>NC_053451.1:21730872-22039397 GCF_015227805.2 Hirundo rustica | reverse complement strand
CAAGAAAAGTAATCTGTAACTGAATTCAATTTACAGCTCCCAGATCATGCAGCCTCCCTGACTCATCCAAGCCACTGTGCTTTCTCAGAACTGCCAGCATCACACTAAGACAGTGTGCAATAAAATATGGAAAAATATGTTCACAGTGTGTGACCTGAGTGATGCTATGAGCTGTCATGAAAAACACTTTCTTCTCACAGTGAAATGCCACGATGCAGTTCATTAGCTTGGAAGCAGACATATATTGCTGCTGCCATACCTGTTTTGTGTACAGAGGATTTCAGTATTACACAGTCAGCCCAAAATGCAAATCTTCACTTCTGGCCATAGTCCTGAGTAATATGAGATGGAGTCTGTCCTATACATTTAAATGTTGAAGGGCTATGAGATAACACCCTCATATTCTCCTTCTGCCCCCAAAGTGGGCTAAAACCTGGCTGCCCACCTGGAGCCAGTGCTTTGCAGACACAGGAACTTAAGCAGCACAGATACTCCAATAAAATCATATGACACTACTTTCATGCAACTCAGTTTTGTAGACACAGACCTAGTTGCACCTGTCACTGACCAAGTCTAAACCCTCACTTTTCTCATTGCAGCTCTAGCGTCTTTGTGCTTGCCAAATAATAAATAAAGATCTACCATTCTTTCTCCTATTATAGTATAGAGCTTGGGCTGGCTACTGTTACTCATTTAAATAATACTTCTGCATCTGTGATTTTAGTTCAAAGCACTGAAATTCTTTCTGCACTTCATGCCTGTATCATGGCATGGCAAGAGGATACTGCAGCACTTCTTCTAATGGCTCCAAAGCACTAATAACATCAGCATCACTAAATAATGGTGCATCTAGTACCTTCAGCAGGAGAGAAACACAGAATAATTCAAGTTGGAAAGAACGCTCCTCTTTAGTGCAAACTGTGCTAAAAGTTGAGCTAACTCCAAAGCTAGGCCAGGGAGGTAGGGTATCAAGAATAACCACTTTATCTGTCACCACTCCACAGGACAGAAATTAATTTTTTTGTGTCTGCATTAAATGCAATGTTTCTAAGAGTTGATGAGGAAAAAAAATCCATACACTATAGATTCCACAGAAAGGACTTGATAATGAAAAATTGATCATAGCACCTCATATTTACTGCTTCATTGACACTTCCTGCTTTTCCAAGGATTGGATATACAAGGCATGCAGCTGATGTTTTTAAAGCCAAATTAAAGGGTAAGTAATTTCAGAAAGAGACTGATTGTTAGATATCGGGGTTTTCTTGCAGTGTAAGCTGTAGCAGGAGAGTACCAAGGACACCAAGCTGCAGATTAGTTTGCAGCTCTTCTAGGCACTGGCTTTTGAACTGTTGTGTTTGATTCAGCGGTCAGAACAGAATAAGGCTGGCCAGGATATGTCTAAACTGCCACAACTGCTACAGGGAGTTGTTGTTCCACATTTGCTGTGGTCACTGTCTTCCCTGCACAGCAGCCAAGCTACCTCTTGATCACAGTGCAGCTTGGAAGTGCCACTCTATCCACTAACTGGGACTGGGTAGGGTAGACTGTATGTGGGAAGTGAAAACAGACACCTCAAAGCTTCACACATGTGTCAAAGGTAGGCAAAAGATTGCCCACTCTCCACAGAGCCTTCCTTCCACCTTCTCCTTCCCTCTTGCCTGTAATATTGTGGGTTATGTAAGAACCTTGTTACAAGGAACGGTGCTTATAAAGGGTTATGTGAGGTGAAGATCATATGTATTTGATTATGTGGTTCTTCCTGCTAAAACTTCTTCCAGAATGCCTCTTAGGCATATACAGCAGTGTGCAGTACTCCCTGATGTGACTGTGCATTTAAGGAAGTAAGAGGGAAAAAAATTACACTGTTGAGATAGCTCAAAAACTTATGTGAGATTGTACAGCTCATGCACTCTGGTGGTCATCCCATAATTACGGGGGATTTTAATCTTAAATTTCCACTCTCTTTAGACATTGGGTACCCGTGTCCTCCACGGTTACCCAGGATCTAGAGGAGGGCAGCTCCAAGGAGAGGGCTCTTCTCTGCTGTCTCCACAGCCCCATTCCCCAGGCATCTGTGGCTGCTGCAGCTGGAGGTGAGGCACGGAGCCACAGCAGCAGCTCTCACCTGCCTGGTGCATGTGGATCTGCCCTGGCTGTGAGCACAAACAACTGAGTTGTTGCTGCCCTGTTCTGGAAAAGTGCCAATCATCACCTACAGTTTTGCCGAACAAAGCTCTCCTACAAGAGAAGCTATTAGCTAAAGGCACAAGAGCATCTGGCTGATGAGGCTGGAAGCAGTTTTGAGATCTGAGGTTTGTCAGTAAATGGACCTGCCTCCTGGGATGCTTATGCTCCTGCAAAAAAATGACCAGGCAAGATGGGTTTGGAGATCCCTAGAGAGGAACAAGCCCAGTTACCATCACATGTCTTTCTGTCAGTACCAGCAACAGAATAAAAGCTCATAAACTTTTTTTTCTTCTTTTCCTTTTCCTTTTTTCTGTGCATGGTCCAAATGTGGAAGGGAGGAAGTAAAAAGATTTGAGAAGAAGCTTGCAGCAAGAAACAGTCTCTGGATTTCACTAAAAGAGACAGAATCTGAATCTGGAGCCGTTCCTAGGGTCACAGATTTTATTAGTAACACAGCAGAGGCAACATGGGCATAAGTAGATTATGTTAGATTGACTTTGGACTGTCGTACTTATTAAAACATGATCAAGTCCCAGAGTTTTCTATGGGTCAAGTACACACTTAAGCAAAGCACACCATTCCAGACTTCCCTGGAAAAAAGCGGGTTCCTGATAAAGAAATAGCCTAAGGATGTTGCATATAAACAAGTGGCAAGTCAGGTTTTTTTTGAATTTGCATCAAAGCAGTTCCTCAGCAGCAGCCTTGTGTTTTTAGCCCATGATAAAATCAAGATAGCTTCAAGGCTCTGGCTCAAAGATTTCAGTAAGCTCTGGTCATACATGAAGCTTTTCTAATTGCACCTTGCTTATGTGCTCTATCCTCAAATTTAAACATCTGCAGAGTCCACAGTTTCACAGAGCTCACACACAGTCATAGCTAAATCAGTTCTGCTTGGAGGAAGCCAATGCCCTACTTCTCAGGGTGGGCTGTTTCCATGCCAAGACAGAGTCTCAGTCATTTGGGCTCCACCTCCCCTCCAACCAAACCAACCCAAAATTTCTAAAGGAGTTTTTTCATCAGGAGCAGTGAATTTCCTCACCTTGCCCAATTCCCTTCTTTCCAGGCACTGGCAGAATCATGACACACACATTTAGGGAAAAGAGAATGGTCACACACACACACACAAAGGATCACATCTAATTGCATGTTACTAATTGCATGATGAAAAATGGCAACTTCAAATAGAGCTTTAATTTCAAATAAAGTAATTTTCAAATTTAACTGCTGTCTTGGGGATGAAAGTGGGATGTCTGTGATGGTTGTACTATGACATGTAGCTTGCTGTGTACGGTAGCTCAGTAAAGGTTCACAGATGATTTGCCGTGGTGGGAAGACCCTGCTGTGGGACTGCAGTCTTACTGTACTTGCAGAATTCCACCTTAAGAGTAATTGGACGTCTCTGTAGCTCAGAGAAGGTTTGTTAAGCAATGACACACTGCACTTGGATCTGAAAACATAACATCTGGAAGCCAAATGTTAGAGGCAATATAAAAGGGCCAGTCCAACAAACCAGAGGGGCACTTGTAAGCCAGGAACATCTTCAGGATGGACATTTTCCTTCTCTGTGTGTTCCTGCCCCTGGTGACTGTGGCATGGGGCCAGTACGGTGACTATTACTACGGTCCCTATAATTATGGAGATAACGATGAATGGGTCAACGTGTACCGGCAAGGCTTCAACTTCCAGTGCCCACATGGGCAGGTGATCGTGGCCGTCAGGAGTGTCTTCAGCAAGAAGGAAGGCTCTGACAGACTGTGGAACTATGCCTGCATGCCAGCATCCCAGAGCCTGGGTGAGCCGACAGAGTGCTGGTGGGAAGAGATCAACAGGGCGGGAACCGAATGGTAGGATAACCCCAACCATCCCTGGAGGGCACAGCCCTGATAACCCCTGCGGAATGAGGGTCCTAATACTGTGGTCAGAGCAATGCAAATGCATATGAATGCCATGATAACCAGCAGGCTTCGCTGCCCTAAGACTCATTAATCACAATGCATGGGAGCTGATCAGCATCACATCTGTCTTCTCTGCAGCAATTTTTTTTGCTGGAGGGTGTCAATGTGCTTTACAAATGCCCATGTCCTTTGGTCACTCGCAACCTCAGCTGTGAAGTGGTTTGGTCTTGCTATTGTTTCAATGACAAGGAAAATGAGGCGAGCACCTACGGTGAGGAGAGCATAAAGCCTCTCTTGAAAAGTCACATTGAATCAGTGATTAAACTGGGAAACAAACGGAAAAACTCCTCACTCCATCCTCATGCTCTTATCACAAAAAAAAAATAATCTCTGCATTGCACTGGCTCTTTGCTTTGTGTTTCTGTTGCTATGCCTTTTTGGCTTAGGCATAGACAAATGCTGCTTTCTAGTTGTGCTGTTATTACAGGAGCCAAAAATCCACACTAACAAGCGATGGTGGCGTATATATCTGCATGGCGACAGCAGAAGGTCATGTTAATTCCCTAATACCTTCAGTTTGCTTAACTAAATGTTGCATCTTCCATAATCCTTGAAGGCAAAGGTGATCACATTATATGGCCACAATAATTTCTGGAAATACGCATAGTGTTTCATATTTGGGCAGAATACCCAGTATTTAACCTTTTTGTTGGTGGTGGTTTTTGTGGGTTTTTTTTTTGGTTTTTTTTTTTTTTTTTTTTTTTTTTTTTTTTTTTTTTTGTTTTTGTTTTTTTTGTTTTTTTTAAATTAAATGGGAAACAGAGTTTTGGACAATGCTGGGATTGAAATATTCTTTGGGCAGAATGAAATTCATTCAGGAATGAGTATTTTCAAATACTTGAAATGGTTTTATCCCTGAAATTGCAATGTGATTTTTTTGAATTTTGTTATATGGGAATAGGTTAACAATGAAATGTGAAGTTTCCATTTTTTAAATGATTCAAAATTTTGTTCTGAACTATTCATACTCTTTCATTTACCACATGACACATGCCTATGGCTGATGCAATTGCTAAGGGAAAAAATGATTGACCCTCTGTTTAATTTTGGAATAAGAATTGAAAAAAAAAAAAGGGAGAGTTGCAAAAGAGGCAGAAAGAACACATTGTGATAATCCTGGATGACTTCTTAATTTTTCATACATTCATGCAATTTCTATTTATTGCAGAATAATTTTGAATTATACAATTCTTTTGTTCAATATAAACTTATTATCCTCTTTCTAAAAATCCCTGACAGCAATTGCTCAAGTTCACGTCTCACAAACAGGATACTGTATAAGTCTATATAGAATATTTTCTTCTGCTATGTAACTATTCATCACCGTGCTTTGTATGCTTAGCATGACTACATCCACAGTGTATTATCTGAATCGTTTCCTTCACCTCTTAAAAAAAATCTTTTCATTTTGTCCTCTTTGTTTTCTACTTTTTTCCTATATAGCAAACGCTATATTTTCTCCAAATGTATTTCTTTTTCAACCCCTCTTTAATTGCTTATCTCTGTTTCTCTCCCTTTACTATTTTTTGGAGTCATTTTAGTATTTCTTCACTAGCTCACCTTTCCAGTCCAACATCCTTACATCTCTCTGCCTACCCTGCGTAGGTCAACTTTCTTTATCCATCCATCCATCCATCCATCCATCCATCCATCCATCCATCCATCCATCCATCCATCCATCCATCCATCCAATCCATCCATCCATCCTCCCTCCCTCCCTCCCTCCCTCCCTCCTGAGCACATATCCTTTTATCAACTTGTGCTCCTAGTTACTTGGGCCATTTCCATAAATCCTAGCTAGCTGTGCCTGATTGGATTCTGCAGTTTTCAGTTCCACCCCCAGAGCTGAGTAGTATCAGGACACAGTTGTATCTACCGTGCTTCATGGAGGGTGGCATGCAGTAGGCCAGCACATCCCTAGTCATGCCAACACTGCTGCCCAAGATCCCCACAGTCTCATCCCAGACTGAAATAAAAGCATGGGCCAGTGTAACCTCAAATTAATGTGATGGCATGGATATATCCTGGGGGACCTTTGAGAATCCTGCCTTCTATCTTGGTATTTTTACTTCTCGTAGGTGCCCCTCTTCTCTCTCTCTTCCACACCTACTTCAGTGTTATTTGGAGCCATCCCCAGTTCTAAAATGATTCACTCAATAATCAAGTGGGGCCACAAATATGGGTCACCATCGGTATCAATAGCTCCTGTTTGGCCAGCTCTCCTCCCGGCTGACCTCCCAACAAACCAATCTGTTAGTCAGCGATACGTCAATCCTATTTCAGCTGACACAGCACTCTGCTGGATTTGCTAGTTCATTTTCGTCTTTGTAGGATGGACTAAAATATTCCTTCTTCAGCTCTGTCTCACAGAATATTTTGTCTCACCTTGCACACCACATCCAGGGGTATTCAATTGCTTGTACCACCAGTAACTACAAGTCTGCCAAGTTTTTGCTAAAATTCTCCAGAATCATTTAGGTCAAAAAATACTTGAAATCATTAAGTCCAACCTATGAATGAACACCACCAGGTCAACTGAGTGCCACATCTGGTCTGTCCTTAAACATTTGCAGGGATGGTGAACTCCACCACATGTGCAAGCTGTGAGCTGCCAGGTTTTCCAGGAGTATGCTATGGGATCCAGTGTCAAAGGCTGCTACTCTGCTGCAATTGAGGCTTTTTATTCCTTGCCCTACCTTCACTGAACAATGAGAACAAGCTTGCTGCATCCTTTTGTAAAATCTCTTTTACTTCATATAGGTAGCAGCTATGCCTTACCCTCACCCACACGCCTTCACCCATGCTTTTGCTTTCAGGCTTAACACATCTCCATTCTTCTAGTTCTCCTCTGGAGGTTTTATACTCCAACACCCCTAAGCAAGCACTGATCATACCTACAGCACTTCTCTGAATTCCCTCCGGTTTCTCAGTCAGAACCCTAGTCAGAAAATCTAGTCTGGCAGAAAAATAACCTTTGACAAATTATGCTTATGGCATTTCAAATGGCAATTTTCAAATTACCATTCCTGACTGCTGCACCAGCTGCATAATAGAGACAAACTCAAGAGAGGTTTCTTTAGAAAAAACAATAAATAAATAAATAAATAAAAACTTAAGAGAGAAAAGGAAGAGGAAATATCAAAGAGAGAAGAAAGAGTCTCCAACTCATTATTTTCTTTGGCTTTCACTATTTGGGGCAAAATGACAGAAATGGATGGGGGGATCATAGGGATAGGAGAGTTGGGAGCAAGAGGGAACCACTGGCAGAGCTTCCTGGCGAGTTTACTTCCTTTGTTAACACTAGAGATTATACAGACTTAGACAATCAAACCATAAAACTTTTTCAGATATGAATAAAACTAATCAACAGAAAGAGGACAATGACACAGATCCACATTAGGCATCTAATGCCTAATAATGCTTAGTTTATGACCTTTGCCTCCTTCCAAGGTCAATGGAGAGAACAGATACTCTAAAATCTGCTTTCTGGGGCCCCCCATCTTTCACAAGCAGACTCATGAAGACCAGTCCCTAATTACCTAGTGGTATTTCGGAATATATCTAACTATAGTGCTTCACTGCATAAATGCATCTCTGAAGTTAATCATGCATGCCCATACATTTCTGAAGAGATTACTTGCCTTTGTGTTTTGCTGAAAGGACACAAGAAGCTTGTGAACCTGTTACAAGACTCAAAGGGAAAATTGTGGCAATAGATTGGATCAGAAGATGATGAATACCTTCTCAGCCTCGTTCATCTGTGAATGTGTTTAAAGATAAGCACATGTACAAAGGCTTTGTTGAATCTGTAACACCTTACCCCTTCAGAGTAAAGTTAACTATCTGCTGACCAAGATGATATTCAACAGAGAGTGAGCAAGCAGGAAGTAACAAGAACAACAAGAATCAGTTCCTGAATTATTTGGAAATACTCATGTCTGGAGTAGGGAAAAGTCTCCAGGGCATGCCCTGTTTCTGCAGTCCTTCTACTAACTTTTGTGCTGCAGCTCCTCAAAGAATCCTATCTTTTCAGAAAGCACAGATTTTATGTTCGTATCTCCATTTGTACTGGAGAAATTTTGACCTTGTTTAAATATTTCCCCACCTAAGGTCTGAGTCATTGAGGGTGAGACTCTTCTTCACTGCATTGTTGAATACCACAGAATTGTCTCTACAGACCAGTCTCTGAACAAGGGTTTTAAGAAAAACTATTTTTCTTGCCTGAAAACTATCAGACAAAAAGACAGGGTTCACACAAACAAAGGAACAAAAGCTTGCAAGTGAAGACAAGCTGCTCTTCCCTCCAGGAAAATAAGTTTGGTTTACACCACATGATACAGATGAAACCATGCTGTATTCTCAATATACTCCCAGTTAGCTGTAAAGCAAAACGGAGAAGCATTTCCAGCCAAGAGCTACTTACTCCATGTTTATTGTCTCTTTTCCTTGTTTGTATTTCTGAGAAACTGTTTAGATGGGACTTGGGAAAAACAGATATCTAGATTCTCTCTCCCCACTCCCATTTTTTCCTTTGTCCACAAACTAGTAGCAAAGACAGATTACTGAGCAAAGGATCCTCCTGTTCAGGCTCTGGCAGCACACCTTGGTATATCACTAGGAATTATTTTTGTTCTCAGTCTCTGACCAATCCCAAATTTCAAATCTGAGACTGTATTACTCAAACCCAACAATCCAGCTGCTCTTTGAAAACGTTCCCATTTGTATGATCTACACAAACAAGTTAATTTTCTTCAGAGCCCTAAGTTTATATTAAAGGTCTTGTGCTACAAGTCCATTTAGCGCAGCTGCAATGGACTGAGTCCAGTGGGAGCATCTGAGGAGGACAGGAGTCTTTCTGTATCTCCTTTCCAGGAGGCCTCATCAGCTACTGTCAAGAAGAAATCATCAGGGTGAAAAGGGCCTTGCCTTCCCTTGGTCAGGGAGAAAAAAGTAGGCTGTAAATGCCCCCTGAATGAAAGAAAATATTGCTGAACATGTTACAGACATTGCCTTTGGCATGTGGAAGTCATAACATGTCTCAGCACCCCATAACAGGTAGCGAAGACTCCTTGTAGAATTGGCTTTTGGAGACTGACATGGCCTAATCAAACACATAGAAGTTGTTCCCTCTGTCTGGGAGCCAGCATTGCAAGTGTCCTGAGCCTGCCCTCAGTCTCTTATGTCTCCCCATTCACCTGTAACAGACTGACCATTGAATTAGCTCTCACCATGCAATTAATCCAATTACACAGAGGGAGGAGTCTCCACAAAGATGACTCAGGAGAGCAGCATAGGGCCTCCCCTCCACAGGGACATGGAATGACACTCTCAGGTTACCCTGTTATTAGGAACAAATCACCCTCAATGCAGCCTGACCTAGTGCTGACTGAGCTGTGAATCAGCCTCTGCGTGTTTCCAGGGAGCTTCAGGGAGCACCATCCCAGTCAGTGCAGCAGGAATTCAGGGCAGGCTCTAACAGCACCATTTCCTGCAGCGTGACTTGGGCTTCCCTGGGCAGATTTGTAGTGAGCAGGCTTCCTCTTTGGGCTCTCATCCTCAGGATAACACAGTGCTGATGTACATGAGGAGCAGGGGGAATTTTACCACACAGCAGCAGCATTAGATGGGGTACAACACTCTGGGGCTTTGCTTAGCAAAGAGCAAAATTAAGATGCAGGCATAAGTACAAAGTGTCACCAAAACTGATTCCGTTGCTCAAAACAATTTTATTGTATTTGTATTCAATCTGGCAGACAACTGTTGAATCAATGAGGAACATACCTGGCTGCTGAGGTTGTTATTGATGTTCGCAAATAATATGATACAATTTAAGAGGATCTAATAGGTGAAACAGGTCGTGCAGGGATCCAAAATTCACATATGCATTTTGGGTTTGTTTCATACCAGCTCTTGTTTGGTCTCACAGAGAAAAGCTCACCAGTGAAGAACAAAATCAGTTCTGACCTGAACTAAACCTGTAACATGGATGTATGCTTTGATTGCTTGCCATGACAGAAGTCAGCTGTACAACACTCATTAACCAGTTCAGAAGAAGATTTGGCAGAGGAGAGGCTTTTCACAGGAAACACATCAGGCCAGGAAAGTCTCATCCCCGTTATTACACAGAACTCCTCCCAGAATAAGGCTTTCTATGGAACACTGCAGTAATTTCCCATACCTGTACCCAAGGAAAGGGCAACTTCCCATCCCAGCCTGATCTTCACCACCAACCTTCTCATTCCCCCCACTATCAGCCAGCTCGCCTCCTCTTCTCCCAGTACCAGATCCAAAAGGCAACTCTTCACACTTCGCAACTTGAGCCAACTAGAAAAAGAAAAGCTATCCACTGCCAAGTTTAATCCCACACAGTCCCAGCCAGTTTCTCACGTTCTTCTGCATTCACCTTGTAAGAGGCATTTTCCTCTCTTCTTTGCAATGTCAGGAGTTCAGGAGTGAGGAGAACTCAGTCACATTGACTCTGAATACTAAACTACCCTTTATAGTAAAAGTGCTAAAGAGTGGGTCTTATGAAAAAAACATTGTTTTGACTTGGCTATAAATCAAAGTTCCTGAATCACTAGTTTTTATTCACCGTACTTGCTTCAGGATTTGCTGCAACAAGAGCAGTGAATTCAACAGAGAAGGAAAAAAAATCTGACATCTTAAGTGTTGTTTTCAGATTAGTGCAAAGAGCAACTGACTGAAAAGGTGTGTAGGGTGGGGTTGTTTGTTTCCCTTGAAGAATTATTTTCTGCTTGTAGGAAAGGTGCCAGCTGGGGAAAGGAAAGAGAAGGAAATATTTTATATGAGCTCACAAATAAGCACTCCAAGTTCTGAGAGCATCTCTTCACTTTTGAAGGAGTATCTGAATTTTACTTGAAAACTAGAAAGAGTAAGGCAAAACATCTTACGTTGTCTCAAAGCTAAAGAAAAGTACTCCAGCATCACTATTATCTTTCTTTTGCTAAACCTAATACTGGGCTTGAATAACAGATTACAGGACCTTGTGTATGAGACAGAAGCAAAGAGAGAGAAGTGAACATGAGCTTTAATATGTATTTCAAATTTTACTTGGAATTATGTTAAAACAAAACTGCAATTTAATTATAAAACATTAGTTATGTTCAGGTATACTTTCCAGCTAAGAAACTAATTTTTAAGGCAATACCAATAATATTTTTTAAATCTAACTTATAAGGAGAAGATAGAATCAAAAATAACTGTACCATCCTAAAATCTAGTACTCAAATATGACTGCATATGTAAATATATGAGTGTTAGCTAGGTTTCTTTCTCAATTTACTATAGAGAGAAGTGTCTGTGAGTAGCATCCCTTTCAAAATGAATCTTTCCATCACAACTGGACTATATTAGTAGAAAATAATGTGTCAAGAAAATAAAAACTGTTGTAGGACAAGTCAGTGGGAAAGAAGACAGTGTCAAGAAAATAAAAACTGTTGTAGGACAAGTCAGTGGGAAAGAAGACAGGACTTCCCAATCTGAACGTGAGCAGGTGGGAAGAGAAAAGAAGGAAGAACCTCCCACAAAGACAAGTATGAACGAAATATCAGACGCTGATCGGTGGGGATGGGAAATTGCAGGGCACTGTTGAGCTTCTGGGAGGAAATGTAAAGGAAATGGAGAAACAAAGTGCTCCCAATATTGCACGTATGCAAAAGAGCTAGAAAAATCTCCCAGGGGCATGAGGACTTGAGCAGTGCAAATGCAGGTAACTCGGAAGGGTGAGAGAGGGAAAGTTTGTTGCTATTTTACACAATTTAATGCTTATCTTGCAACAGGTACAACCAATCCCCATATTGCTGTGTATCAACCATTCTTCCACTAGGATAACACCAGTCATCTGCAGCTATCCAATATGTTTACACAGAGTCTTAGCCCAAGGTTCCTATGGCCTATGTGCCAAAAATCAGAACAACCTCCTATCAAAGTCCTGCTGAAATCCTCAGAATGAAAGCCAGACTGCCATACTTGGTGTGATACCATGGAAACTCAGAGTCCCCATCACGACTGAGCTCTGAAGGTCCTCAAAAGAGTCTCACAGAACACAACAAGTATGTGTGGCCCCATCAGCGTGGGAGATACAGGGACAAAAACAAATGTAAATACTCTTGTCTGAACAAGAGAATGCAGAAGACACAGAGAAGAGAGCTTTGGGTTCAAAAGTGGATGCCGATAACTATGCAGGGAAATTCATCACTGTGCTGGTCAAAATTGATCAGTTTTTCAGCTTTTGCATACAAACACTTCAGCCTCAAGCTGTCTTTGCAAGCATTAACATCCTTGTGCTCAAGAGAATGACTTTCCGAACACCTAACTCCACTGTGTGTTTTCCCTTCTGGGAACTTCGGGTCGTTAAAATGAATCACGAGGTCATTGAGTGAAACTAAGGGAGATTTTTGGTATTTGTTAACCATACAGTTACTTCTGAAAGTGTCTTTCGGATATATCATTGTCATTGATTTTATGAAATCGCAGAGAAAGTTTGCTGCATGTTTTCCTTGATGAAAGGAAAAGAAAGAAAAGGAAAAGCGATGGAAGAAACGGCATTCCTGTAATTTTCACGACAGGGAAACAACCAGGAGGGTGCTTGAGAGAAGGAACACTCAATAGCTGAACTGTCTGTTTTCAGGAGCTCCTTGTGTTTAGTCTCCAAGAAGCAGGCTATTCAAGCTGATTACCGCTTGAATTACTTTGGGTATCAGGGTTAAGGTGTTGCAGGGTGTGCAAACAGAGGCATGCAGGCTTTGAGACCGTGTCTATTCTGCCTGAAGGCACAGATTTGCCGGTATGATAGAATTACACAGAAAGCACATAAAGCAGCACATTTGTCTTTTGGAAATCCAGTCATAAAATGTATGTTAGTGTTAAAATTATATAACATCTGAATAGCAGCTTTCCTTATGTGATTGCTATCAAAAAATGATTTTATCATAAGCCATAAGGTTTTTAATAAAGAATCTCTTCTCATAGAGACACAGAGTTGTGAAATAAAACAATTAAAGAAGGTAATGAACTTCTTTTATAAAATATCTTCTCAAGCTTTTTTTTTCCTTTTTTTTTTTTTTTCCCCTTTTTTAATGTAGAGAAGTAGCTGAAAAGGTTAGTTCAATAAAGTCCAAATCCTCAAATACCAACAGTCATAGACAAAAATATTAATGGACTATTTTGAAGTCAGTCTCATAATGCTGAGAATATCAACACCAGAACAATCTTCCTTCCTTCCTGGTTAGCATACTAGAATGATTAAATACATTAATCCCACTGAATAGTTTTAAGTGCAACATAAATGTTAAGACTTTGGTTAACTACTGCTGCTTTCTTATAGAAAATAGTTACTCTATACACAGCAAGTGCAAACTTTGTGCTTCTCAGCACAAAGTCGACCCCTTAACTTGCACTCCATATCAAAAATGTTAATGCTGTCTTGAGCAATGCATGAAATTATCAAGAAATCTAACACCATGTTTTCCTTGTGTGTTCTCTTCTTTCCCCTCATGATTAGGTATCAAACCTGCTCAAACAATGGGCTGGTGGCTGGTTTCCAGAGTCAGTATTTTCCCTCTGTGCTGGACCGCGAATGGCAATTTTACTGCTGCCGCTATAGCCGCAGATGCCCATACTCCTGCTGGTGAGTTCAAGCAGACACCAAACCCATGAGCCTCTTTCCCACAACAGTCCCTATAAATGTCTTTGGCTGCTTGGCCTGTCAGAAACTTTGTCTGAAAAAGAGTTAACTTGCTTTATGGAGCTAAGCATGTTATTTCCAATCTGCTACAGGATTCTTAAGGATCCATGGCTAAGGAAAGAGAATAAGGGAAAAGTTACATGGAACAGCACAATGCAGTAGCCTTCAATGAACAGGTCTGGGGATCAGCACCAGCCTAGCTGGGCTCGAAACCATGACAGAATTCTCCAAAGTGGAATGACATTTTCCCACCAAAAATCGAGCACATTTACTGGAGTAGGAGCATCTCTGTGCTACACATTTGTGCCACAATGACTTACACGAGTGAACTTAGACCACCTACCTCAGAAAAAATGTTAGCAGTGCATACAAATATGCTTTGTCTCTCAAAACTGTTTAAGATCAAAGTCAAAATGAGCTACTGATCATAAACCCAAAAAGAAAAAGGTGGTCTCAACAGAATATCACAACTGGTGCTGGCAACTTAATGGGGACTGCAGAAAAATGAGCTTTGCATCCCAAGCTTCCCAGTTTCTCTAAAACATACCACAGGTGTGGTTTCTCTAAATTAAAACCAAAGGGAGGAGCAGACTGTGAAGAGGCAGCTCATATTGCCCCTGTCCATTCTGTTCAAGAGAACTCATAAATTTATGGTCCATTATAATTTTATGTTGCATTCATCTTAAATTTAGCTATTTTCAGCAAGACAAAGGATAATCCACCTGCATTTTAGGGAAAAAAAAAAAAAAAAAAAAAAAAAAAAGAAAGTAAGGGGAGAATAAAACAAAAAGAAAAAAGTAAACCTGTGCTTGAATCTTTTTTTCTAGACCTGAGCTTTGAAGGAAGCTTCCCATTGAGATGCATACAAACTGTTTATGTGCCTGTTGGTCCTACTTGGCTGGCTGGCTATTGGCCAAACACAACAGCACCGCCTTGCTTTTCATCCTTCAGTCTCCTTGCAGCCAGGAGGAAAAGAAATGTTTTTATTATTATTAGTTCTAATGCCTTTAAATTACAGGAACTTTGTAACAAAGTCTTTGAACATTCTTCTGAACATTCCTCTGCCTCCTTTCCAGCAGACACTACTTATGGATGTTTGCTGCCTGGGGGTTTATTTACATACCTGCCCAGGCTCTTCCCTCTGAGGGAAACTCACTCAGACTTTTAAGCAGTTCTTCCAACCTCTTGTATTCCTCTAATATTGCATACATTTTCAGAGAGATAACAGAAATCTCTGACTTTTTTTTGTTATTGTTGACAGTTCTGCTTCCCTCAGATGTTGTCTTGACAACTGGGAACAGCTTTGTCTCTGCCTTATAAATTGACATTCAGAGTAAGGCAAATCTTCATGGAACTGTTTGGGGTTACTGAAATCTCTCATTTTCATCTCAGCTACACACAGACTCCTTTACTGCCCTTCTATTTCCAACAGTGACAACTCTCCATTTTTGTGCTTGGGAAAGAAAACCTTACGTAGCTCACCTGCAGTTCCATGCAGAAAAGGCAGCATTTCAAAAGCAGATGAAGCATTTTTCCCTCTAAGCAGGGTGGAAATCCCATGTACTTACATTCTTCTGGGATGGGAGAGCTGTAAAACTGGTGGGAAGCTGTGTCATCACCTGGCTTGTGAAAAGCCTCTAGTGCATAGTTTGTGATTATGGGTTCATTAAAAAAAACATTGTGCCTTTAGAGTTAGCAAGGTGTATATATATAAGGTCTTTCCACATATAGTTATCCAAATTAGGGGTCTGGAGGGGCAGGCAACTAGATGTGTTAAAAATATGGTTTAACAGGCTCAGAGGGCAGTGGTGAAGGGTGATATCCTGCCTGGATGCCTGTCCTGCTTAATATCCCTATCAATGACCTTGAGGAGGCAACAGAGCACACGCTGGCCAAGTTTGCATATGACACCCAACTGTGGGGCTCAGCTGACATGCTCGAGGGCAGGACTGCCAGCTCAGTGGGATGTAGAGAAAACTGCTTCTTCTATGAGGACATATTGCCCACTGAGGCTCCTTGGAGGCTTCCAAGACTGAACCAAATAAAAGCTGAGAAGCCTGGTCTGACCTTGTGGTTGACCCTGTTTGGAGCAGAGGACTGTAGGAGAGACTTTTTGAAGTCCCTTTCCACCAGAGTTATCCTGGGGTCCCGCACAGGAGGACTTTTTTACTGGAGGACCCACATCATGCAGATAAAGTGTCTCTTCCAAAACAGTGGTCTCTTTTCTATCATCTGCTAGGAATGGTTTCTTTTCCGGTTTACTTCCTTTCCCTGCTAGACAGTGTAATAGTACTCTGAGGAGTACTGGTTGTTATGGTAACATATAACCAACGTGAACTCCATCAGGGTAGTGTGAAACCCCAAGCTTTGGACTCAGTTTTACTCATGAAGTCACAGATGTGACTTGTCTGAATTGTTGGATTTCAGTGTACAGAAACCAAACTTCCCCTAAGCTCAGGAGATCTCACTCACAACCTACTTTTCATTGGTATTTCCAAGTTATTGTCACAAGACCTTGTTCAGACATCACGCTTCTGGTCTGTATCCTGAACTGGTTAAGATGCATTTGACAGAAAGAATGTTTTCCAAACAAACTGCAAAGTAGTTCTGGGCTACTATGAGTAAGACCTCACATTGTATATGCATGTAAGACACAACAAAAAAATGTGTGTATAGTGTATCATTATTTATTGTATTTTCTGCCCCAGACTATGATAGTGTTTGTTCTGTCCCAGGAACTCATTGTAAATAAAGTAACTGTGGAGAAGTGGCAATCAGCATGCTGCTGACTCCTATTTTTTGGTTGAAGAGGCTTATTTCCATGCAAAGACTTCTATTAGTATATGGCTATGTGGAAAAGTAATACCAGGAAAGTATGCAATGATGATGGCACTTTGTGGATCATACATTACACCAAAAATCCATATTCAAAGAAAACCCATACTCAGAATTTCTCAGCAGCCTTGACTTTTAATGTGCAATGTATCCTGAAGTATGAAAACAGATGTGGGCAGAAATGTGTTTTTAAGAAAACTGACAATATTGAGGTGTGACAAAATTCTGTTTCAAATTAGCTCTCACCTTGGGTATTTTGTACCTTCCTCTTCCAGCTGTCTCTATACTGGCCTCTCTGGTAAATATAAAAGCAGTAAAACAGTTGATCCTTCTGTATAGTTTCTCTTTTCTCTTCTGCTTCAGGACTACACTCCTCCTGAAGTGAGATGACCCTGTAGTGAATACAGACAGGTTTTTCTTATGCACATGAAGCATGCAACTGATTTGTTAGAATTTGCCCTGGTTTTTATACCTAGAATATCCCTGTGTTTTTTGAAAACTGCTAGTATTTATTGGAATACTAATTTTTAATACCACCATGCTGACTGAAACCAACACTTTGCTTTCACTTTCCTTAATAGAATGACTGAAGTCAAATACATGCAGGACTTTATTTGTTAGCATTTATATCCTTACTCTTTGAACCCAGTAGTTCTGTTTAACAGCTCATCTTCTTGCCATTAATTCCCAGTTTACCTCTGCAGTAATCTCATATTGAAAATAAATTTACTAATCTTTTTCAGTCTCATAGTTTTGCTCTTGCTTTGTAAATTTTTTTACAAGTACTTAGTTTCCTTCCTTGTCATGCCGATAATTGTCATAGATTCTGCACATTTTTAGCATACTGAAAATAATTAACATTCCTCACAGGAGGCAGAAAAGCTCCTTTTACCTGGCTAGGGAACAGCTACCACAGTAAAACAAACTGCATGCTGATTTGCACCATAAAGGAAGATCACAGATGCAGACACAGTGTCAATAAGTGGTCCCATTAGAGCTCCAATTTTTCTCTTTGCCAGGAAATGAAAGCTTGACTCCATACTCTGAAAAGCAAACACATGTCACAGAGAAGCCCCAAGTCTGCACAGACTGTTTATGACTGTTTCTCTTCTCCAAACAACGAGCAGTTTAAATGCCAGAAGGTCTGTCTGGAGCTGAGGCTGCTCTCTGTCATGGTGACACTGTCCAGGCAACAATTACATTTTCCAAGAGTTATGGGGTTTAAAGTACTTATTTATTTTCCTGACTCGACCTGCCACAAAAGACATATTGAAAATGATGTGATCCTATGCAGGTTTCTCAGAGATAACCAGCAGCAGAGATACCAATCCAAGAAGTGAATTCGGAATAGATGTCGTGGAAACATGCAGTTCTGGACAATTCAATTCTCCTCCCCTCTTTTTCCATTTTTTAAAAGATATTTAACTGGTTCTGGGAGGTGTGGGTTGATGTTTTGTTTTTTTTTGTTTTGTTTTGTTTTGTTTTAATATTACCCCTCGAATACAACCTTACAGTTCAATCTGCTTGACATCTTCCAGAGACATTTTAGGAGAAACAGGTATGATCTGACATTGGAAATCTGGCCAAGTTATTTTGGACGTATCTTTCTTGAGGAACAGGCACAAGTTGCCTTGAGCTCTCTGCTGCTGCTTGTTCCTGCGTTGCATGAGCTTGTGCAGGCCTGGAAGAACTGTGCTCCCACTGTGCCAGGCTTGTGGCTCCTCAGCCCCAGGAGTGGTGGTGGCTTTCAACGCAACACAGTGGGAACACAGGAGCAGTGATGTGTCTGTGAATCTGTGGGCTCAGAGCCTGGAGCCTGAACTCAGTCACAAAACACATGACATGGCCACACAAGAGAACTTCTCATCTCTAGAGGAGCTCCAGGACACCTCTAGTTCCCTGGCAGCCTGGAAATCTGGGATCTGTACTCAGAGCAGTTGCCAAAATTTCTGTAGACAGCTTACTAAGACCTTCTTTGGCTTTTCAGCATTGGAAGCATTTTTTTAAAAGCAGATGACCTCTGTCTTCCAGCTGGAGGAAGAGTTGAAATTGATTAAAGAGGCCTAAAATTCCCATGTTCATTGAATGTATCTTGCAGGCTCATGGCTCTTGGAAAAAAAATTCTCCTTTAGGAAAGACTTCATCTTGAAGCACTTATAAACAACATCTGAAAGTAAGGCCATTAGGGGGATACTCCTTGTCCTCAAATGTCAGAAAGTTAATGTCAAATCTTATGTTTTCCTCTTGAAATAGAGCAGCTCTTTCTTTTGGCTGTGGCATTGTTAGAGGAAGAGTTCAGGGACAAAGAGGGAAATTAAGGTTAAAGAGAAGCCATTCATCTTGTTAGCACTGTAGCTGCACAAGAAGGGAACAGTCTAAGATATTCCAAAACCATGTATTTATTATCAGGGAATAAGTATACTCCACAAATGGAGCCAGAAACTGTTCTACCACTGACTATCATATTTTAAGTGTCTCATTTCTTTTGTCTGCTTGGTATCTGAAAGCAAGGCATACCCACAGTTCTCATTTATTTCTTTAATCAGCAGGCTGTACATACTAAGGCCATTGGTGTGACTTGGTCTCCTTATTGGTAAATAATAGACTCATGATAGCTATTTCTGAAATCAATTGTTAAAAAAGTGCTACAGATCACTGTGGATTAGTACAAAACATTCTTCTCAGTGCTAAATGAGTAACACTGTGTTTCCTATTAATATCTACCATAGCAATTCTTCACCATGGAAAATAAACAACACCGTTGTTTTCAGATTAAAATAAAAACAACAGTAACCCTGGTAAAGATTTAATGCCTTTTTTTTGGATACATATCCTACCCTGAGCAAGATTTAAAGGATTATAGTGAAATACATTAGAAAAACATGTGGCTGGTTGGAGCAATGTAAACCGCTGAAAAGATAAACCATGCCACACCAACTCTATTCTAGCTAAAAATGCCATTATGAAAATACATTTTTCTGCCAACTTTTCCTGCTATCTCACACACAGGCCAAACTACTTGCACCCCTTATCACAAGATTTCCTTTACCAGTCTTTAACATAGAATTACCTTCTTTCTCCTCTCTCAACAATGCCTCTGGTGCTTCAAGTCTCTTTTGCCCAAACATCATACACACGATACTATCCAGAAGTAGATTTGAAAAGCTGAACCAGAGTCCCTGTTTTCTGTATTTTCTTGCAAATGGAAAGACTACAACTTGTTGAAGGTCTCGCAATGCTCTTTCCTCCCCTAAGAATCCTTGCCTAAACTTAACACCCATGTGTGCATCTGGGTTTAACAAACAATTCCACTAAACGCACCCTGCTGACCCCTGCCCCTCAGCATTTGTTTGGTACCAAATTTCTCAGTGCCTCAAGGCCACAAAGCTTTGCCAGCCTCTTTCCTAGGGCTCCCTGTCACCTACCCCCTCAGGCACCACAGTAACCAAACAGCAGCAGCAACTTTGGGCACTTGGCAATCCCCAGGCACTTCTCACTGCTCCCCTAGCTCAATTGTCTTTGCTGTGAGTTCAGTGCCAGAGGTGCTTATGGGGCACCATGAAGGTCACTGTGGATGGCTTTTGCCAGATGAAAAGCCCATAGACAGGCAAATCTTCACTAACCGGGGCAAAAAATTGTCTCACACTCATTTTGTGTCTCCTCTCAGGCACAAACCATACATTGCCACACGTGGCTTACAATTTCTACCGTGTTTGTAAATAAATTATGTGTCTGTAGGGCCATGGGAGGTGGGTCACAAGCTGATATGCACTTTGTATTCATTAAAACATTAAACACTTTCAATTAAGCACTTGATAATAACGGTACAGACCAAGCTACAACAAAACATGAGGGAACTACTGTCTTGTGCCAGGCAGACACACTTTGGGAAGACCCTTGATGGCCGTTTTAAATGACCTTTCTCCCCTTCATGATGAGAAAACCACCTACTGACTGTCCCAATGCATTAAACACTAGGGCATCTCTAAGTGCACACACACTTTGTATGAATTACCCTCAGAATTCAAAAAAATGGAGATAATAGAAAAGGAATGGGACGCACCACAGAACCCTGCTACATGGACAATCAATTGCATTTCCTTGTAAAGGACCCAGTGCAAGCCAGACAACCTTGAAATGCAGGGGCTTAGGGGAACAGTTTTAGAAATGAGTACAGCAATCATCAAAGGGAAAATTAATTAAACAGACCACACAGACTCATGTGAACTTGAACATTGCTGTCATAGCACTATTTATAATTTTTCTCTCCAGAACAAAAGGAGTCAGTTGGCATCCGCCTATGAAACAAGATATACTTCAGAGTAGCTCAAGTCCCCAAATAATTTATTTTTGGTAATTGCATAGATTTGCTTTTTGAACATTTCTTAGTGGAGGAGCCTTAGGAGGCTGCATGGTAATGTGGAGAAGTTAAGAGAGAGGGAGGGGAAGATGACAGCAGTCAGAAAGAAAAGAGAAGGAAGCTAAATGAAGACTCCTGCTGCACTTCAGAATAACCCTGCATGCCTCTGCAAAAGGTCTGTGAGACCGCAGCAATTCAGAAGTTTGTAATCAGATTTACTTTTCAACTGAGGGGCCCATGAAAGAAGTTCAAAGAACCGACTCTCAGTTCTGTTCCTGAATAGAGCAAAAAGCAGCTTTTAAACTTTGTGCTGTGCACAGTCTCCTCTGCCCAGCACATACTGCTGGTCAAGATTACAGAACATTTTCCTTTCTGTGTGCCAAACAGATGTTAGAAAACACATTTGGTAGAACATATAAAAACACACGTCTTAGTGGTTTCTCATATTAATAGCTAAACAAAGTGTCAAAACCTGGAGTTGATGGAAGAATGCAAAATTAAATGCTGGTCCATATCTCATCTTCATTTTTAAAAAACCTTCTATGACCCTGGATTTTCTGAAGATGTGCTATCAGACACTCAGGCTTCAAATTAGTAAACTGTATATGGGGACCCTCCTCTGGCTGAGTGGGCAGTGTTCATGGTTTCTTCTCTTTCTCCTAGTCTACAGCGTCTGTCTGCATGACCTGTGAAGTACTGCTGCTATTTCTTACCAATAGCAGAGCCCTACAAGGGCTCTGCATGTCCATGTGTCCTTGGTCAGAACTCAGACAACAGACACTGACCAGGCCTGACCTTCTGCTTCCCAAACACACTCTGGGATGAGTGTCCTTGTACTATAACTCAGAATCTGTGTGATGAGTGTCATGGCCAAAGGACAGGAAGCATGAGAACAAGATATATTCAAAGAAGTTGACTGATTAGATTTGAGGCTCTTATAAGGTCATGCTTGAGTTTCCTATGCAGACACATTTTTCATTTGTCAAGGAAAAATTATTTGTTAGGAATGATGTTCCAGCTGAATGATCTTTCATATTCAAAAGCTGAATATAACCTAGAAAGCAACCTAATAGCCCAGAGTACCTCGGTTTTCAGGTAAACTTCCCACTTCTGAGTTCCCCAACAGGTCTGAGCTCCAAATACACCCAAAGCACCTCATAAAAACTCAAATCCATCCCAATAACTATATACCTAGTGAGTAAAATATTTAAGCCTGTGCTTAAACTCCACTGATTTAACAAAATGTAAACATGCACGAGTGCTGGCTGGAATGTGCTTGCATCACCTTCAAGCATGGTTCAAGTAGTGCTGCTGGGCCAGATTAAGTCAGGAAAAGGTTGTCAGGATTTCTGTAAGGGCATCTTAATCCTGTTAGTCTCAACAGGAGCTGGACTGTTTATTTCCACAGGGACAGGATCTCCCTTACAGGGAACCTTACACTTCTCTTTACCATTTCAGAGTGAAGCTGACAATTCCAGTAGCACCTCCTATGTAAAGCGATGTAATACAAGGAGGGCCAGGTTTCCATTCAAACTTCAAATGTAATGTTGACAGAAAGAACTGGTCAACCTTCCAGCCCCTTCCTGAATCTGCTCATTATCTGTAAAATGAATTACAGTATTACTTGCCTATTTCCCAGGGAAGTAGCAATCATAATTTGATTAATAATTGAAGAAGCACTTTGAGGTCCTCAGATAAAATACACTATACAAATATTGTCCAGGCCCATATTTTTACATTATAAATTAGGTAGAAAGAGGAAACAACAAAGAGTAATGGATTAATTACATTCACTTAATATAATTCATAAGTGGATAAATGCTTAGAGCCGTTTGACTTGGCAACATTTACTGCAGTCTACGCCTCAAACCAAAGAGACTTACTAGAGGCTGGAGCAAATCCCTGCTAGAAAGACCTAAATAGTAGACAGTCTTTATCTTCTTGTTCAGATTGCTTTTATCCCAGAGCTGCAGATGTGTATACATATATTCCAATACTGCAGTTTGCTCTTAACTGTTCTAAAGTTGCTGAATTTTATTCAAATAGCTATCTGAATTAGTTGCTTAGAGGAGAAAGGCAGTCTCGTGAGACTGTATCTTGTGGTGCTGTTAAGAAACAAGGTCTTCCAAAGAAGCAGGAGAAGTCTACTGATTGAGTTGCACTCATTCAACTGGAGTCTTCTAAAAGATGGCAAATTATATTATCTTCTTTTTCCTTAATGTAAAGGTTAACAACAGAATATCCAGGACACTATGGAGAAGATATGGACATGATGATGTACACTTACGACTATTACATCCGTGGGGCAACCACAACTTTCTCTGCTGTGCACAGGTTTGCTTTTCATCTGTTTCATTAGAAATTTTACAAAGTCTGTCTCTTCTATTTCTCCCCAACAGTGCTTTTGACACTGTAAAGTTCTCAGTGCGCTGAAGTTGGCTATAGGGATCCCTGAACCAAAAGGTTACCTAAAATAAGGAGGCTTTTCCAGAAATGACAACACATTGTAAGACCGCTGCAGGTCCATAACTGTAATTTCCTGGCTAAAATACATTATCCTGTTTATTACCAAATGGAACCTGTGTTTGCAAATTCTTCCTACAAGTGGAAGAATAACTTTCACTTGACTCAGAGGTATCTATTTATTGTTTTAGATGAAGAAATTACAAGGTCATAAGGGACAGCCCTGTTCCAGGCTTTTCATCTTAAATATTCCCCAGTGCTATCCTTAATCCTTGTTCCTCGCAGCTGTGGTAGAGTAGGGAAAATAATGCAGACAGTGCATTCCCCTGCAGCTGGAATCCAGACTCCATTAGATGTGGACCAGGATAAAGTCTGGAATCACAAGGACAAGCCTGGAAAACAGAGCAACCAAGGTAGCCTATGCCTCTGAGTAGATTTCTGTCTCTGACTGCTGAAGGCAGCCTTCAGAACAGGGTGACAATGGGGCCACTGGTCAGGTCCTCACAGGACCACAGTGCCTAGAAGACAGAGGAGACACCAGCACACCTTTGGCCTATCTCTGCTCTGGTGGCAATCGTATACCTGCAATAGTAGCAGGTTGAAACTACAGAGAAAATATTTTGTGAATTGCAAACTGGAAAAGCTTTCTGTGCCAATGAACTTTCTGGCCCTCAGCTACCAGAACAACCAGAAACAATTTGTGTTGCCAAGACAATGAAGTGGAAAAAAAAATATAAAAATCCTGCTACACCAGTTCAGAATTCTGGCTGTAACACTCTTCCTGAGCAGTATGAATCACAAAAGTCAGCAAAATTTGTCATCCTTAATGGTTCTTTGCAGCTCATGAGGCAGAATAGGAGCAGGAAAAGGTCTTCTGAGTCTCAGAGTGCCTGGAGCATGAACATTTCCACTTGCCGATATGAATATTTTTTAATTCCTCTTTATTTTCAAGCACATTAAACTTGTGTCCATACTATTTAGTTTATGATGGACAATGTTCTTGAGCTAACGAGAGGCAAAAAAAAAAAAAAAGCCTCTGAAGGTATTTCAGTTTAAGCTTTCCCAATCACTTCAAACAGGTAGGTATTTTTAGACTTTTTCAATAAACTTGCAGATATTGTATCTTCTCTTCCTACTCCCTAAGACATTGCATCACTGAGGTCACTGTTGATACAAGGATATTTGAGACGGTATGTGATGCTTGTAGCAAAGGATGTGGAAAGTTTAGAATGATGTTATCCCCACCAGCTCTTCCATAATCACTCTCTGTGAGTTTCCATGCCTCCGTATCAGGAATGAATGAAAGAGTTATTGTTGATCATCAAAGGTTTTAACTGCTTATTTGTGGAGAACAGACTTCAGAAGTGGTTACTATTTACATTTTCCAGTCTCATTTTAAATAGACCAAAAGGAGAAAACAACTGTCTATAAAGTAAGACAAAAGCAACTGGAAAGAATTAGAAAAGGCCTGAAGTATCTCTGGGAGCCCATTCAGGAGTGTGGTGATAACACTGATGCAGACAGGATGACCTGGACATAAATAAGGGAACATCTGCAGGGAAGGGCAGTATCTTTTTTTAGACAGACAGATACAGTCAAATTTCAGAGAAGGACATGAGCTGCGTGAAGCCAGTTGTAAACAACTGAAACTGCCCACATACACATGCACATTGCAAACCCTTGGCAAAATAGCTTCCAAAATTAAACTCACAAACCACACAACATAATACCTTCAGTATGAGCTCTAAAACATGCCAAGGGATGATGGTATGGCTTTCTGGTGGAGCATTGTTATGTGGCTGCAATCTGGCTGGATCAGTCTCCTGGGCCCAGAGAGCAACCCTGGAACATTCACAACCCAACCTGCAGCAAGTATCTTGGACAGGGAGGTAGGAATGACCAGGTGTTCTTGTAAAAGCCACAGCTTGTCCTTCACTCTGTAGTGTAAAAATAGCACATACAAACTTTCATAAGCTCCTTTCTTTTACAGAACTGTTCTCTGCTCCATTTATTTGGGTGATCTGGATAGCCAGTTGTTTCTTAACTGCTCCGACATTATCACTGGAAAATAAATCAACAGGCAGATATCCCAACAGTGAAGTATGTTTGAAATGCCCAGACAAGCTGGACATGCACCAAGCTCAGCTGAGCTAAATTATAGGGTATTTAAGGTCCTTAATACACTTCATATGACCGATGAAAGAGGATTTTGTCAAACTCAATATGAATAGGAATTCACAGAATTTTTAAACTGTTTTGGAAGCAGATTATTCAACAATATTTGGAGATAAAAGAAATTTTGCTATACATCAAAAATTAAAATCTGACAGCACATGACAGCTGGAAAGCAAAAGTGACAGTTCAGTATTGATTCCCAAAGCCAAGAAAAATGCATGAATTCAACAACTGGGAGGGGATGACACCTACAAACTGGTGCTAAGGATCTGCAAAGGCAAGTACAGATATATTCTAGAGTATGCCTCATAAGGCAATTCCTGATGGCATTTGCAACGCCATTGGTAAACTTGTAAAGGATCTACAAATTGAAACAGGCTGAGAACTACTGAATTAAGCAGCAGTAGTATGAAGTACTTGCCTGCATCCTGAGGAGCTGGGCATGCATGCTTGAGTTCAAACACAAGTAACAGGGGGAAAAGGGGTAATATGCCATAAATGCATCAACCGTGTATGTTAGTGTCTGCAAGCCAAATCCAAAATGACAGCTTCAGAAATAATTCTGTTCCAGTATTTTGAGGCATGTTATTAATTCAGGTGACTAAAATACATTTCTTTTAAAGGGCTTGATTTTTAATTTCACAATGTCCTATTTTAGAAAGACTACTTGACCTAAGATTTCGAGCTAAAATCTTTTCTGACAATGGGTGATAATTTAGCAGACCTTAACTTTGACCAATATAATCCTGTTTTTCACAGAGGAGTCCTCTTTACTTTTTATCTCTCTTGGTAACTTAGTGACCAAAGAGTAGTAACTGTCTTTGAAGAGCATGCACATAGACCAAATAAGGGATTCTTAAAATAAACCTAAAAATGAATCTTACATTTCATTAACCTTTGGTAGCACTTTTACAAGGAAATTACATTTTTAAAACATCTAGGGAAGATCTAAAGAAAACCAAAGCCAAACACTATGTAAGTGTTACATCATACTTGCTGATGAGCATGACACAGACCCAGTTCCAAATGACACTCAGGATAAACTTTTAGCTTAGTAGCACAGTAAATTTCCAATTTAAAAACCTCAGTTTTTAAACAAAAAGCTGCAATGAAACATTTTATGCTTACAGGGTAGGTACAAAATATATACCTACAGGGCTTAAGAGTCAGATTAGTCTTATTCCGGAACACAGTTACCCAGTCAATGACACCACGTAAGCACGGTTAATACCAAAATCCGGGCTCAGGGGTCTCAGCACGTTCCTGAGAGGCAGCAGTTTGGCACCAGTTTGATGCAGGGGTCTTTAAATACAAGCTTCAATTAAATCACTCTAGCAGCATTACCCATCCCATGCCTCAGCTTTAGGACACCACTATTAGCAGAATTCTTGGAGGACTATCCACTATCAGTATAAATGACAACTGTCATCTGCAAGGACTGTAGTTTGG
The DNA here is from genome assembly GCF_015227805.2 of Hirundo rustica. Taxonomy (NCBI): domain Eukaryota; kingdom Metazoa; phylum Chordata; class Aves; order Passeriformes; family Hirundinidae; genus Hirundo; species Hirundo rustica. Next base: position 22,012,264 of record NC_053451.1, on the reverse strand, counting down.
ATCTAAATTCAAATTAGCCAGTATCAAGCAGCCTAAATTCAACATCCCCTTCACAGCAGGGCAGCATGTGATCTTCTGAACTCATGGCTATTTGTCAAAGGAAAATTTAATGCACAATAAGCTAAGGAGGAAATTCAATTTGTAGCCTGTTGTGGCTATTGGACAGTAAATCACCGGCCTTCACTGTTGAATCCCACTGCTCCAGTCAGGCTTCCTACTAACTGTTAGTAGGTTTCCCATCACTCTCTTGAGAGAGAATACCACTCACAAACTGAGAAGAGCATAAACTCTCCTTACATTCATAAATGTTACTCTTCCTTGCGTGTGACTTGATCTAGGATGAGAAGTGAATTTCATTTCTCTCACTATTGATTCCTTCAGATCTTTATTAAAGGACACTAATTGGAACTGGAATTTAAAAAAAAATAAAAATTTAAATTTGCTCTATAGAAATCTCCCCTCACACACAGCTTGCAAATCACCCAAATACTTTTCACTTTTTACACATTACTGAACGATATATGACATGGCAATAACTTTTGACAGAATCATCCTTTTCCTCTTGGTCACTGATTAAAAGTCAATTCAGGACTGATCACCATCAGGATTCATTGTCTTCTGAAGGATTCTCAGAGACTTATCTATTCGGAGAGCTGATTTTCTTATCTTGTAAAGAAGTGTGAGGGAATTGTAACTATCACACATATTTAATGTCCTTTTGGCCGTTAAAAACACAGAGCACTCAGATGAAAGTCAGTTAATGGTAGACAGTAGTTTTGTGTTGCTGTAATACCTGGTATAAAGTTACTCTTACTTGTATAGCATCTTCTGCAGTTCTGCTCACTAATACCTCTCTTTTGTCTCTTTCATGCAGGGATCGTCAGTGGAAATTTATTGTCTGCAGGATGACAGACTATGACTGCCCATTTCAAAATGTTTAAAAAGATTGACTGTACTCCACTTGGAAAGCTTGGGGACAGACAGGGTGAGATAAGGATTAGTGATTACAGGAGAAGGTCAATTAGGCTCACAAAAATGTGCCAAGACTCATCAGCTGTCTGCTGAAGACGTAATTCTTTCCCTCTGGAGCTAATACATCAATTGCCAGCCCACATGCTTGCAACAGTGAATTCAGAGGATTCTTTCAAGCTGCACTGACAGTTGTATCTCCCAGCTGAATTTGCTTTTGACATACATGTTTATGATATACAAATCTATGGCATATGCACAGTTACCTTTCTTGTATATACATATAGCAATTCTAAACAGATACAAATTCCTTTCCATTGCAGCTCTATATAAATGGCTTCTCAGCGCAGCCACACCAAATGAGGTGGAAACATACTATACACTTCCAACATACACTAGACTTTCCTGTCTTCTGCTTTGTACTTGGAACCAATCCAGTGACCCCTACCAGCTTCTCAGAGCTGGAAGTGTGCAGAAAACATCACTGGGAGGTGTCTGATGGGCTGCATCTGGCATTACCTGTTACAGCCCTCAGCATATCTCCACTGCAATAAAGGTCTGCCCACATGGGAGAAATCCGAGTATTTAAAATAGGAAGACATCAATATCTGATAAAAATGAGAGTAGATCCATCAATAAAAACAGAAGTCTAACCCAGCTTTACTGAGAGTCTCTTTTATATTGTCTTCAAAATCTCTAATGACAAAACTAACCAAGAACTCTGCTCTGGGCATACCCAGGAGTAGAGCAGGCTACTCACTCTCTGGAAACATGGATATCACATTCTTCAGGAGTCTGATATTCAGGTGGATTTGGTTTCCACAACATCCATTTTCCCTCAGTAATACATTCTTGGCTTAGAATAGACAAATAAAGTTAGTGACTTAGGTGACCTTAGTTCCTCAATTTTCAGATTCTATCACCTATAAAGAATAAACTGACCATGTTTTAACACTGCACAGCACTTGTACAGCTGCAGTCCAACCAGAAAGAATATTGATGTGCTTCAGGAAGATCTGAGGTAGGATTTTCACTCTTGAACAAGCCAAAATTTAGGGTTCTGTTTCTTAGTTGATGAATTCAATGGTGAATTTAGCAGTGGCTTTGGAGGTGCTGGCTCAAGGGCCATGATGACTCCATGTGCCAATTTAAGGCTGAAAAGCTTCACAGGAAACAGTTGTGTCTGACAGTGAGTTTCCATATTCCAAGCATTTTTAGCATATTTGCAAGCATACCCTCTTGTCCAATAAAGGAATGATAGGTTTTGCTTTGCTGTAGCCTTGTTCTTTATTGATTTAACTTATATCAGCATATTAATTTGCACACAAACAAACCCTCTGTCGCTCCCAGAGACCATGAAGGTGATTAGGCAGTTCCGTGAGAGCCAGTTGCTGAGATATGTTGGTAACAGTGAGAAAGAGAATTTGATAAGCATAGGGAAGTTGGAGAAGCTTGTTCTCTGACACTGGTAGACAGGCAAAGGAAGACAAAGGAGCTCCCAAATATTAGAGCACCAGAAGAGAAGGCACTCATGCCAGGGGATCAATGGAAAAGGCTGTACACTAAAATTAAGCACAGGAGGATTATCCCTGAGAACACCTGCTCTAGATGGAAACCCATATCCCCCACAACTTTATCTTGACTACTTAGGCTGCTGTTCATTCTGTGTGCACACCATGGGCTTATGAAGGCCTCTGATGGGACAGTGCAATATCATCTCAAGCTGGCTTAAATTTACAGAGCCCCAGAAATGAGCAGCTCTGGTCTCTTGCCCTGGAGCTGCAGTGTCATATTGTCCCATATCATAGAATCACTAAGGTTTGAAAATACCTCCAAGATCATTGAGTCCAACATGTGATGGAATGACATCATGAGAAGGACACCATAGGACTAAGTGCCATGTCCATTCATTCTGTAAACATGTCCAGGGACAATGCCTCCACCATCTCACTGGGCAGCCCATTCCAATCTCTAATCACTCTTTCAGTGAAAAAAGTCTTGCTGAAGTCCAGCCTAAACTTCCCTAGGCACAGCTCAAGGACATTTCCTCTCGTCCTTGTCACTGGTTGCATGGGAGAAGAGCCTGATCCTCACCTTGCTACGCTCTCCTTTCAGGTAGTAGTAGATAGTGATGAGGTCACCTTCCTTGTGCCTCCCCTTCTCCCAGGCTGAACTACTCCAATTCTCTCAGCTACTCCTCACAGGACTTGTGCTCCAGACCCTTCACCAGCTCCACTGCTCTTCTCTGGACTGATTCCAGGTTCTCAACATCTTTCTTCTCGTGAGGGGTCCAGAACTAGATGCGGAATCTGAGGTGCAACTTCACCAGTGCCAAATACTGAGGGGCGGTTTCTTTCCTAGTACTGCTTGACACTATTTTTAATACAGAGCAGGATGCCATTGGTCTTTTTGGCCACCTGGGCACACTGCTGGCTCATGCCTCTGTTCTCCCTCATCCCTGTCCCTTGTTTCCACCCATGCTCTATTCCCAGCTCCACCCTAGCAGTATATCTGTGTAGGATACATTTCACAGGACTCCTCTTCAGAAAGTTAAGTAATTCTCAGATGAGGAAAGGCGTGGGTGGGAAACATAATGTATCTTGGGGGAAGGCAGAAATGGGATGTGGACAAAAAAAAAAAAAAAAACAAAAACCAAAAAAAAACCCCAAAAAGCAGAACAGAGGCAGAGAAAGACTGGTTCCTGTGACATCCTAGGACAACTAGTTAGTAAAACTAGGAACTGAACTTAGCATTTATCTAAGTTTTTTATCTAAGTTTTTTATCTAAGGTGCAGTATCCACTTCTAATGTTGAGGTAACCCTTCTGTGTGGGAAAACACTGCTCCAAAGCTGATAAGGTTCCAGCCCAAATTCCTTAGCACTGAGTGAGGTGATTATGAGCCTGTCTGACAAAAGTTTGCCAGCTTCAAAACCTCATCAAGTTTGCTTTAACTTTCCTAAAGCCATTCTGGGAAAGTGAGCCTTTCAACCTACTTAGGACACATTACCAAACATGAGCCACCTTTCACTCCTTCTGGCACAAACCAGATGCCATTGCAGGGAATGAAGAGTTGTGCCCAGTCAGACCAAGCCCAGCACAGATGCCCAGTGCAGGGAGCCCACCACACTCCTGATTCCTCATCTGTTCCATGGCACAGAAGCACCACATCTGCACTTGTGCTTTATGGAGTAAAAGTCATCCCTGACCTGAGAGAAAACACAAAGCCTAACTTTTTAAATAAGCCCTTAGTCTTTAATAAATAGGAAATTGGGAAATAAAGTTTTATTTATTTAATAAGTTACAACAGTATGGAATGAATTCAGACATCTGAGAGGAGAACATTCCTTTGTAAATACTGAGCATTGTCAAGGACATGCTACAAGGGCTGCAGATGGCACACTGTCAGCAATTCTTTTTAGATAAACTAGGGCAGGAATATCTTTGCATTCACCAAGGGAAATGCAGCAAACTTCAAGAAATAGAGAGAACCTTTTGAGCTTTTCTAAATGGAAATAAAAAAGGTGAAGTGATGTGGCCTGACTGTGGAAGAGAAACACCAACAGGCAATGGACTCCCTTTGTGGGTCTCAACCTGAAACTCAGCCAAGGCAGGTGCTAAGCCAAACCCACATCCTCTGCTTGATTCACTCAACTTGAGGAGAGGTTTGAATAACAGAACAGCATAAATAATGGTGGAAAACAGGCAGTCAAAGAGAAGGACTTGGCTGCTCTTGTTCCTAAATCTCAAGATTAACTTGAAAACCATGGGACTGCTATTAAAAAATAAAAAGAGTGAGCTCTATTTTTAACATACTCTGATTTCTCTATTTGCAGAGCAAAAACACTTCCAGTGTTTTTAACTTTCATAATTTTCAAGTGCTTCAAACAGTATTTTCAATTACTTCTCAACAATGCTGTACCTTGAAATGCGTTTCTTAAGTGAAAGTTGAGATTCTTCTTTAATCACTTGAAAATGCAAGCAGGGACATCAGCACTTTCTTTTATATTTTAGGTCCTGTTTTACAGGACATCAAATGCTATGAAACTCATGATAAATACACCAGACTTGGCAACACAGCACTGATGAGAAAAGAAATAGCAAACCAGCAACCATGTTGAAATAAGGCTTCTTTCCTGTAATATCAAGAGAGACCTTTCAACCTCTTCCAGTCCAGTATTAAGGATTTTGTAATACGAGATAAATCTGGCAGAGAGTCACAGCATGACCTAAGCAGAGAGATACCAAGAAAGCTGAAGGGAAGCTAGTCTGTGGCTGAAGTAGAAGATCTGGGAGAAGACCAGCTGGCTCTTTAGAAAACTTACTTAGACTTGACCCTTAACTCTCTGCCACTGAATTTTTTCTGTTTTAAAACTTGATTTCAAGTCCCTATTTATTGCATTAGCTTCAGGTTACTGTACTGGCCTGCGTATTTAAGGCTACAGTACTGTTTGCAATCAGAGAGTATGAACATCTCTGGTAGTGGCACTTTGTGCCAGAGTTGTTGGTGTGAACTGTAGGCAGGAGGAGCTCTGCTAATAACTCTCCTGGTTTTGAAAGACAGTTGTCTGCCAAGGAAAGCTAGAGCCTCCCTTGGAATGGAGAATGTAAACCCCCTTTGAAGCCTCCAAATTATTATAATTTTGCAATTAGGGGCTTCCAGGCAAAGATATGGGAATAGGAGTAACAGTTCTTTACTAGGGATATTAAAAAGGGAAAATACAAAAGTAGTAGTACAAAAAAACAAGAAAGGAAGCAAACAAAAATCCTGGAAAAAACCCTGACAGAGTCAGGGATACGACCTGGCACCCTGTTGCTCAGGGTGTTGGAAGTAGTCCAGATAAATCCTCCTGGAGTAACAGATGCGGTTCTGTGGAGTAGAGGTGGTCCTGTAGAAAGTCCAGTGGTGATGAGATGGGTTCAGTCTTCCTCTGGGAATCCGGTGGAAAACCAGGATCCCTTGTGTCCTTCAGTCCCAGTTTTTATCTAGCTAGGAACAGTTGGCTCCCCCTCTCCACTGTGTGGAGCACCTCACAATGGGATGATGGAATGTGTCATGTCATTGGTGGGCCCTAATGGCCCATTATCAGAAGATGTCCCCCTGGAGGATGGAGGGGTGGTGAAAGAGGTAAGAAACACTGCCCCACCTGGATTTAATGGCTGGGCCATTATCAGAAGGCATCTGCCCCCCTCTACCCTGAAGTTACAAGAGAAGGAGAAAACAGGTTCTATCTCAGAGAAAAATGAGGGGAATGACAAGAACCAGAGCAAAAATAATAAAAGAGACATGAAGCCACCTGAAGAATATGCCATTATGTAATTTCTTAAAATAAATGCATGCTCCTCTATTTTAGGAGATGAAATGACTAGGATAATTTAATACCAAAAATGATTTTGGAGAAAGCTCCCCAAATAACTTTGAAAAGAAAAAGCCAGCACAGTACATCAAATACCATCCTTGAAAAGCAGAGGAGTTGCCAATTGAAGCAGAATCAACTGATAATGTTGATATAATTATTTTAATCTGTGTTTGGAGCTCTTAACCCTTGACCAAAGAAAACAGAGAGATAAGAACTGAAGAAGGAATAAGCCAACAATGAAGTGAAAGTAGAAGGAGGAGGTGTGATCTCAGGTTAAGAAAGTGACAAGAACAAAAGCAAATAAATTCTCAACAAACTAATGAAAATGGGCCTGTGGCACAACCTGTGGCCTTTGAACTGAAATTCTAGTTTTCCATGGTTGTGTGAGGCGGCGTACAAGGTTTTGCCTCAGTTAGTATAAACATATTGCTCAGACTACTTTAGAGGCTGAAGTTATTTAAGACTCTGGCTTGGGTTCAGACCCCTGTTAAAGTGAAAAATCTTTGACTTGGAAATGGATATATTCATCACCAACAGAAGATCCTGCTAGAATAAATAAATAAATTTGGACCATGATCTTACAGGGAAAATAAGATGTAATAATAATTCCTCCTTTATTTATCTTTATTTTACTTATTCAAAGTGAATTTGACACTGATGGAGAATTTGAGGTGGCCTTGAAGAAATTTATCAATATAAGAAAGCACTTTTCTGTCACATATTTCTGCCTTCCTTTGGGGCCTAGGGGACCTCCTTGAGGTCTAGGAGAACTGCTGAGTGTCTGTGGCTTATTCAACAACAGCTGTATTGCTGAGGCAAGTAACAAGGGGCATAACTCTAGCTGCCACCACTTCTCTTCTAGAAACTGACTTATGACCATAAAAGTAATTCAAGATCAACAATGAAATAGTTATTGAATTGTAACAGACTTGTAGTTGTTACACTGAACTGTATCATCATCAAGAAGAATTTCTTCCCCAAGGATTTTATTTGCTTGAATGTGCTGCACTGGGTTGGAAAAAATCACCTACTCCAATATATTTAATTACAATTCAGAGAGAGAATTAGATGAGACAAGACTGATGTAAACATCCTTCTGTACTGCTTAGAAATGTTAAACCTGAACATTTTTAGCATCAAAACATGCAGTTTGCTCTTTGGCTGGTTCAACATTACCTGCTTTCCAGGTGCCTCTGACATCTGCTTTTGCTGCAGATAGGAACTACAGCACACACATCACAGACTCTGCACTTAACACTGCAGCACAGAAAATATTGCACTCACAGCCCAATAACCTGAGCCATCATTTGCAGTTCCTTTCTGCATTATTTAACAAAGCAGACAAGAGGAAAAGAGCTCTGAGTAATTAAGTGCTGTTTGGCAGGCACAGTAAATACATAGATCTCCATGACATTAATTTTAAATGGTGACTGAGAGTGCTTTGGTGCTCTGCACCCACTTCATACAGATACAGCACAGACACAAGATCACCAGCAAGAAATTAATATCATGGCTTCAGGTCGTTACTTTTCTCTGGTAAACCAAACCAGCCCCCTGGTGTCCCGTCTGGTACAAATGGACTGAATTCCTCAGCAGTAGGGGAACAGCTCCTGCTTGGTGCGAACTGAGCACATGGTAACACTGCTTGCTCAGGGCTAGATACATCATTGCCGTCGTTCCATCCAGCCTCTGTGCTCTGCCAAACCCAATGGAATGAGTGACCAGGCTCCTGTCAAGCCCCCCAAGATGTCCATTTCACCTTCTTTCCACCCACACCATAGTAAAAAATGAAAAAGACTAAACAATATTAACATAAAAGCACTAGCATCAACAGTGAAATCTCCTAATTTAGCCTGGCGTTACTCCATCCCAGGTGCAGAATCGAGCATTTCAGCTTCTTAAATTTCATCCTATTAACCACAGTCCAATGCTCCAGTCTGTCTAGGTCCCTCTGCAAGTCTCTCGTCCCTGAAGAGAGAGAACAGCGCCTCCCAGTTTGGTACTGTTAGCGAACTTGCGAATTGTACCTTTAACTCCTGCATCCAGACCATTGATAAACATATTGAACAGCACTGATCCTAGGACTGAACCAAGAGGAACACTCCTGGTGCTGCTGCCAGATGTAGCCCCATTCACTACAACCCCCTGAGCTCTGCCCTTCAGCCAGTTCACCACACAGCACACCATGAATCCATTTATCCCACAAATGGGCAATTTGCCCAAAAGGATGTTGTCGAGGGCAGTACCAAATGCCTTATGAAAATCCAGAAAAATACACCTACCACCTTCTCTTCACCTCCCACCCCCCTGCAAGTGACCTTTTCATAGAAGGAAATCAGCTTACTTAAACAATGTAGTGTGCACTTGTCCTCCATTTGTTGTGCCTGTTGATCTCATTATTTGAGTTAGATTTAAAAAACTGCGAAGTCAGATACAACCACTTGTACCACAACACTCAAATTCTATCTACATAGTCAATAAAGCTAATAACATATTTCCATAATGTGCTGTATGAATATCTGGAAGGATAATGAGCTGTTGTTACACTTTTGTGAGCTGAAATTTTAGAGCATCAATGTTTTAATGAATTAAGCCTTTTGATCAAGTAAAAAGAAAGAAAGAATAATGGGCTGATATATATTTTTCTCCTGCTTGTTCTATTAAAAAATGGATTAGTCCTTCAGTCTGTTGCTTGGAAGACCGTACCAAATAAACAAAGGGGATAATAATGCAGTGTGGGATGAGCAGAACTAAATATCAAAATATAAATGCTTCCACAGAGCCAAACACACGGGGTAAAAAGGATGAGCCATGCAAAACAAACCTCAGCCCCCATGATGGAATTTTCCTTTGTCTCCTTTTGTCAACAAGGGTCTTAGCCATAACAGAGAGCAGACTGCAGTGTGGTGCTGACACACTGGAGCATCTGCAAATGAACTTGTAAGAGTTGTCTAATTCCAGTTGATCAGAGCATGGCACCAAGGATTTTATCACAATTCTCCTGTTAACTTAATTAAAAACTACGAAAACCACCCAGTGTTTCAGAGAAAGCTGTCATCAGAAAACAGACTGTTTTCTCCTGTTGGGTCTCCCTTTCTGCTGAGACCTAGATATTCCTGATAGAAAGCCTAATGCTGTTTGACACTCTTCTGGAGGAAAAGGAATTAGCCCATTCTACCATGATCAGGTACATTTCTATACCCCAGCTTGCTTGCTCAGCATTTACGTGAGTGTTGATAGGTGTTGCTCTATGGTGCACCATGCACGGTACAATGCAGATAAAACCCCAGTGTTCTTCACTCCTCACCCCTCATGTGATACTGCACTTTCTTGAGTTCTGCATGGACAGTGAAAAAAACTGTTAGAAATTGAGATTGATAGAGGATGGGAGAGGATAAGAAGGTGACATCTGCCTCATTATTAGCATCAGCTTCGTGCAACGGCCATGATCCCCTATTCAGCCATAAATTTGAAAGCCAGAGCCAGTCTGAAATAGAATAAGCCCTCACAGGGAAAAGGACAGATGAAGTATATACTCTAAAGCCATGTGCAGCCAGCCTGACAGTAGGAAGAGAGCTGATGTTTTCTCTAAATGATGTATGAGCACACTGATGATGTAGGAACACGCCAATTAAAAACAAATCAAGAGGGAATATTCATCATGAGGCATTGCTAGAGAAGCAGTTAATTGCCTGAAATCTTAAAAACTAGAGGGTGAAGGTGTGGGCGCAGGATAATAAACCTGAAGATAATTCCAAAAAATAATTACAGTCACTTTTCCCATAGGGAGCTGTTGGACTGAAAGTACAGTGCCAAAACATCCATGTCATCTACCAGGCTTCACCTAGGCAGAGGCCCTTAACTGATTCTTGCTTACTCCTTCAACTGAGGGAACAAATCCATTATTCTGTTTAGAGCATCATGCTCCAACAAGCTGTTCAAGCTGCAATTTGCATCTTGAATGCTGTGCAAGGCAAAAAAAAGTGTCTGAGTCATGCCAGAGAATGTTTCACAGCAAAAAGAAAGAGGGGAAAGAATGGGTGTAAGAAAGAAACTTTCACAAAAGAAGGGAATCTGGGGGAATAAGCATCCGCAGCAGGACTGAGATGTAATTAGCCCCACGAAAACCCCTCTTTAAGTCACCATGCACAGTACCCCTATGAATAGTCTTTATGGAAAGAATGCCCAGTGGGTAAAGTGCTAGCCAGGAACTTGAGAGGCTCCTGCTTTTCCATCCACCTTTCATGTGAGGAGAGCAGGGTCACTTATGTCACTTGTGCTCTCATGACACATTGCAGAATAGGACTGAAGTTCATTCTATAAACTTTAAGCAGGATGATATTCTTAAAAGAGATGCTAGCACCCATTTTCAAAGCAATACTTTCATTGTGCCCGGGCTGCTAATTAATCCAAGCACATCAGCCAACACAGCTTGCCTGATTCCAGGATAGCTCAATCAACACGAGGACTGTGCTTTGTTTCACGGGTAATTTGGACATATGAAACATGCCCGGTGTCTTTCTGAATCTCATCTCTCTTTCCATGAGTCAGGGATAGAAATCATCACTGGCATCATGCACAAACAAATGTAATGACAGCAGTCAGGCTCTAAGATATTATGACGAGGAGAAGGCTGTGAGATCTCTCTAAATATAACAGATCAGATAAATCTCAGTGTGAGTGTGCTGGCTCCACATTGTGGCATTCTGTGCTTGCCCAGACTGCTGATACCAAGGACATCCTGCCTGGCTACTCAGGGCTCTGCACAGGTCCCTCCAGAGCCAGCCCAGCAGCACGGCATCTTCCCAGTTAGCACAGCCACCACAATGCACCAAACAGCGCTAAGTTCCCGTTCAGGTGACCATTTCTTACCTACCAAAGACGGATTTTTCTTCCGGGAGTGAAAGCACGTTGCAATTCACGTGGCCAGCACACCTACCATGACTTTTGTTGCCAGGTCAGATACCACATGCTGATGGTGTCGGTTGTGAAAAAGACTTGGCTGAGTACATTCTTCTGGAAACTTGCTGAAGAGAAAAGCTGCACTGGTGATCTAGGCCAGCACCGTGTTTTTCAGTCATTCCAGTAACAAATTTTCTAGAAAGACTAGACTCCTTTGGGACAGAGGGTTGGAGCTACTCTGCTGTCCCTGAGTTACTAGGGCTGGACTTTTCATCCATGGAATATTGACAGCTAAAGTACTGCAGGCAACACACATGGTACAAAGGACACCTGCCCCAGCTACCACTGTACCCCTCTGCTGTTACAAGGAGGGAAAATGTTCTTGAAGGATCAAAGTGTGACTTGGATTAAAATGCTTTATAGACACTGATTGAGGGAGTTGCCAGACATATTACCAGTGACCAGATCTACAACAGCACTAAGATATCAAAGGCAGAGAAAGCAGCTTGACAATTCACATTTTTAACAGTAAAAAGCAATTTGCTTTAACAAAGATCAAGTTTTTCATGTGGAGGAGAGGGGCTTCAGCAAAATGAGGAGTGCAGGCCAGAAGTGGAAAACTGGAAGGCAAATTCTTAGCAAATCAGGCAGTGGAAGGCTGGAAACTGATTCTTAATCCTAACCACTGCTGTCTTGTGCACAGCATGAACCAGACCACCAGCCCTGGGAACACCTGTAAAATCGAGTCCTGCAGGTGAAGATGCCTGAGAACCTTGCTGAGTTTTAAGGCTGGAGGCAACAGCAACTGAACGTGTGAGTTTGTGTCCAGCAGCAGAAAATAGTCTTGGATTTTCATGGAAAGTTCATACACATACAGAAATCGGGTATGTCTGACTGCAACAGCTGCTTGGTGGAGTTTGAAGGGATGTGCCAAAGCACTTACCTGGGCACTTGGATTTTGTGGTTCTTTTAACACACAGTGCAATTCTATGTGCATTTCCTATAGTGACCAGAGAGACCAGACCGTGGGCTCTAAGCTCTTGATACTGTTCATTTAAAGAACATCAGTCTGGAAAGTCCCAAGTCAGGTGCTGAAGGTCAAAGCTAGATGTAACTTGACGATGTTGACATAAAGCTGCTTGATACAGTAGCCAAGAAAATGTGAACCCTTTTTAGCTCCCTGTTCTCAAAACTTGCCTCCATAGATAGCTAGTGACACATGGGCAAAGTCACTGTTTTAGTTAGCACAGCTTCCCACAGAGCTTAGAGAAACTTCTGAGTGGGGAGCCCTGTGACCTAAGACCCTCGTGCTGGGACTGGCACTGGTAGTGGATTAGGCTAAACACTCACACAAGCCAAGTCATAGTGCTCCATAGCTAATGATTTCTCATTAAATCATACTCTTCCATGGAGGAGGCTGCTATGTTTTTCTAAGGAGGTTTTTCTACTTTTAAACCACAGAGTGATTTAAAAGGGGTAACTCGATAATGACAATAATAAAGGCATGAGAACATGGTAAAGGCATTGCATTTTTATAAGGCCAAACTATAAAGATATTTATAACAGTCAGTACCCTTATAATCTCCAAAACATAACCACAAACAACCATGAAATTAATATGCTTAGGCAACTGCTGGGCTTAATCCAGTGCAAGTTTAAATCAATGGAGGGACATCAGGGACACTGGGCTGTGTCCAGAAGTGAGCAAATGCAAAGCAGAGGGCAGAGAGTGATGATCTAGATAGCATTCATACAGTAGGCTAAGCACATCAGACGCTGGCAGATCTGGCACAGGAATTCTCAATGGAAAATCCTCAGTAAGGCAGAAATTGCCTCATTTCTGAGCTATTCTTGGCATGTTTTTCAATACCAAATCTTAAGGTCCCAAACCCATAACTAAGGGTTTCCAAAGGGCTTAGTGGGTTTACCATGAGTCAGGTTTAGTACAGCATCATTCCCTTCTCTTCGAATCCCCTTAAATTGTTTCCAATTGTTTCTCTCACCACTGTGTTTCCAGTAAAGGTGGGTTAGGCACAGACTAAAGGAAGCAAAAAACCAGAAATCTCAGTTGCCTGGCAGTAAGATATATGGATAGCCCCTGCAAACAACTTAGATGTTTTGACTGCTTGAGTGCTGGAGGCCTGTACTTGGACTATTTCATAGAGGACTGAATAAGAGAAAACCTTCACAATTCTTTGCTGCTGATTCTCAATGGAGTATGTCTCCTGAGATTTCTCTACTTCATGGACATTTTCAGTAGATATTGCATAAAGAACATCTACCCCTGGATCTCCTAAAGATGTCCAAAGTACTTTTGTCTCTCTCTCTTTGCCTTGGTCCTTTTTGTGTACTCCCTGCTTGTGACTAGCTGTGAGACACTCCTGCACATCTAAGTGCTTCTGACGTGCTCTTCTGACTCTTTCCTGGATAATAAAGACTATCCCAGCTTAACAAACCAACTTTCAAAGAATCCAGCAGGCTTTAGATCTGTGTCCACATGGGGACAGAATACAAAGCTGATAATTTGAGGGTGTTGCCATGATTGTGACACGTGCATGGAACATGAGTTCTTGTTTGACCTAGAGAGGCAATAGGATGATGAACTCTCAGACACACATAGAGAGCAAGACCTCCTGTTCACTGTGACTTCAGCATCAGAGCACCACTGCTTCTTTCACTTTTTGTCTGTCTTCCTCTAATAAATAAGTAACACTGAGGCAGGCAATTCATGAGAAACTCATTGCACAAGGAGAACCCAAGCAACATGACAATCTGTCAAAGGATGCTGATTTAATGAACATAATAATGATAAATATTATATGCATAGAGGGAAATGGCCCAGCATAGTGGTGAAACACTGTGCAGATACGAAACAATGTGGTTGCCAACTGAGAAATGTGGCAAATATATTAGCTGTAAGAGTTACATGCCTTCCAAAAGCATCTTAACATAAACTATTAATCTCCTATTCTTTCCCTCTAACCTGGTTAATAAGGCTGATAAAATATTTATTAGGTAACATAAAATATGCACAACACTGCCTTTAACTGTGTCAGAGAAAACACGCATTAAAAAAAAAAAAAAAAGAAATAGATTATGAAACTTTGCTAAAACACATTCATCTGGGTTCAAGCAATGCCTATTGCCACGCATACATATTTCCCCCAAGAAAGTGCAACTGGTTATTCAATATTCTTATTAATGATAACTAGAGTAAAGCCCCAGTAAACCTGGAGAAATGTCTTTCTTTTTTAAAGATAAGGTTGAGTGTACTAGATATAACAGTATGCTGTGCATAAATGGAGTGAAACCCACAAAAGACATCGGCCAGAATTTATGGTGTGCACAAACTCAGTAAATTGTTGGTCTTGAACTATTAGAAATGTTCTTTTTTTGATGATTGGAAGTAGATGCATGAGCTCTATTTTTGCATAGGCTCACTGAAGGAGAAAAGCTGTTGGCTGTTAGCTGATGTGCACGCTTACCAGGGCACATTTCCCCACCCTGCAGCCAGTGCTTAACAGGCTGCTAGCTAAGGAGAAGTCTGTAGTAGAGACGATGAAGGCAGACAGCTCTTCCTTTGGGAAGCACCAGATCAACACAGCCTCTCCTGTAATACATTGCTCACAGATGAGAAGCTCAGGCACCATAACTTGAACAGAGACCAAATAAATATTTACACACAGACCACAGCTCCTGGGACCATGCCACAAGACATAGAATCAACCACCCTCTCTTCTCTCTGAGTAGGCTCCAAGCCTTGATTCTCTTGCTTCGGCTTTGTATGTTTTCTTCATTATAATCAGCTTGACAATGAAGGGGAAAATGTCAGGGGGATTTGTTTTCACTGTACATGGATTCCCTCCTCACCTGTTACACAATCAGGCAGTTACATAAATGGCCCAAGATGTCACATTCCCCACTCGGGCACTGACCCTTGAAATAAACCAGGCAACATGACTCTGAGTAGCTGGAGGGTCTGTTTGTGAGAGGGTTTGCTGAGCAGGGCTGCAGTATAGAGTGTTCTTTCCATCTTCATGATGTGTTCATCAGTGGATCATCATTTGCAGACAGAGATATTCAGACAGCCACGATGCTGAGTTTCCATGTTCTGTTCCAAAACTGGATGCACATCAACGGGATACCAGTAATGTTTCCCTCATCTTCCTTTTTCCGAGTTAAAAGGAAAAAGGGCAACCTACCACAAGTGCACCAGCTTGGTTCCTTATTTAAAAACAGGTAGATGACCTTGAATATGATCTCTCCCATCCCTCTCTTCACACTGGCTATCCGATCCAGAGCCCACAGAAATCTGTGAAAATTTTTAACCAAGACTTCAAAGGGCTCTATAATCAGCCCTTTTTCATCTACCCCTTTCAAACATACCCAGCATTTTATGCAGCACAGTGTAAATAAATCAGTAATAATAACCAGATTCAATAAATCTGGTGCCATTCACCTACAGACTGCAAAACATTTTGCAGTCATTAACACCACACAATAACAGAAGCAAATATTATTCCATGGCTGATTCTATGGCTCCTGAAAATGAATCTAAGTGGGGAGAAAGGATTTGCCCAGAATAGCACTGAGTTAGTGCCATGACTGCAAAAGAAATCCTGCTCTCTCTACCCTAAGGAATGTTTTGTTTCCTTGCATACTGGATTCATTTTGCAAAGCCTGTGGAGGCAACAGGTAGTGAACACTATCTCTGCTTCTCTTGGCACCTCCCTGAGGGGGATCCTCACATGTTGTCCTCTAACACACAATCAGAGCATAATGTCCAATTCCCAGAATGAGCAAAACACCTGAGCAAGGCTGATGGTAATGCCAGGTGGCCATCCAGTGATCCCCCAAGGGGTACTTGCCTCTGTGCTATCGGTCATTCAAGCATGATTGTCTACTAATTCACACGGCCAGGAACAGCACTTGTTTAGAGATTATGTAGTCCACAAACTAATGCCCTGTTATCCTGTTCCTGTGCCCTACACGCTTAGAGATCTCCACAAGTAGAACTCACCCACCTAGCTTTGGACACCAAAAAAGAAAGCTTTTTTTTTTTCCTTTTTTTTTTTTTTTTTGGTCACTTTTAACAAATATAAAGAGATTATTACAAATGTAGTCCAAAGTGAAAGGTAATGGACATGGTTACTAATCCTTATTAGGATAAACCCCCCTGATAACTCCTAATCAATGATAAAGATCTGACCTGCAATTACAATTTTTTCCCTGTCTCTACTGAAGGTGAGTTTATATGAAATCCCATTACACATCAGTTTGCAATGTGCTCCAGTTTCTCATGAGATATTGGATCTAACTGATCTAGTATATTATTTCCCAGAAAAGGAGTGACAGAAGGGGAAGGGCAGGTATTGGGTTATCTGGGAGGGATCTCTTAGAGAAGCTATGTGACATGATATCTTGCAGCTGTTTCAATGGACAGTCTCTCTTGCACTTTTCAAAGACAAATGATACACCAAACAGTCAAATTGTTGCTTACTCCATTCTAGTTGACAGGAAGTATGGGATTTAGGGAAAGGCAGGACATAAGGGATTTGAAAGTTGGCTGCAACTCCTGAACTTAAATTTAAGCTCCAAGCCCATCTAGAACCCCATGCAAAGCTCTGCAAAAATGCAAGCTCTCATTCTGAGCAACCTAACAGAGCTACATGGCTGGACAAGAGTCTCTACCTTTCTCTACTTGTTGATATGTGAGTGCTTTGAGCCCTGGCACAGGAGCTATATTTTCAACATTCTTGTCTTTCATTTATTTACTTGTGCTTATTCCAATCCATGACCAATTCCTCTGAGGCTGCAAAGGGTGACCTTGGTCCATTTAGAAACAACCCACACATATTTCAGTTTAGCACATTTGGTGGCATCATGTTCAGTTTCAAGGATTATTTATCTCCAAAATGTAACATTTAACATTGATACTTGTTTCTTGAAAGGTTGCAAGAATAAAAATGATATAGGATGTAAACTATGTATAGGAATGTAAACTACATAAACTCAATGTAAACTCCTATAAACATAATTGCTTCACCTTACCTCACATTCCCAGTCCATGAGGCTTTTGGATAGACTAAATCAGAGCTCCCTGATTTAGGGCCTGAACAAGTAAGCAAGACGTTATTAGTTAAAAATAAGTCCACCATACAGGTGAAAAAGAGAAATATTTTCCCTGCTTTCCTTAGTACTGAAAGAAAAACACTGGCTCTCAACTGAACTTGATCTCAGAGATCAGCAGATTGACAGTACAATCAGCAGTTGACAACGACAGTACAGCTATCTGGTTTAGTTAACTTCAGCCAGAGCAGATCATGCAGCTGGTAAAAGGAAGAATAATTTTCTTCTTATCATGTATCCCTTTCTTAATCTAATCAATACAGAACAACTTACCTACTTCTTTCAGATCAAAATAACTTTATTAAATAAAGCTGACGCCTTACATGGAAAAAGTTTCCAGCGTTGTTCTTAAATTAAGTTGTACTTGTAATAGCTTAACTGCAAATTTAGGTTTTAAAGACAGGGAACCAACACCAGAGCCAATGTCAAGTCAGTCTTTTAAAGAATAGGTGTTGGCATGCAAACACACACGCTTTACATGCTGCCACCAGAAACATGTTCCAGAAATGAGAACAGTAAACACAAGATTCTTAGAATGCAGAAATGATATGATACTTTGCATCTGTTACCTTCTTTTCTGAACCTTGCAGTACTTTTACTTCAGATACAAAAGAAGTTGCCAACAGAGAAGGTATTTGTTCAAATTTTTCATCAGTAGGGATCTCCAAGACAGTATTAGGTCAGTCACCTGGCAGTGAGTGTTGAGAAAATCCTTTCTTCTTCCTTCCTGCTGTGACCAAGAAAGCTATCTTAGCTACATGTGTTGATAATGAAGAAAGAGAACATGTAGCTTTCTGATATATTCTTATTTTTACATGTTGAACTCCCATGTCTTGACACTGTCACATTTTGGAAGCCAATCCTGCAACTTAATTAGCAAAAACACCTTCCCATAATGTTTCAGCCTAATTAGACTGGGAAAGTCTGGAAAATGTGTATTGCAGTCATATGGCCTCTCAAAATCATATGGATTTTTGAAATGCCTTGTTCTATGAGGTCTTGTTAGGGGAAGATGTCCCTAGCCTTCAGCTGTTGGGAAAAGCAATTACTCCTACCTGAGGTACTGCTATAGGCCAAAGCAGGTCATTAAAAATAGCTGATGGCTTAGTCAGCCACCAAACCTTGTCACTTGCCCCATGCTTCCTATTACATTCTCTCAGCACACTGGAATTAAATGTAATTAGCTTACGACAATCAATCACATCCTTTCATCAAGGAGGAAAATTGGGGGAGTAATTGGGTAAAAGATGATTTATACGGCCCTTTCTGACACAGGAGCAAAGAATAGTTTTTTGCATCATAACAACATCAAATCTTTTCAATATAACCCAAAATTTCTGCCAAGCCGTAATTCTCACTTGGACTTTTCTCACATTATTATAGGTTAAAAAAAGGAAGAAAAATTATAAAAGTGTGTGGGTGTGTGTAGATACACAAGGGAATAGTCACTCTGTTTCTTAGACATAATAAATCTTTGTATAAAATGGTGGGTTGGAATGATTTTCAGTTAAGAATTGATCTCATGAAACTGGAAATTGTTGTTAGCATAATTAGCCTTGGGCGATAATTTTGCGGGCACCTGTGGGCTCCTTTTGTCCTTTCTAGCTTCTGTTTTAAGTGCCAACTTAAGTGGTCAACCTGGCACTAAAAGTGCCAACATTCTTGATCATTTTATTATGACAAAAAAGCATCTATAGCAGAGATGAAGAAACAAAACAAAATGACGTGAAAAATTAATTGTACAGAAACTAGTTACAGCTACTATTATCATACAATTAAACTGGGGGAAAGCACTTGTAAAGATGAGAACAGGGAGTTAACCTGTCTGTGGCAATGAGTGATTCACTGTGGCTGTGAGCAGGTAACATTTCAGGTCCACTTGGCCAATCTAAATCCGACCCATTCACAGTGATCAAAAGCTGGTACAATCTAGTGTGATGTTTGTTGGCTGTAGAAATCAGCTGATGGTTTAAATCTAACTCTTCTCAGAGGGCAGAAGTTGGTAGTGTAAGGATGCTGCCCAGGAAGCTCAGAAGACCGATGGTTATTTGCCCAAGCAAAACCTTTCCTGCTTATTTGTTCTCATCACAGCTTAAGGGGAAGCCTGACCAAACAACTGAGCACTGCAGAGCCACATCTGACTATTATTTGTGTACTGAAACTGTAGTAACACACCTCCCTTCCCTGTTAAGCAATAAGGATACAAATAAAGAGAATAAACATACAAAATTTCTAATCAACTCAGAGGCCATTTTTCTGTCCCTGAGAGGAAATTCACTAAATATGGTACTTTCTCATACAACATTTATTGCCTTTCATTAACGCTAGATGAAACACCAAGTCTCTAAAACAAGAATAATATTCCCTCCATTCCCCAAATGCTGGCATTTCAAGCTCAAGCACACATCTAGCAGCAAATTAAGTCCTTCTTCTGGCGCCAATCAGTGCAGTCTGCAGATCCCTCTCTCTTTAGATGAGGGTCATGTCATGGCTGTCCAAAAACCTCTGAATCTGATGGGCTGCCATCACAGGGTTAAATCCCAGTTCATATCTTGCTGACTGCATGGGAAGCACATAATATTCAGTTCTCTCTCTTAGGAAGAAGTCTATTTGGAGAGCTAGAAGGAAGCACAATCTGTAAATATTTATACTGTTTGTCAAAACTACAATGCACATGGGACTCAGAATGCATCCCACGAGCCAGCCTGCACACTAAAGTAGCTCCAGGTTCACTTGCCAGAGAAGAATGACTCCCTCACACCCCTGCACCACTTAGCCAGACCTGCTGAAGAAGCCAGTCACAGAACCAGCCTTACTACCCAGCAAATGTAGGTAAAGAAAGGTTGCATCAAGAATTTCACCTGAAAATCACCTGCTCTGGCATTCATACCAAGCACCTTTCAACAGTGTCCTGATTTATGCTACCATGGCTGATACACAAAGTGTAGACAGCCAGTTCAGTTTCATAATTGTAGCCTCTGCATAATGAAACTGAAATGAAAAAGTCTCTTACTTCATACTTTAGGACCCATCCTGCCTCAAATAGGAGAATGACAGAGGAAAAAAAGACAAAAATGAAACATATGTTTTGTATACGACACTGGATCAGTGATGAAAACCTCAGCTCATGGAAAGCTAGAAGCACGGTAAAAAAGGGTTTTCTCTAGTTGTCAATTTGGGAAAATTGTATCTTGGGATTTTAGAGGGGAATGCACACAAAAGCATCTGTTAACAAGGTGCTGACAAAGTGCTGCAAGGTGCAAATCAACCACAGCCACTACTGCGGATTGCTGCTTCTAGATATTCCTCTTATAGTGCTGTGAGGCTACACAGTGGTCAGGAAAAGCACAGAAGCTTGCACACCATAGCATAAAAGAAAAGACATGTTCAAGGGGAAATTTGCAGCAAGGATGGAAGAAAGCTCAAAATGTTTCTGCAGCCTGCTGATATTGCTAACATTTGTCATTCAGATTGATCTTCTACTAAGAAACTAATGTCAAAACTTGGTAACCAATTTGCATTTGAAATGTAGAGCAAAACAATGAAGTCTTCTAGTACTTAATGAAAGGAGCTCCACTCTGTGTAATTTTGCACCTTCATTGCTTCTCATATCCCTCCTTATGATCCATTCTAAATGATTCTCATCATGAGTTAAATTCAAGAAGCTTTTATGGAACGAACACAGGAGCACAGATTGTATGTCATGGGTTTCCAAGCTTCTCAGCAAGCTCATACTTGGAGGCTGGCTGTTGCTCCCCAAATATTTGTAGGTGTCTTCCTCTAGAAAAGCAGTGGACTGTGCCAGCTCTGTGATCCAGAGCAGAACCTTCCAGGGCAGAAGCTGGACAGAGCAGTGAGGACCATGCCTGTGGCACAACGGGGAAGCCTGCAGCCTTCTTACAGAGAATTACAGCCTGCTGCCTACAATTCTCTGCTTTCAGTCAGATTTCTGTGCGTCTCCCCAGCTTTTCCATGAGTGGCCTCCAAAAGCTGAAGCAGCAGTAACACATGCAGGTACTGCTGTGCTCTGTCTGGAATGCAGCTGGCTTGACTGGCATCCTTCTGCCAGTTTTTGCATTTTCAAGCTATCACCCGCAGTGACTTCACAGAAAGAACAAGTATTATCCAGCACTATTCAATAGCATTAATCATAATACAAATCCTGTTCTTGGGCTCATTTGCTTCATCCCAAAGCTTGTACTAGTGCCTGACTCACACTTAACCACAAATTCCCACTCTTCTTCACCGCTGAATAATAATTTGATGGACACTGGAGTTACCACCAGCAGAAGAGCCTTTCAAGCCAGTTGGCATGTCAAGAGCTACCGATTTTATTAGTGCCTCTAGCAACTTACAAAGGACAGTCTCTAGGGTTTTGCAGCAGGAATGCAGCTCCCAGAGCTGCTGTTACCCTGGCTGCCTTGTGGTGTTCTTGGAACAAGTTCCGGGGCTGAAGGATGGCAAAATAACACCAGGCACAGCTCCAGCACAAAAAGAGGCTGCAGAGGTTTGTCTCCACACTGCAGGCAGGCTGGCAAATGAGTCACTTGCAGAACCTACCGCCCTGTATCCTACGAGCAAAGTGAATTGCGGGCTCGGTTTCCTGGAAATTTTACTTTGGTTCTAAGATCAGATGAGAGCTAATTCTACAGGGTAATACGTAGTTCAAACTAACACTCATGTATCCAAGAAGAAAAACAAAACCCAACTTGCAAGCTTGGCATTTTCTGATGGCAACAGCTTGTTTACTGCTTTTGGAGTTACAGCTGTACGCAGCTGTTAGTGATCAAGTGCTGCAGAACACCCAGTAGCCACTCAACTCCTCCCAAGCCTATTCTGTGCTTTGCAGTTATTTTGTTCCTTGCTCAACTGCTCCTATGGCCCAGATATTGCCATAATACAAGCAATCCACTCTGGAGGCTTGGTGGATGTTGCATAGATCGATATGAGAAGGTTTGGCACTAGGGGACAATAAAAATAATGGGCAAACACCCAAACCTGACCTACAAACTTAAGGGACACCTTCACAATCGTATTCCTTCTACCAAATAGGATTTGTATGTTTGCATTCCACAACATCCCCATTGCCAGAGGGAGACAGCAATAAGTATTTGAACTTAACCTCACATCAGAACTATAACTTAAATATACGTGTCTCAGTATGATCTAGACTTGCAATATGGGAAGGCAAGAGAATGAAAAACCCTCAAATAATGAGCTCAGAACAAAACAAATGGGATGTCAGAAGAGCCTTTAAACAAGCATGGTGATACAGTATTTTGTTTTAAATTATGCAGAAAAAATGAGAGCACAGCCAGAAAACTCAGGCAGATGGATTTTCTTCTTCATCAAACCAAACTGGCCTGCAGATTAATAAATGAAACAAGCATTTTCCCAGCACCCTAAGATGTTCATTTTTCTCTTCATTAAATTGTTGCACTAATGCTAGTTTGTACTTCTCTGATCCACTGCTATAGATTGTCAGCAGAGGTTTTTACCAGATTTCTTCCTTGCCTTCAGTAACTGAAAACATTTCATACCAGCTTACATAAAGAAAACTTCTTCAAATCCTGCTCATTACCTACAAAAAGTGATGGTTCTTCCTCTGGTGTCAGTGTAACTCATATTCTTTCCAATTCCTTTCACTAAATTGCATATCTGAGGGGAGGTTAAAATCTACCACTCTGACCTAGCAATAGGTGTAAATTTTGTGGTTAAGACCTCAGGGCTGAACCAAGGTCTAAAAATATAGTTCTCCACCTGTGATCAAGCAGGCCCTGAAGAAAGGAAAAGAAAGGAAGAAGGCAAAAAGAAGGAAGAAGAAATAAAAAGGAGAAGAAGAAGGAAGATAAAAAGCCCAAGAAAGCAGAAAGGAGAGGAGAAAGCAAGTGTTTGGTTAACAATTTGGTTGTAGAGATATGCATTTCAATCTGAGCAGTGTGCGACATACTTGGTTCGCTTGATTCATCACCTCTGCTAAAGGTGAGATTTTGTTTCTCTGCCTAGTCTAACATAATATTTCTAATAAGAAGCATGATTAGGCAATCACTGGGAAAAAAATCTCTTTGGAAGAGATGGGTAATTCTTTAGAAAGGAAAGCACAATATGCCCCATGTGATAAGTACTTCCTGATTCACAACAATTAACAGTTTACATATAATTTTACAATACCCTGTAATCGTTTATGCCTTTTATGTGAGAACTGGATAGTAGGGAGAAAATAATTTTATTAATTCCTTTAGAAAAAATATAGTCAATTTTAGAATAATCCTGTGGCATGTATACCTATGTGACAAGTATACATATGGCAAAAATTTTTAGTAAAACTTGTGACCACAGATGCAAATTAGTCAGGAAACAAATGTAAATTGTAACATACCTGACCTCCCAGCATTAGCTTTTTAAAAAACATTAGTGATGGAAAATGCAAGTAAGGAAATGAAAATTGCTTCACTTATTGCCCTTAAAGTTGAATGTGTAGACATTTTTGCAAAAGCCATGAGGCACCTCTGCATTCTCAGGGATCTAACTATATTTAGAAACCTGACATGCTGTGATCAAGAAGCAAGTTCTGTGAGCAAGCTGCTGGGATTGTGATGCTGCCAGTGTATCGGTCTGTACACAGCCAGGACCTGATGAACACACAAGTTACAGCTTCCCACTCATCCTCTACATTTACATCATTCTTCAGCCTCACAAAGTCCCAGTTTCTAAACTGGAATAGTCCTCAATTTAAGATGCTAGCAACAGTTTGGGGTGAAAAAATTACCCCCAGACACCAACAAGCGCTATTTACACTCTTAGATTGCAGCACTGCACCTCAGAACACTTCTTAGGATCATCATTCCCAACAGAAAACCCTTGCCCTTGGTGCACTGCTGAGATCTGTAGACTGCTGAGGTGCCTCCTCCCTCTCCTCCTGCTCTCACCTCAGAGCTCAAGGCGTTTATCACACTTCTTCCCTCACTCCTCCCTGCAGGGCATCATTTAGTCCTTCATCCCACAGTCTCTCCTGGTGGCTGCAGGGCTCCACCGTGTCCCGTGGTGGTGGTTTGGAGCTGTCTGGAACTGGTTGTGCTCAGCAAGGGGCACCCCTGTCCTCTCCTCACAGGGGCCACCCTGCAGTCCCTGCTGCCAAAACTTTGACACCAGCCTCAAATACAGTCGGTATTGTCATTAATTTTCACTGGAGACTGCTCCATGACTGGGTCCATAGCTCCCACCATGAACAGTTCTAAGGCATGTAACAGGAAGCGTGTTCATGCTAACAAGGAAAAGATATAAACAACTTATATCGACATTACTCACTATTTATTTCCATGGCTGGCCTTCCTCACCACCAAGCAGGTATTTTCACAGAGCCCTCCCAGGGACGAGGCAAGGCAATTATCCACTGCTTCAGCAAAGTGAGAGATGACTTGATCCAGTAGGTTCAGGGCAAAACCACCACATTTTAGCTGCCATCATATCCCCTGGTTGACCAGGTCAGTCTTCAATCTGAAGTATTTGTTCTCTAATCAGAAACCTGCAAATTTAGAAAAAAAGAAAAAAAAAAAAAATCAACAAGTTACCATTAGCAACTGAGAGATTTTTAAATTTTCACCCTGTACCTGTGACACGGATTGACAACCGTAGAGCAGTGCTCTGCCATCATCTACTTCTAAGTGGTGTGCCTGGATGAAAGGCATCACACTGGGCAAATTTATACCCGTCCATCGGCATCTATCATTAACATTGGCGTGCAAATATCTGCTTCTACCATCACCACATGCAGCTTTCCCTGCAGTTATACTGCATATTGGAAATGCAGCCATATCCAATTTTGGTGCCTCTCTGTATTTTCATGCCAGTCACTTAGGAACTCATCGTGTGAAAGAAAAATAAAGTATCCTCCTTTAAGAAGAGCCACAGTGTCATAGAGATGGCAGACCTCTGTTTTCCCACTCATTAAATATGTATCCATCACACCACAATGAGCTTTTAGCCTAGCTACGCACCCAGGGAGCAGTTTTGTGTCCCCACTGCCCTGATACTTTCCTTGTTATGATAACAGAAAAAACCCCAAACACAGAGCACCAGCTATTCAGAAACTCTTCACCAGAAATCAAATTGCAGCCATCCTCATGCCCACCACAGAGGGTGGAAAGCTCTTAGAGGCAGTAAACTTGAGGACAAAATAGATAAATACCACTAGGCACCAGGTGAAAAGTGTCCTCCACTGCATGCTCCTGAAGCAGCTTTTCCCCAGTCATTTCCACTCTCAGCAGGTAAGCAAGCAGAACAGCATGAAAGCAGAACAGCATTCTGGCATTACTGCGACTTGTATTTTCTCTAAACTGGAGCTGAAATTTCACACTAGAAACAGTTATTAAGACCTCTTACAAATGTAAATCATAGGAAAAATAGCCATTTCAGCAGGGTGTTTATGTGCATTTGAACAGCTGTTCTAAAGTAGCAGCTCTTTCATCCACATAGATATTTCTTGTGTCTTGAAGCTGGGACGAAGGTTTGGGAACAAAATATTCTTGCATGGAAGAACAGCACTACTTAGTAATTAAGCACATTGTGATTCATGACACCACAGAAATGCCAGCAAGGCAGGATTGTCCTCTGATTAGGATAAAAAAAGGGATTCAGAAAACAACCAGGTTTCTCTATGGTTTTCTTGTGAGACTCTTTAAGGCTCTATTCTCTGCTCACAAAACAGGAAGAACAGTGCTCCCTTGTGAGACAGAGAAATTGATCTCATTTGTAGTGTCCAGACTCTGCTCTATATGTTATTAAATATTATTACATGCTACTAATAAAGTTGAGTATATTGTGGTGACAGGCATAATCCACAAACAGTGTCATGAGGTCCCAAGAATGTTGTGGAAAACCTAAGAAAGAGCAAAACCTGTAACAGAATGGATATCTGTGGCGGTTTTGGCTGAGAGAGAGTTAATTTCCTTCATAGCTAGTATGAGGGAGTGTTTTGAATTTGTGCTGGAAATAGTGTTATCACGGGGATGTTTCGAGCCGTGGCTCTGTGCAGAGCCAAGGATTTTTCTGCCTCTCACACCACCGGTGAGTGGGTTGGAGATGGACAAGAAGTTGAGAAGGGACATGGCTGGGACAGCTGACCCCAACTGACTGCAAGGATATTCCAGACCATGTGGCGTCGTGCCCAGCATATAAAGCTAGTAGAAGAAGAAGAAAGGGGGAGGACACATGTTACACATGATGGAGCCCTGCTTTCCTGGAGATGGCTGAAAACCCGCCTGCCCATGGGAAGTGATGAATGAAGGACCAAATGAATTCCATGTTTTCATTTACTTGCACCTATTGAACCATATTTATCTCAACCCACGAATTTTCTCGCTTTTGCTCTTCAGATTCTCTCCCTCATCCTACTGGAGGGGGAATGACCAAGTGGCTGTGTGGTGCTTAGTTGCCAGAAGTGATTAAACCACAAGATCTCTGAGGAAAACACGCTTTGAATAAATGTTTGAATACTCCTGGACCATTTGTGATAACTGGGCTGCAGATTCTGGACAAAAAGAGTTGGATAAAAGTAACTGGCCAAATAGAAGAAGGAGCACCCTGTCAAAAAGTACAACAGAGATTGCCGTGGCAAATATTGTTGTGGCACATAGAACTAACCTTTCTCTCCTATGCCAAGTCTAGACCCAAAAAGAAAGAATAGGGTGTAAAATTTTTTCCTCAGCTATTTAGCTTTACAAAGATGGAAGTAGAAAATTAGTAAAACAATTACTCTGAAAAAGAGTATCTGAAACATACTAGCAAAACAAGCTAAGAAAAAGTGCCCGTAGCCAGAGCTCCCCTGTACTGCAAAATTTGAAGGGTCACTTTAGTAAACCAGAAGACCATACAAGAAGCAGCCAAAAGACTTAATAAACCGAAGCACTGAGCAATTTGGGGAATTAGGAATTGGTTTATATGTTGTTGTTTTGGGGGGTGGCGTGCTTTTTTTTTTTTTTTTTTTTTCTGGAGTTCACCACCTTGTCTGCAAGAAGAAATAAATAAAAAGTTATTCGGGTGGTTTTGGGGTGGTGAGGTGTGAAGTGCACCACGTGCATCAGCCTACTCAGCTACAGCTTTCACTAACACACAATACCACCTAGATAGCCACTGCCTTCAGTTGTGCTCCTAGTGTAGCACACAACCATTTCTTTTTCTAAAGGAACTAAAATACCATTGACCTAACACTAGCTGGAAAAACCCTCAGTTATCTCGTTGGATTATATTTCTCTTCAGGTACAAGAATGTGTAGATGTGGAGCTTTGGATCTTTTCCAACCTAGATGGTCCCACGATTCTATGAAATTATGCAAACACCTCTGCAAAAATAACATAGCAAAATTTTCAGTTAAGGATAAATTAAAACATTTGAAATGAGACCAAGTGTCTTTAGATAATGGAAATCTGTGAAATCGCAGCTTAACATACATCTTTGTTTTTCAGCAGACCATGTTGCTCTCTCCTGACTGGATCAGAACTGGTTAAAACTGTACCATCAACAGAATCTCCAGCTCACTGTGTGGAGTGTACAGAGTTCATGGATGTTTGAAATATGGCTGGCATTTCAATAGGACTGGGGAACAGCAAAGACATCTAAAGCCTGTAACAAATTCATGTAGCCAGATGCCAAATACAGGGTGGTCCTGGACAGAGGAAGGATATTAACTTTTCCACTGCTCATATTGTAATGAATTGTCATTTACTTGTTGTGGTACTATTTTCTGTGGCCCAAGATCTTTATTTATTCCTTGCATTTCCCCTATAAATAACCCTGATACCTCCAAAGGATAGATTAAGCAGAGGAACTGCACAGCAGTATTGTAAAGGCAGCCACTCTGGACAATTGGTTAGCAAAACCTTATTAAAGCAAAGGTGATCACACCGGGATAAGTTTCATCTTCTCAGTTTGGGATCTGGTCCTCAGAAAGAACAGTCCCAGACTGTGGCCATGCTCTGTCTGTGTTTACAAAACAAAATGGAGGGGAAGCTGACACTGCCTGCAGAGAGGACCAAAGGGCAGGCTCCCAAAGTCCCCTGGCATACCTAAAATCAGCATGCCTGTCATATACAGCTTTCTTTTCAAATTTAGAAACAGAGCCTTTTCTCATCTCACTTGTTCCTGGCTGCAGAAAGGTCTCCAGCTATTTATATATGTTGCAGAGGTGCCAAAAGGCACACAACACGGCTGGCAGTTTCCAGGGGGCTTGGCTCCACCAAGACTGCAACTATCCAGAGTTTTTTGGAAGCTACTTTATTCCAGCAAATCTTTTGTTCCGGGAGCACTTTGATCTGGGAATGTTTATGTAAATATACTTCCTTGCCTGGTATCCTTTAAATAATATAATTAGAAAAAAGGGACAAAGCAGCTTCACATTCTTGATAGCCTTTTAGCAGCTCATTTATTAATTATCCATGAATGAGCTTGATCAGATGGAATACAAGTTTTTTAACCTACCACATAAAATATGAGATTTGCTGCAATTTGGTAAATGGTATAGTTTTTATGATTTCTTTACATAGCCTGCGTCTTTGAATCTGTTGAAGCAAAGATGTATCCAGAGATCATGAGCTAGTCATCCATTCTGCAAAGTACAGTGTGGTTTGTAGTAGTTCGTGTTGGCTTGCTTCTCCAACAAATACAAAAACTTTGACTTTCTTAAAAAAAAATTAATATTATGAAGGAAGCTTTGAGATTCAAAATTTAACTTCTGCATAGGCTCTGAGACAAGAGCCCTAAACTAATTTATTTTTCATTTCCCTCTCTCCTTTTTATCTTCTTCCTTTTCAGCTGGGAAATCGGAAAAAACATAATAGGTCTAAACCATAACTGGTTCACATAACTCATATCTATTTTTTATTTTATTTTTTTTTAACTTAAAAGGTCTGTAAGTCAAAGAGAAGCTAAAAAGACTGAGAACAACATAATCTGGCTTTCCATTTTTTTTCCATGATACGGTTTGAGTTTTCTATGAACTCTCCCATAATTAGGACTCAGTCATCATGAAGCACTTTTGTCCTCTACTGTTTCTAGGTAACTTCAATTAAAAGCCACACAGAGTGACAACAAAATACTGCCAACACATCAGTCATGCACTGTATGATAAAAATAGGTTATTTTTTTGTGCGTGTTTATCTTTGAATGTAAGAACATTTGTCAATTCAAAGGAGCTGGGAAGGGTTACTTCGATTCCTTATTTGTTACACTTTAATGCTGTCCTCTTTTCCAGTTTTCCCAGCATATTGCCCTTCTCATTCAGATCCCCTTCCAGTACCACCGCTGGCTTACACATGGAGCAGAATTCTTCCCACAGATTCTCATGGAACATCTCACTGCTGTGTGGCCAACCTCCTAACTTGCCACTGCTCCCTGAGAACCCACTTGTGCTTCTTCTGGGTGCTGTAGTCTGATTTGAAGGTGAACCTCAAACGAGAAGCGACAAGTAATGCTTGGGCCTAGCAGCTGCTTCAGCCACTCACCATGGGTGATATGCAAACCTCAACTCGGGACCGGATGGGTATTTTAAGAACCACAGATGCACAGCTGGAAAGGAGCCCATTTAACCCACAGTTGAGATCGTGGAGCAGATCTTCCCAGAAACTGTACTAAAGTACATGGAAAATAAGGAGGGGATTGGTGACAGCCAACATAGCTTCACTAAGGGCAAACTGTTCCTGTAAAACTTGTGGCCTTCCATGATGGGTGAGGGCATTGGCGGATGAGGGAAGAGTCACTGATGTCATTTACCTGGACCTGTACAAACAGAGCACACGACACTGTCCCACACAACACCCTTGTCTCTCTGTGGAGAGGCCCAGAGCTCACCACAGTGGACAAGGGTTTGGCCGGATGGTCACAGTCACTGCCTCCGTGTCCCCGTGGAGACCAGCAGCGAGAGCCATTCCTCAGCGGCTGGGGCAGTTTAACACTTCTGTGGCTACACGGACTGTGGGACTGAGCACACCCGCAGTGAGTTTGCCCACAGCACCGAGCTGTGAGGTGCAGTCTGGAGGGAAGGGATGTCATCCAGAGGGACCTGGACAGGCCTGAGAGCTGGGCCTGCACAAACCTCATGGAGCTCAACAATGCCGAGCACAAGGTCCTGGGCCAGGGAAATCCCAAGAACACAGGCTGGGTGGAGAACAGACTGAGAGCAGTCCTGAGGAGAAGGACTTGACGGGTGTTGATGGACAAGCCCAAAATGACCTGTCCCTGAGTGCACACAGCCTAAAAAGAGAGATACATCCTGGGCTGCATCAAAAGCAGCATGGCCAGCAGGTCAGGGAAGTTGATTTTGCCCTGCTCTGGGTCAAAACAGAAATGCCTTTTGTCTTCTCTGCTCTGGTGAGACCCCACTTAGAGTTCTGCATCCAGTTGTGGGGTCCCAAGTAAGAAAGATGAGGACCTGCTGGAGCAGTGTAGAGGCCCAGGGGCTTATCCCCAAGGTAGCTATGCCTTAACCCTGGAGGGACCAAGGCAAATTGGGAAAGATACCCTTTTAGGTCATGGCGAAGAAAACCTCTCTCCCATGGGGTTTTGCAGCCACATGTTAACATTTCTTAGGTTTCATTGTTCTATTGGTTTGTTAAGTTTCTGTCACCTTGTTATCATATATGAGCCTATGCCAGAATGTTCTTCTTTCCCTTGAATCCCATTGGGTTAATTTTGCCACAGTGCTACTGTTACTACAGGTTACTCCTGTAACCTCATTAGTCCCCTTAATTTATATTTTCTCCTTTACACCACTTTTTCCTATTCTTATTGGACCCTGACCTTGGACCCAACCTAGCTGTCTCGTTTATCACCCTGTGCCCTCGGACCCATCTTTGCTCTTGTCCCTGGATTTTATTCAAGGCTGTTGCATCCCTGAACTTCCATCCTGTGTCCCTGGACCCCTTCACTATTCCTGCCTGTGTTCCTGAATAAGCAGCTTTGGCATCTTTAAAGGAGTAGCCCATCCCTTTCCCTTAAGCTGTCGGATGTATTGTAGCAGCGTCCCTGGGGCTCAGAGATGCCTGTTGCTCTCCAGGACACATTGCTACAGAGCAGGTCTGGACAAGGGCCAGGAAGATGGTCAGAGAGGGATGGAGCACTTCTCCCATGGCAACAGATTGAGAGAGTTGAGGATGTTCAGCATGAAGAAGAGAGGGCTCCAGGTAGAGGCTGGAGCAGCCTCTCAGTAGCTGAAGGGGAAAGGGGCTTGTTACAAGAGCCTGTGGATCAGATATGGGAAATACATTCTTCATTATGAGAGTGGTGAGACACTGTTTCCCAGTGAGGTTGTGGACGTCTTCTCCTTGGTGGTGTTCAAGGCCAGGCTGGATGGTGCCCTGAGCAACCTGGTCCAGTGGAAGGTGTCCCTGCCCATGGCAGGGTGCTTGGAGCTGGATGATCTAAGGCCCCTTTCAGCTCAAACCGTTCTAGGATTCTGTGCTGATACCAGCTGCAAGGGATGGCATACATCAACGTGAACAACTCAGCAACTTAGCTTTGAAAAGAATGTGGTGTTCTGTAGCATAAACTCTAGCACGCTGCCACAGGCTGTCCAAGCCACGATGAAGCAGCATCTCACACAGACAGTAAATACTAGTGGGCTTTCTCCAAGCAGAAAAAGCATACAGGATGCTAGAGGGAAATGTTAGCATATATGGAGCAGGCCGATTCAGTCTGGAACTGGAAAGCTCAGAGTGGATTGTGGGGGCAGGGAAAAACAAGGGAGGAAACAATGAAACAGAGAGAAAAATTAACTGGGGGCTAGAAATCATCGTGAGGGAAACCCATGAACAAACCCTCCGCTGAGCTTCTGGGCATGAAGGATTGGGCAGAGCCTTGAGAAACCCTCGGCACGCTGACTGCTCGGACTGAAAATATGAGTCATCAGCCCCTAGGATGACTCATGGCCGCTCTCCTCCACCCTGAGTGGCAAATGAAAATATAGCTGAAGGGGAAGGTCGGGCTGAGGACAGTACTACAAGCCAGGGAATTTCTCAGCCTCTCACTATGTCAACACTCGTGTCATGAATCCTTTCACATTCAGCAGTTGGTGGCTGAGGAGGAGACAGCAGTGACCATCTGGGGAAGGAGAGGGGTGCCATCCTCCCTCGTGTTGCCTGCCAGGGAGGGAGACGTTTTGGCAACAGAAGAAAGCACCTGAGAGACAGAAAAAGGGCAACTGGTACATGGAGCTATTTAGCAAATGAGCTAGAAATAAGAAGGGAAAAATCATGAAGGGTTTTGCGTATCTTGGTTAATTGAGTTACAGCTGTGAGAATAACACTGCTGAATAGCTTGCCAGGCTGAAATCCAGGCCTCATTAGTGTCACTGGAAATCTGGCAACAGACCTCAGCAAATTTGGTTTCCACTGCAGCTTTAATGCCATGTGGTACAAAGAAACAACTAAGGCTCAAGGTCCAGGCAAAGGCTGAGCTGGATCGCTGGCTATGTAGGTGCAGCCAGGCCAGGTCTCCCCTAGCACCTCTGCTCCCAGCGCTGGGCAGAGGGGCTCCACGCCAGGCTGTGCCTGGGTCCTGCAGCTGAGGAAAATCAATGTGCTGACAGGGATATGTGAGCCCTGGAAGCTGAACTTACAGACATCACCTTGGCAATTGTCACCGACAGGCCATAGGAAGCTGCCTGCAGTCACTCTGTTGCTAGACTCTCTGCTACTGTGGCATCTGTGTTTCATTAAATTTCCATTGCCCTTCTTTCAGTCCAGACTGACTGTAAGGAAGGGATAAAGTTGCTTGTGAGCCATTAATGCTTGCTGGACTGGCACATTCCCACATCAGATCATGCCATTCTTGCTTCTCCCCTCCCTCATTTTTCCCTTATATCTGTTAAGACCAAAAGTTACTGGAGCTGTGACTCCATCTCTTGGGCATTGTTTGTCCAACAAGGCCTCCAATTCCTTTAACTCCTGGATCTACCAGTGAGATCATATTAAAACATCTAAACATTGTCTTGTCACATAGCAAAAAATTGGCTTTCTTTGTAATGAGTTATTCCTAAAGTCTTTTGGGCACTGGTTGGATCATATTCTGTTCCCACAATAGAGTGAGTTGGGTCATTTAGTAGCATGTAAGAAAATTATTAACACGAATCTGAGCAGCAACATTTCAGCTTCTTTTCCCAGACCAGTGAAATTTAGCATTAACTCTGTGCAGTGAAGCATTCACTTTACTTAAGTACTTCATCTTCTTTAATTACCTTCAGCGTGGAATCCGCCTCCCTTTCCATTCCTTTCAAGCAGCTTTTGGCCTCCAGCTAAAACAATGCCCTTTCACTCCCCTTTTTTATCAAAGCATTGCCCTGATCACAGAGCCAAAGAATGCCAAGACAGATATACTTTTGCAGATACACTTAATGCTTGTGTAAATGAATGAAGGCTCAGGAGAGAGCATGCTTTATGGGTAACAGACAAGTTAATAGGAACTTGAGAGGCTTGGGATTGTCTCTGTGCCTGTCATTCCTGCCTCAGGACAGTTCAGGGTTTGTGATTCCAAATCAGCAATGGTTATTGACTGACTGTTCCCAGCCATGAGTTTTGCTGCCAGGATTGAGCACTGCATGGGCTCAGCCTTGTCCTTCAGAGATGCTTCCCTCTTCTCATTCCTATAGAGTCAGTTTTCACTGTCTGCCAGGTCCATTCTGCTGGCACCCAGCTGAAAGAGGGCCAATGGCATCCTGGCCTGGATCAGGAATGGTGTGGCCAGCAGGAGCAGGGAGGTCATTCTTCCCCTGCACTCGGCACTGGTGAGGCCACACCTCGAGTGCTGTGTCCAGTTCTGGGCCCCTCAGTTCAGGAAGGACGTTGAGATGCTTGAGTGTGTCCAGAGGAGGCAACAAGGCTGGTGAGGGGCTTGGAAAACAAACTCTGTGAGGAATGGCTGAGGGAGCTGGGGGTGTTTAGCCTGGAGAAAAGGAGACTCAGAGGTGACCTTATCACTCTCTACAACTTCCTAAATTGTGGTTGTAGTCAGGTGGGGGTTAGTGTCCTTCTCCAGGCAACAACAGACAGAACAAGAAGACACAGTCTCAGGCTGCATCAAGGGAAATACAGGTTGGATATTAGGAAAAAGTTTTTCATGGAAAGAGTGATAAAGTACTGGAATAGCCTGCCCTGGGAGGTGGTGGAATCACCATCCCTGGCTGTATTTAAAAAAAACTGGATGTGGCACTGGATGCCATGATCTAATTGAGGTGTTAGGGCATGGGTTGGACTGGATGATCTTAAAGGTCTCTTCCAACCTAGACATTCTGTGATTCTGTGAAAGGAGTGGTCAAAAGCACTGGAATTATCTGCCAAGTACTGGAATTGTTTGCTCAGAAAGGTGGTGGAGTCACCATCCCTGGATGTGTTCAAAAAACAGATTGGATGTGGCACTCAGTGCCATGGTTTAGCTGAGGTGTTAGGGCATGGGTGGGACAGGTTGATCTTAAAGTCTCTTCCAACCTAGAAATTCTGTGATCCTGTGAAAAGCCATCATTAGCAATTCATTATGTGTATGGAAACTCAGCCAGGAGACAAGCCAAAAGGAACAGAGGTCTCACTGCAGTCTGGGATACTGTGGCAAGGCTAGAAATGTTCTCCTGTTTCCGAGAATCAGCCCATAAGGGAGAAGATACTAATATGTGAATGCTGTCCTGAATGTTTTGAATATGCTCCTGAATCTCACAGAAAATTCAGGAAAATCTGAGATGTATCAAAAGCTCTGCTGTATTTTCTCTGCTGTTGCTGCTTTGTTTTCAAGTTTTCTGAGGTCATGTTCCTTAGCTTATACCAGTATGATTTTCTCTATAGCAACTAAGCTGTTCTACATTAAAAAAATTAGAAATCAAAGGCAAATGTTTCATCTAGGCCAATACCTGCCAATTTGCATCATAAAGCAGGTCTCTCAGAGCAATATTCTGTCTCAGAAAACTACTCTGTTGCCACACTTCATAATAAGACATAACAGCAAAATTTTCCTCTTGTCACAGTACCCTCACTTGTGCAATGTTCTCTAATGGACCAAGGGGTAAAAGAAGATTAAAAAAAAAGTCCATATGCCTTGTGGCAGCAGTCCTGAAGCTTGATGGCCTCTTTTAGAATGTGCAATTTAAGAGCTCTACCTGTTTAGCCCAGCCAAGCAAAGGCTGGCACAAAATATGATTATCCCAGGCATATTTATAGGGGGGATACACTGGGGAGGAAGAAGAGCTAATGAAGAAAAAAATGGCACAAGAACAAATGGGAATAAGTGAGCCACAATAAAATTAGGCTGGAAATCAGTAAACAATTCTACCTGTACTGTTCTGGAAGAATCTCACAGGAAGAAAACAGTAGGGGGGAAAAGGGCTATTTTTAGAAAATAACAACATAAGTTTAGGAAAGTTTTATTGCCTGATGGCTGTGAAAGCAGAGGATCATTTCAGGAATTTTCTAGCTGTATATACTTCCCTTGCTTGACCGTTTACATTTCTCTGAAAACAGGCTTCTCCCAGGGATTTTAGGATATACTAAGTTTTTCTGATCAAACTTAAATCCATTCTTGTTTGAGGCACAGACTCTGCAGACTTGAATGAAAAAAACAAAAGTGATTTGCTCGACCAAATCAATCCGACGTCTGTCTGAAAGATGCTTTCTGATTCGCACAGGAATTAAATCACATGGCTGGCAGTCCCCAAGAGGCAATCTGAAGTGATCATTGAGTACCCGTTTGTTTTAACTCTGTTAACCTCTGCCAGTAGCAGAAAAAGGGCTCGGTGCCAGCGCATCTCGCAGTTTTAATTAGTTTTCTTCCAGACGTGGCAATCCCCATCCTGCGAGCCCTCTAGCGGTGCCCGCCGTGCCGCCGTCGGGCTGGGGGCTGCCGCAGCCAGCCCACTCCTCCATCTGCTCAGTGCCACACGAGTGAAAGCCACCACCATTCCCATCCCCACGGTGCATCCGTGGCGTGCATTTCCTGCTTTGGTAGAAGACCCCAAGGAGAGTACCCCCAAATCCCCTGTTTCCCTCCCAGGTACTTCACCCCACTTAGCAAACCGTATTACACTGTCTTGCAAATGACACCAAGCCGATACGTGGCACGTTTGGCTAAGTGAGAATCGGGCCCTGATGGTCTACATGAGCACCGGCATCTTTCCATGCACATCGCACGTGAGCAGACGCGCAGCTGTACGGCAGGGGAGTAGAACACAGCTGGAGCCACCCCTGCAGCGCTGCTGGCACCCGGGGATGCTGCAGAGCCCAGCAGAGGCACTGCCGCTGTGTCCTCAGCTCGCTGCCAGCAGCCTCCCTCTGTCACGAAGCCAGCATGGCACTGGGCTCTGCAGCTCTTTGTCTGCTCACGTTCAGGAATTCCATGATAACTGCTGGGATATATATATATATATATATATATATATATATATATATATATATATATATATATATATATATATTTAAATGCCGTCCCTGCACAGACACCTCCATTGTCACTGCTGCCTGGCCACAGGGGGAAAATCCAAAGAGGCGCTTTGCTGTGTTTCTATTTCTGTCTCCTGGACTGCAGAACACCTCATAGTTTAGCCAGTTCCTCACTGAAGTCTGACTTTCACAGCACTAAATATAGGAATAGTGCACTCTGCAGGGGCTAAATTTAGCTTTGCTGCGTTAGAAGGGGAGGTACCTCATCACTGGAGGCAGGAAAGCTAAACCACTGCAGGCAGGGAAACTTGGGTGATGCAGTAACAGTCACTGCTCTGTTGTGCCAGTGAGGGAAGGAATGGAATGAGAAAGTTCAGTTCTGGGTTTGATTTTTTTTCTTTTTGAAGAAATCTGTTCAATGCCTCAGTGAGTTTTTCCAGTAGTTCACTTCCTCTAGAAGAAATTACATACCTCCATATTATTATTGTAAAATACATTTAGGAATATCCCTTATTTAAATCAAGGAGAGACTTTAAAACAATACAAATCAAATTTCAAGGTTTCAGGCATCTAAGCTTGGTACAGCTGGCATGTAAATCCTTGCATAAAGACCCTCAGAGGCAGTAAATCATGACTACCTGCCATAAGCCTGGGCAGGCTTTTCAGGAATGTTAATCACTGCTAATAAAGGAGGGCCAGTCATCTGGCAGTTGCAGCCTTTCACCTTTAAATCACCTATTCTAGCGTAGCTAGCAGGGGGGCACACGAACTGGACTCTGTTCCTAAAATGTGCTAGTCACTGTGGATTAGGCACCACGCCTCTATTTCCCTGTCTACCAGCTGCGGCGGGCAGAATTTCCCCTGTGCTGCAGAGCACTTTCAGAGCACAGTGACAAGTTAAAACCATTACCCTGGTTTCTATTTCAAAAATCACAAAGCCCTGGGAAGATTTGAGAGACAGGATTTTGACCAAAATGCTGTGCAGGAAAATGCCTGACTGCTTGAAAACATGTTTCCTAGCTGGTGTCATCGCCCATGAATCAGCAAGGGCAGGTGAGCGCCAGAGGCAGCAGACCAAGGCTGTGGATGCATCATGGGAGATGCAGTGCAAGGAGGTGACACCGCAATGGAAGCAGCTGATATAAATGATTTTTTTTTTTTTTCAGGTATCAAGATGGCATTTCAGAAACATAAGCATTTTGTCAAAATTTCACAGTCCCGTTTTTCCGCTATTATTCTCGTTTATCTACAGTGTTCTCCAACATGAAACAGGGCAATGAGTCAGATCATCTTCCATCTGGAGAATTATTATTTATTAGGAAAACAAATTAAAACACCACCAATTTAGTGATTTCACCTTCATACAGATGATGATGATACACAAACTGCACAATGGAGGGGATGACCTGTTCTAAAAAGAAAATATTGTTGGGATCCACCAAATTTTCTTGTCAGAATCAAACATCATAAGGAAAAATACCCTTTTACAAGTCCACACTAGATTCAGCCCTGGCTAATTCATGACAAATGACAGCTGCAAAACCATTTTACTGCAGACTGCTGACAAAAGTAGATTATTCACTTAGTACCTAATGTCTATACTGAGAAGATAAATGCACCTCCAGCACTTATTCTCTAGTACAGACTGGACTTTTTTCACACACTTTTATAGCCCAACTCCTTTATAGCCCAAAACATTTTGGTTCTTGTTAATTTTCAAGCCATGCCTGTGAATCGTCTGGAAGCATATTATTTGGCTGGGGCCAAAACA
Organism: Hirundo rustica; assembly: GCF_015227805.2. Classification (NCBI taxonomy): domain Eukaryota; kingdom Metazoa; phylum Chordata; class Aves; order Passeriformes; family Hirundinidae; genus Hirundo; species Hirundo rustica. The sequence continues at coordinate 21,973,730 of NC_053451.1, read as the reverse complement.
GATCGGTGACAGTAGCTGAGCACTTGTGGGAAGATGACTGGGGCTGAAAAATAACAGTACAGAAATGACAAAGGAAAATAAAGCAGCTACTCCCTGGGTGGAACATGGTCAGTACACCCAACCTCCCCACACACAACACAGTCTAAGGGGATCTAAACACAGGGTGGAGCAGAAAGGAAACACCATGGCCAGACCCTGTCAAAACCCTTGCAGAGGAGGGAACTCAGTGGTTCTTTCTAGCCAGTAAGCTGCACAGCAGCTGAAAACCATGGGAAACAGAGGAAGATGTCCTGCTGTTGAATCAGCAGCTGAAGTGAAATCACGCTCCATTTTTCTTAGGTGCCATATTGAGATATCTGCCCCAAGGCACGATCACCCCTCAGTAACTCAGATGTATGACTAAAGTCACTCAAGCTCAACATAAATATAAAGAAATAGTATAAAAGTGAGCCAAGAATGGGAAGAAGTTGGGGAAGACTCCATCATAAATTCTGGAATCATCTGGCAGGCTGAACCTGCCTTCTCCCCCCATAGGGACCCCTATTGGGTAAGAACTGTACACACACTGAAGGAGCTAACTTTTGTTAGGGATTAGATCTTGTTAGTATGTTGCTTTGAATTATATTGCTTGTTATTCTATTGCTTTGAATACGTTTTTGAAGTGAGATATCACCACCAGCAGTCCTTGGACCTCAACCTGTTGCAATTATATTAATGAAGAGTGTTATTCCATCACCTGTTAATGTGAGCCCTTCAAGTGCGCTGGCAGTGGGTGAAGGTGTGGAGACCCAGGAGGAGGTTTCTCAGGCATGTGACCCTCAACCAATCAGTCAAACTGCCCTTCAATGTAGCGAACTGCTCAGTGAAGGGCCCCCAGAACAAGACACTAACAGGCTGGTTGGATACAAGGATCCCAGTTTTCCTGGGGAGCTAACAGATTAATCAAACGCTAAGGGGTGGAGTAAATCTCCCCTTTTCATGTGATAGTGTTATAAACAATCATACTCAGCATATGGAAACAACCTCTAGGACTGCTTATTAGCACAGATACAGTCACTGAGCTTAAAATAAGGAAACCAAAATTGCCTGTCTTTTCCCTCAATGCATCCTGTAAGTAATGTCCAGTCAAATGCTGCTTGGCCTCACAAGTTATACACGTCTACCAGCCCTCTCATACCCTGTCACTTCAATTTTTGGTGCTGGGAGTCAACCTTTGTGCCACAGATACACCGAGGTGTAGGAGTAGATAAGTCTTCAGAAAGGAACAATCAGCAGGATTTCAAAATTTGGGATATGTTTGCCATCCATCTGTTTACGTTTTCTATTGCCTCTTTATGAGCAAACCAAGCTCTTTTGGTCTCATGCACAACCAGACTGGGACCTTCAGAAGGTCTTACAAAAACACCTTACGACTCCATGTTCATGAACTATCAAAAGAAAGAAAAGGAGAAACAATTTCCAAATATGAACTCATTGAAACAAAATTAGAAAGCATGGGGAAAGGAAGGGAGTCCATGAAGGATCATCTATAACTTAAATATTTTTGTGGGTTCTGCTTCTGTCTCTGTGAAACTGAAGATAAGGTAACTCCTTAAGTTAAACCTTTCACAACCCTAACACTCTTTCCATATTCTGAATATTTCAACTGATATAAGGAATGTTACCAATTCCTTCAAAACCTCTACCCTCTCTGATACTGAGGGGTTGTGAGCACAAACCCAGTGACTAAAACATTAGAGATGATATCCCGCTTGTACACCTGCTTCCCGAGATCCTTTTCTCACGCTTCTCACACGTGCCAATGGAGATTTCAGATACTAATTATTCACAGCTGTACAACATGGCCAGTGACAGCACATCTGGAAATAAGCCTAATGAAACATGCAATATTATACCACAAAGAAACATTGACAAAAACAAAAAAGCCCAACAAACAAAACACATGTCTATGCAGGGGAAGGAAAAAAAGAGACAAAATTAACTATGTTGAGCTAGGTGCCCAGGAGTTCCCTTGCTCAAAGACTCATATCAAGATGTTTTGTTTGTTTGTTTCATGTAAAAATTCCAGGCTGATCTAATGCTACAGGCCATAACTCTTAGTCATCTATATTTTCAAAAGGCAAGGGATATTTTATCCTTTTCTGGTTTGGGCTGTTAATCTTCTGTGTGATAACTTGCATGGTGTTATGTTTGGGATTTGTGACCAAACCAACATTGATAACATGGGTATGTTTTTGTTACAACTTCCATAGGTAACACTTCTGTGGGTTGTGTCTGTAGGTATTTTGGCTGTAAAAATAACATTTACCTTGCTCTCCATACTCTTATGCATTTTTTTTGATATTAAATTATTAATCCTACTGTTGGTATTATCATCTTTGATTTAATTCTTAATAAAGACACTTCCTCTTTTTTAGCTTAACACTTGCCATCCCTCTCAACATGAGTATGTACTCTTTTTGTTGTCATGTACGTGAAGGTATTAATTTAATCTTTAAATCAATGTCAGCTGGGAGAGCAGATTTATGAGCAGAACTGAAAATCCCCAGTTCTTTTGTTGTGCAAAGCAGATTGCATAGCGGAACACTGCCCTCTCCTAGGAGAATGTCTATGAATTCTCCAATTCTGTACCAATAGATTTGGAGATACTTTCCTGTTTCCTTATTCCCTTTCCTGCATGTGTGTGCAGTAAAAGCACACAGAAGGAAACACAGGAGAAGTCAAACAACTCTTTCTCAGGTCAGCATTGACCGCTGAAACTTCTGTAACAGAAATTCCCTGAAAAGAAAACATTTCCCCACCTGCCTATGTATTTGACCAGCAGAGTGAAGGAGAAATGGGCTACCAGGCCTTCCAGCTTGCAAAAAAATCTAAATGGTGCTATTACAATGTGCTATTAATATTGTATATCTAAACAGTCACACAGATGTGACTTAACACCTCTATCGAAAAATCTGATACGAAACAAAGAATCTGATATAATGTCTGCAACATATACAAGTGTTTATATGGTTAGACAGACTCACAACATAACCTGAAATGGTTTGCCATAATGACAGTTTTGCTGCCAGACTGAGGAATCTTCCTTCAAATGTGACTTTGGGTGCCTGTTTGGCATAGACCTTTCAGCTGTTTGCTTCGGTTTTGGATTTGTCCTTCACAGAGTATTCTTTCGTTACATATTCGTTTATTATCTGCCACAATGACTCTTGGTGCAGGATTGGAGTTTCTGGATCTTATTTTGATGACAAAAAAATTTCTTCCTTAGGCCAAAAATATCCATCCTAAAGCTTTCAACTGAAGCGATTGCTATACTTAATGTGGGGCCAATAGCTCTGAATAATTGATGGAACCACTGAGAGAGACAAGATGTGCAATGCTGTTAAAGGATCACCTACGATGCAAGTTGTACAAAAGAAAAGATGCATCCCATCCTCAAGCTTACACAGCCAATGCCATCTCCTTTGAAATCAGGAATCAGCTGACCCTCCCTTTGACAGCAGCCAACAAATGTTTGATTTGAAGGACTTAAAAAAAAATGCCCTGTAACTCCTCATCCAGGATGTGATGAATTACTAGACAAAAAAAAAAAAGTGTGGTGAACCATCCTCAGATACTAATTCTTGACAACATTGGGAACAAGATGAAAAAGAAAAAATATAATACATGACCTAACTTAAATGTTTGTGCCAGTATTTAATCTTCAACTTATAAGATGATTTATTAATCTGACAGAACCTTGACATAATTATCTTGCTGAGCCCAAGACAGCATGTCAGTGACCGCAGTATGTTATTCAATAATAATTCTATTAAAATAGGGGTTCACAACTTGAGTAAAAAAGACAAAAGTTGTGCAATCAAATACTCCACACGTAAATTCCTTTTATCTTGTAGAAACTTTCTGTGTTTTTGTCCAGTATGTCATATAACTCCAACCTTAAACAATAACAGTAGAAGAGTCAAGACTGAAGATTTGGAGAAGGAAAGAAGAAAGCACAAACGCTATCATCCTGTAACAAACTGCGAAGACAGACAGACGTGTTTTGGGTCACGTCAATATCAGAGATGTTAGATGCACATTATTTTGCTTTCAAGGGATAAAATAAAAGCAACTGGTAGAACAGCAGAGCCTGATTCAGGATAAATTACAAGAGTTAAGGCAGTAAAATGGGTCCATTAGTGAATCTGATTATTTTCTGCACTTCAGTCAGTCTGAGATGGGCTTAATGTGTTTATTTCCCATTTTTCTGGTGTGTTTATCTCCTCTCTTTTCACAATGTAACTTCATATTTCCACTTAGACTACATTAATAAGAACATGCAAAGAAAGTCAAGTTTCATCTCTGTTAAATGTACATGAAAGAGTTTTTTAAGCTACACATTTTTAATGACATCATTTTACAAAGTTACTTGGCAGAATTCTTCTAGATGAAGCAAAACTTCTAATTCTCTGGTTTAGATTCCTCATTGAAGAGGTGCATTTTATCACGCTGAGAAGGGCTGACTTTCTTTAAACAACAGGGCTCTGTATTTATGAAATTGGTTGATCTAAATTTAGAGTTTCTGAAGAGCTGAAGAAGAAAGTATTCAAAGCTTTCTTTGATCAAAGCCTGAAAGGCTGACAGTAAAAATAGCAAAGAAAACAATAAAATGAAGCAAACAATGCAATATTCCACAACTTCTACCTGCCAATTCAACTTCCCAGTGCCAAAAATGGAGCAGAATTTAGACTCGCTTTCAAATACATTTTTAAAAAATCAGAGGTTTGAGTTATTGCTCTTTATAAGACGTTTACATAGCTAAGTGGCTCAACATAAAAGAAGCATAACTTCGAACCTCTCAGGACTACTCCTTGCAAGGAAGTGAGCAGGTGTGGATTTGCCCCCAGGAATTTGGATTCCACTGGTACAGCTTCATGTCCTAGTTTCAAGCTCAAGGCCATGTGGGGAGGGAGAGGACCTACTGCCACCCAAAGTCCTCATCCAGAGCAGTCATTTAACCAGCACCAGCTGAACACCCCTCTCCAGCCCTGAGTTTAAACACAGACCGCTAATTGGAAGTACAGACAGAAAAAAAATAATCCTCTTAGATTAGTTTCAGTATGAGGAAAAACTACATTTATATAGACATTATAAACCTGAGCTCCTACTTCAAATCACCCACATCAATTTTCTGTAATCACTGCTGACTACTATTTTCTTTCATTTCAGCAATCTTTATATTTAAGAAGGTAGCTTTATCTTTTTTGAAATTTCAATTTGTAATAAGTAAACAAGGTAGGGAAAAATAATTTATTCAAAGTACTAGAATATAGGTTTCAAGTTTTTCTCTGATTATATTATTGTAGAAATGAACTGATTTTGTATTTCAAATGAACTTAAAACAACAAATGTTAATAATTAATTATAATACTATAAATTAAGCAACTTTAAACTATCATTTATTGACTAATTGAGCTTTTGTAAGTAGTTACAGAAGTTAATTTCTTTTTTTAATTGAAAGAATGGGGTGAAACATCTTTAACTAAATTATCATATTCCTCTTTATTTATGATGTACAACAAACCATTTCCTGAGTTAAGAAACTTTCAATTCATCCAAATGCCAGCACCTACAGATTTTCTATATTGGCATGTTCACTGTTGTTATCCATAATTCTTTAAAGTGCAACTTTTACTGAATATTTTGAAAGTTGTTCAGTGTGGAAAATCTATTAAGTCATATTAGAAATTATTTAGAATGCAGGCATTCAATGTATAAGTCCGTGTTTCAGTCTTTTTCCAAGATTAACTCGATACAAAAAATAAACAGAAAAGTAATTGGGTCAGAAATGAAATATTTCATTCCCCTTTTCCTAAATCTACTATAGTGGGAATATTAGAATGTAAAGAAATATTTTATAATTGCTTAAGGATACACAGAATATCTTTTTCAGATAAAAAGACTTCCAACCATACTGTGTAAAGAATTTCATTTGAAATCAAACTAATATATTTTATAGTTAGTGTCACAATTCTTGATTTTGGAAAATGCGAGTACAAAAAAATGTAATTTGTGTCACCGAATTAAAAGACAATTTTAAGCTTATTGATTTAAAATTGACATGACTTAAAATCAATCCTTAGTGGATCCTGTTGAATGAGACACTGATTGCTAGAAAATTATTTAATCTGATGAAGTTTCCTTCATTCTAATTTGAAAACCAATCACGAAAAAGCTTCTGAAATAATTTATTGTAACAAGTAAAATTATTATTTTAATATTATTTATTAAATAATTGCAATTCATTATCAATAGATAATTTTTCCTCTGAGAATCCAAAACTGAAATTTTGAGTTGAATTTTCTCAACTTCAGTTGTATACATCGTACAAGTCAGAAGCAATCTTCTATTTCTACATCAGACAAGCACAATTGCTAGGTTTAGTTTTTGAGCAGAAATGCTTGTGTGCATTAAATTTTTTCCCACTTGTGTTCTTTACCTTTCCTTTGATATGTCTTACTTAGACCTCTGACAAACGCCCACACAGGAGATCTCTAACAAGCAGAAAGAGTATTATTACAGGAATTTCAAAATACATTCAAAATACATCTGGACCAATGTTTCAATGCCAAATTTAAAAATTTAAGTGTAAATCTCTTCTGACCAGTGCAATCTACTTAATCCAGAGGCAGCTGCCTATCCCCAGCAGCAGTGCAATCTTTGGATACAAAAAGTACAGAAATATCAGCAGTTTTCAGAGTAAACTGCAGGATGAAGCTGGTTCCAGTGTCGTGTCACTAATCACCCCACAAAGAAAGTCCTTCTAAATAGATGAAACAATAAAAGAAACTAATTATTCAACTAAATCTGTCCTGCAGAGATCTGAAATATGCAGGAGAGCAAACCCAAATTGGAGTACACGAGGGAGGTGAAGGCTTGTAGAGCACAGCATCAGCTCCTACGGTTTGTATCAGCACAGGGCTGCTCCTCACTGGAGTCGCTCTATGGCGCTGCCCTGTGCACCCAAGGCCCTGATGGTGTGTTCCAGGGGGCTCTCCTCTTGTGGTGGAAGTGCCACTGCCCCCAAGTTCCCCACCCCCACCCATGTCCCCAGAGCACCCAGTGTCCCCATCCCAGCACAGCTCGCCCCCAGACCACTCCCAGCCAGGCAAGTCTGCAACAGCTCTGGGTAGGGACCATGCAGGCACAATACCAAGTCCATCAATAACTCACACTGAGACAATTCTTCACACATTTATAGGCAAAGTAGATCTCTAAATAGCCAGGACATAGGCCAAATACCATAAAAGACGCACACAGGGAACAACCTCCCCCTAATACCTAATCTAAACCTATTCTCTTTTAGTTTGAAGCCATTCCCACTTGTTTTGTCACTACATGATCCCCATCTTTCTTGCAGGCTCCCTTCAGGTACCAAAAGGCTGCAATTAGGTCACCCTGAAGCCTTCTCTCTTCCAGGCTGAACAATCCCAACTCTCTCAACCTTTCCTCATAGGAGAGGTGCTCCATCCCTCTAATCATCTTGATGGCCTCCTCAGGACTCACTCCAACGACTCCAGCCTCATATTAATAAAGGTGCTGTTTTCCCTGCTCATAGAGCAGCTGAGTAAGAGGCCAAGGACATCCCCACTTCCATAACAGAGCTACAGCATTTCAGCACAGCCACTAGGGGCTGCAATGAAGCATTACTAATGTGCTCAGTAGCTTAGGTATTAAGTTCACTAAAGAATAAAAAAGGCATGGAAAGAACACGAGGGCAAAATGTAATGGATAGCCACAGGTGGGAGGAAAAAATCAGCTTTGAATTCTCCCTAGAATAATTCCTTGCATAAGACTTTATATAAGCTGACAGCCTTTCATATTCTCAGAACAGGATCCCAAAATTCACTGGGAAGGCCCATACCCTCCAGTAAGAATGGCCCCAGGACTGCACTCACCAACTAGCATACTGTTTATTTTAAGGGAAAACAAGGACAGCCAGTTTCAGCTGGGGTTGGAACCCAGTTTCGACAGCATTTGGAACTTCGATGTCACCAACTGGGTCAGCTTACAACCTGGCAAGCCTGCAGAGGCACATCACTCCCTGCCTGTGATTGTGTGGAAAACAGATATACAGACAGGAACAGGAAGCAAAGCTGACCTTGATCAAAGTTTCTCTGGAGTCCAGTCTTTTAAAGAAAACAGAAGAAAAAAGCCCAGGTGTCTGTGCCTCCTGGAACTGCTGCTCTACAACAGTACAGGTGCAGGCAGCACCGAGGCACCCTGCTTAGCCAGACGTGTGTTTGAGCACACACTTCCTGGCCAACAGCCCCACAGAGAAGGCTGGGCTCAAACAGAGCTCTCCAAGATGAAAGGAAAAACTGTGACACCTGTCTAGCTTTTGCCACGTGAGAGCATTTTTGCACCAGAGAGCTTTTATATATTTCAAGCCACCCAGTTGTTTTTATGAACGAGACCTATGCCCGGCATCTCATTTCAAAGTGAGTCAGAGGCACGAGCAGCAGGAGAAGGTACAGGTTTGGTTTCACATGCCGGGCTAGCACTCATCTCATTTGTTTTATTATTTGGAACCATATGCCCAACGGAAGAAACAGGGAAACAATAATACCAGCATTATTTTAGAGCAGCGCCCAAGGGACTTGTCATCTGACATTCAACGTTGCCAGAATTCCCGGTGCAATGAGGACAGTTACATTCCCTAACTTTGCTTCCCTACTCAGTAAGTGCTTCATGGAAGATAAGGACAGCTTTTGGTTTGTGTTTCAACTTCTAGAGTAAAGTTTTCCCTCAAGATCTTGAAGAAGGTATTGACAGTATGATGCAACCATATCCTTATGTACTCAAAATTATCAGCACAGAAATCAAACCCTTCTTTTGATAAAAAAGTGCAATGGTGTTTCAATCTGACATCATGTTTTGGAGAGCTTCAGTTTCTAGGAATTTCAGATTGGAAAAGCTAGATATCATAAATCCAAATCTCTTAAAAACATATATTTTAGATACAGAGGAGGAAATCAACAATATTCTTACTGTGTAGGCATAGCAACATTTTGCATATATGCCACATGCAAAAGTTTACAGGAGGAAATAAGTAGCGTGAAAGAGAAATCCAGACTTTAGAATATTTCTGTAGAGTTTTCTGAAAAAGTGAGGCTCTTTTTTTGCACAAAGGACCACCATGATGACTTGGCATGGCATCTCTTCATTGAAGCCACCAACAGACAGGAAAGAAACCCAAAACCTGTTGTGGAAGGAATCTGCTGGACAACCCCCATTTAGAAGGGCAGAGAGGTGGAACATTATTTCTTCTGCCTCACCAGTTTCCCATTGCTAGGCTCTAGCTGGAGCTACCCATCCAGAGAAATCAGAGTGCAGGGAGCTTCCCAGGCACACCAGGACCGTGAAGGCACTAAACCTGATTTTCACCTCTTTGAACTTGATCCTCTTTCCCTGCTGGGAACAGGCTTACACAAGGTCATGCCCAAAGTAATCTGAAACTGAATTGCTGCAAGGCAAGCCCTGCTGATGGGAAGTGGCTTTCAGCAGTTTTTCAGGCCAGAAAGGACCAGCAGACCACAGAACCTGACCTGCTTGACAAAGGCTGCTACAGAGAATAGCTGCTGGGAAAAGGCATCTCTTTCTAACCTGGAGTGAGGCCAAGGCAAGTCTAAGATCAGTGTCTCCAGCCCCTGACTGAGAAGAATGAGGCTGTTCACAATATGGCAAACGTCATTCAGTTTCTTTCCTCTCAATAAAATAAGCCAGCTCAGTTTGCCCTTGAAATTCATTTTATTAGACTCCATGTCCCCAAGGCAACCAAGCCTCTAAATCCTTGAAATTTCCTCCTCTCCTCCCTTCAACAGCTCTGTCCAGGGAGAACGTGCTTAACACTTGCCTGCCAGTTTCTTCTCTTTTCAATCTCGCTTTTCCCCTGGCTCCTCAGGCTAGCCAGCTCTCCCAGGTTTAAGGCCCTGGGTTCATGGCACACCTTTCAAACTTTTTTTTTCCCCCCCCCCCAAGGTAAAGCTTAAATCACAAAACACATATTCAGCAATAAGGAAATAGATGAGCTATTAAAGGCTACGACGTCCAGGGACCAGACTGCAGCTACCTCTGTCTACTTCCCCTCACAACATTCTCTGGAAGCTCTACATCTCTCCCTACAAGCTGGTGTGTGCTTGTAGGAGGATGGCACAGTGGCAGGGTTCATTACCCTCTGCACAAGCCACCTACCCAAGAAGCCAAGGTCTGGAGAAAGGGAGAACATCCTCCATGATCCACCTGTCACCCTACTCAGAGGAGAAGCAAATGGACACAGCCTAGAGGAGTTAGGCAGAGCTTTGGAGTATGATCCAGCTGAGGAGCTGTTAAGTTGATCTGTAATGAGAGCTGTGCTCCCTCACAAAGAAGAAACACAGGAATGGATTATATTTAGTCACAAAACATGGTAGAAAGAAGAGAACAAGTAAGAGCACGAGAATGCTTCAAAGATGAACAATAAATCCCAATTGCGAGGTCAACCAAGCCTGTGATGGAAGGATTGAGGCACAAATTTGGAGACAGAAGCGTTTGAAAATGTCCCAGTTCCAGTCCTCTACGAGGGAACTCCTGCAGTTCTGCAAGGAGCACCAGATCTGCACGCCTCCCATGGGTTTAAATGCCAAACAATACAACACACATATAAATCTTACCTAAACACTAATAACTGTAGCAAATTGTCACTGAAAAATGTTACTGCTAACCCTAGGCAGAGTCCAGCTCCTACTTATTTCACAGCAGCTATTTTCTAATGCCTTTGAGACCTGGGCCATGCAGTTTCTTCTACATCTAATGGAAAAATAGAGCTCTATCCACTGACAGAGCACAGCAATCCAGCAAAGACAAGTGGTGCCTGAAAACGACAGTGTCCTCTTCACAGACAATTTGAGGAACGTTACACTGCTGTAGCAATAATTCCCTCTTTTGCTAGATCCAGACCTTTTTTTCTTTGGGGATTAAACTGTCCAATACTCCTACAACCTTTTGAGAATCTCTAGACAGAAGGGCTATGCAAGAGAAGTGTCTTTGCTTACACAAATTTGCTGGTTGCACATGGCAAGAGGAAGCAAAATAACTCATAGCTGGACTGACAGAGAAGAGATGGAGCTCGGTAAGAACGGAGATAAACAGTCCCTGAATCCTGCAACTGGTGTGAATCAGCTGACTCTTACCCCATTTCTTTTGGGGTTGCATCAATATCTGCTCAGCCCTAAAGTACAAACTAACCCATCAAACAAAGATTTGGTCATCTGTTCTCACATATGTCTTTGACAGTGTGAGAGCGATGGCCTCCATCTCATTCTGTGTAAAAAACAGGGAAAATACTCATCTTAAAGAAGATAGTATAGGGAATGGAAGAAACCAGAGTTCTCTGTCAGTAAATAAGCCAGTGCCCAGAGAGCAAACAGATAATCTGACTCTAGACCTGGCTCAAGCAGGCATCTTTGCTGGCCATAGGAACATGTGGCTGGTTTGGGCAGGGTTTGTGGAGGAGAGGAGGGGGAAGGCGTTCACCGTGCCCCATAGGCTTTGCTGCACGGGGTGGAGAGCTGCACATGGGGCCATGCTGAACCGTGGGTGAGGAATATAGAGGTCCATGACCACACGGAATACAGGCAAATTAGGTGCAAGGAATATGATAACCATGGGAGGGAGCTCTTAATTTATTGCTGTCTTAGACATGACAGGGGTTTCTGCAGCCCTCAGTGAGAGATAAAAGTAGTCTACAAAGGAAAAGTGAAACAGCATTTAACCGTCTGAAACTACAAAGAATAGAATTAATGCTAACTTGAGGGGGAGAATATTCCCATCCCCCTTGCCTCCCACTTGCATCACTCACTGCAGTGAACTCAGGTGAATAATATAGACTGATGCATTTATCTAACATGTGGATTCATACTCAGTGTCATTACAAGGGAGGAAAAAACCATAGAATAAATAAACCTCAAGTACGCCTTTTTAGAAAGTTCAGAGTGGAATATTGTCAAGTGTAGGTATTTGCTACAGCGCCCTGTAAGCTCCTTTTCCCTTCTCATTTAAGCCTTCATCTGCACAGTGCATCTCCTACTGTTACAGACTCACTGAGCAAATAGCTAATGCAGAAACCAGTTTATAAAAAATCACTACTTCTTAATCTGTATCTATCTGAGGGTACAGGTGCGAGAGCACCAAAATTCCATTTCATTGCACAGGTGGCCATCAAGTGCTCTGATCAGTTTTAAGAAGCTCTAAAACACCTTAGAACAGGATGTGGCCCGAAATTGTCTGATTATGAAAACCAGTGTGAAGCAACATAATCTGTCTCACCAGGAGTAAAGTTAGAAAGTGTGATCATCATCTTCAGAGTCTAAGTACCTATTCCAGAGACTACCATAATGCTCTTTGAAGGAAGGGGGAAGGAAAAAAAAAAAAAGGAAAAAAAAAAAAAAAAAAAACCCAAAAAAAACCCAAAAAACCCCACCAACCCACAAAAACAAACACCTCCATGGATTTCTCTTGCAAAAATTTGGGAGTGATTTCTTTCTCACGCCTTCTCTGTGTTTTTCTGGGGGGGAGGGTTTGTTTAGTTTTGATTGGTTAGTTGGTTGGTTGGGGTCGGGGTGGTTTTTTTGATTCATTGGTTTGTTTTGTTTGTTTAGGGAGATTGTTTTGTTTTGGTGGTTTTGGGTTTATTCTTTTGTTTGGGGGGGTGGTGTTTTGACGGGTTTTTTTATTTGTTTGGGGGGGTTTGGGTAGTTGGCTTGGGTTTGCGGGGTTTTTTTGGGGGGGTTTGAGGATTTTTTGGCTTAAGTCTTGGGGTTTTTTTGTTTGTTGGTTTGGTTTTTTCTCCACTGGAAGGCATAGGGGTTAAAATCATAATTACAAGTTAAAATTTGTCATATCTGTTTAAGTTCTGTGGTAGGACCTCATGAAGGTTATTAAAAATGCTTACAAGGATAATGATTGTTTTAAACAAATGCATTTATTAGAAATCAGTTATTTAAGGTGGAAAAAACCCCCAAACAAACAAAAACCAGAAGAAAAATTCCAAGATTCCCTTTTGGAAAGTTCAAGAAGGTGACATTTTCAAAAAAAAAAAAAAGGGAATTTCACATTATTCATGTGTCCCTTAATTATTTATTTATTTTTTTTTAATCTGCTATCTTTAATTTTAATCCAGTTTCAATTTATGGTAAACAAAAGGCAAAAATCCCTATGAATTTTCTAAAACCTAGCATCCCAGCAGCAGAAAAACTCAAGATAGTGCCTCCAGCAGTGGGGAAAACCCAGCAGAAAAGGGATATTCAATGCAGCAGGTCTGACAGCACGTTGAGCTGGACAGCCACAAGTGTGTGGGATGCACAGTTTCCTTTAGCACGTGAAAACAGGCTGAGGAATTGGAACAATTATTGGGCGGAGGGAACAGAAGGTAGCAAGTAAAATAGGAAAAGCTGAATCCAGGTTACTGGTTGTGCTTATTGCTTTGCTTCCTGGAAGTTGGTGCTTTATTGTGATTGTTACACAGCCTGCCTCTCAACAGATATGATGGCAGAAGTATTTAACAGCAGTAATAAGGAAAAATCTGTATTCTTGTAAATAACAGCACACGCTGTTATGTTTGAAACATACAAATATCACTGATGTCCATTCTTGTGTAGGAAATGGAAATACAGAAAGTTCCACAGTTACTGACGGGTTTGACTTGAAGCCTTGAGAGAAGCTCGGATTAATGTAAAAATAAAAGTACTCAGACATTAAGCAGAAAAATTACAAACTTATGTTTCTATAGTTGTAAGTAAGAATACGCCTTAAGCAAGTAAGAAACTGTATTAAGTAAGACAGGAAAGAATTTTATAGTGTAGTAATGTAATTTTATAAAATAAGCTAAGAGTTTAGATGTTATTCGCATACAGGTATATGTTATACGCACAGATGTATGTGTAGTTGTAGCCCATTGGATAAAAGTATATGCAGTACAGCAAAGTTAAGCAAAGGTGATAGGTCAAAAAAACCCAAAATAAACTCTGTGGAAACTTTCTATTGGATTAGAATGTTATATATTTCTTTGTAACAAAGAAACTTGTGACTGCTTTGAGCTATGGCCGACTTCTTGCTATTCTAAAACCTCATGGCCTGTGAGGTTGATGTTCATCTGAATAATAAATTGGTTTTAGCCCAACAGTGGTCCCATCCCTTTATTAAGGTGTCAATGATACTCTTGTTCCTGTAACTTCCCCTTTCCACTAACAATCTTAGGTCTTCGACATATTCCTCATGATGACTGTCATGGAGCAAAGGAATCCAAAACACATACAGATTGGCCAAAGGGCTCTCTGCAAAGCGTGAGGTACCACTGAGAAAACTGAGAAACAGAAGTATCTGAATTTCTTCAGTGTTCTGAGAAAAGCTTGGGTTTATCCAGAAGCAATGAATTGGTTCTGATGCATTTCTACTGCTTTGGGCACTGACTATCCATGGTTCAGCTGAAGTTATTTATTTTTCACAAAGCTGTCTTCATCCTTCAGCTGAAGACTAATAGAATAAGACTTGGTTCCCATCCTTGATCCTACAGATAAAGCACACAAAAAAAGAAGCACTAAACAAAATCTGCCTTCTCTGTTTTATGTGACAGCTGAGGAAGCAGAAAAAGAAATAACAACAACAAAAAAATCCAACAAAACAAGGAAGAAAAAGGAAATTCATATAACAGAATCATAGAATGGCCTGTGTTGGAAGGGACTTTACCTAATCCAACTTCCACTACTTTGGGTGGGGATGCTTTTCACTAGACCAGATCGCTCAAAGCCCCCTCCAACCTGGCCTTGAACACTTCCAGGGATGGGGCATCCACAGCTTCTGTGGGCAACCTGTGCCAATGCCTTGCCACCCCCTGAGTAAAGAATTTCTTTCTTAAATCTTATCTAAGACTACCCTTGTTCAGTTTGAAGCCATTGCTCCTTGTCCCATGACTACACGTCCTCACAAAAAGGCTCTCTCCAGCTCTCTATAAGGGCCCTTCAGGCACTGGAAAGCTGCTAGAAGGTATCCCTGCATGGATTGAGAATATTCCACAAACTCACAAAAGTATTTGAGTCCTGTTTCAGCATGTACAAGATCTAGGTACATTCACAGAACCAAGTTTCAGCCACCTCTGTGTTTTTCTGCAGCAACAGCATTGCATGGGGTTTAGTTGACTTCCCACAATGGATTTCTCAAAGAACCAAATCTCACAGGACTAGGATTATAAAGATGAGGATCTGAGTACTCCTTTTGTAGATATCAGGTGTGGGTATAGCTAAACCAAAACAAGCTCATTGAACTAAACCAAAACAAAATTACTGAATGAAAGAAAGAGCAAAGGTCTCTGGGCTCTTCCCAACCAAATAATTCCCAGTGTAATTTTATGTATCCGAATACATCCAGTTGAATGGCTGAAGGAAGAGTTTGATTGATTTGATTTTTGACTATTATTTAAGCGCACATAATATATCAAGGAAAGATGGAAAGACCAGGGAAAAGCTGGAAGGAAAAAGCTGGCAGTGTAGTAGTGGTAACAGATGGTCTACAAGCAAAAACTCTATTATGATTAAGAGAAAGTATTGTTAATAGGGTTACATTTCTAAAGAAGGGGTCCTGCCAAGACCAGCACAAAACAGTAGTTATTAAAAATGTGATTGAAGCCAGTAACATAGATTGGAAATCATCTCTCAGCTGAGATGTGAGCACTGAGAAGGTGTTTGCTTCTACCCTATTATAATATGAATTAAAATACTAAACACAAACTACTGTTTCAGGTACTTATGAAATCAGAATGAAAACTACAGAGTAAAAGCAATGAAAAGCAAGGGAAGAAAATCATGGAAACATCACAGCTGGATGTCACTTGCTGCTAATTCTTCAACCAGTACTCCAAGTGTTAGGAAACAATGTATAATCAAAACACATTAGGGTCCACCTAACTTCACTTACTGTGTCCTGCATAAGGCACATATACAAATGATTCTAGAGATGACAGAGACAGATGCTTATCCCCTGAGGGTGACAATGTCCCTGCTAAAACCAGTTAACTTAGATACAGCTGTGTTTAAGCTGAGGTTCTTAAGTCCCCTCTGAAAGTCGCTGAATGCCCTCATTTAGTCTTCAAAAGTGATTAAGTTGACCTGGTGGCACAAATTCTACTTCAAGAGACTGCTGAACATCCACTAAAGATACTCATTTCTAGGAGTGCATAGGAATTTCTTCTTGGAGACCTTGGCCTCTCTTTTTTAACGCTGACTACTGGATGAGAAAATCCAGTACTACAAACTCTGCCCTGATACATAAACTCTTGATACTAGGCCAAACTCTGCTCACCGCAAATTTCTTTTCCTTCAGCAGGGCTGCTGTCATGAAACACTGTACATACCACAATTATTACAGTTAAAAGTTCTTGACCTTGCTAAAAATTAAGAAAACTATTACATTTAGCATTTGTCCCTGGTTCAGAATAATCATTAGCCAGGAACAACTGAAACACCCGTGTGTTATCAACATTGTTCTCATGCTAAATTCACAACACAGAACAGTGCCACCTACTAAGAAGAAAATTACTCCATCTCAGCCAAAAGCAGCACACTCTCATGCTTTCTCCAGTCCCTGCACTGACAGCTGTTCACAAGCCCAGGCACCAGGTAGCCCGGTGTTTTCCTGTTCACACCAGGACTAGCTGGGTTTTCCCATAGAGCTGCAGAGGGCACGTGAGAAGATTTCTGCTGTGAGGCTCTGGAAGAAGATGCCAGCTGAGGTGCTGCTTTGTGTGTGGCCTCGAAGTCCACAAATGGTCTGACAAATATTTGCAGGTCCAAAAACATTGGCTTGTAGCAGTGCTGCCCAGTAACTTAGACCACATTAGACAGGCAGGACAGCTGAACCTGGGTCATAGGGTTGGCACAGTGTGCCGAAAAGGGCACTTGTTAATAGAGATACAATTGTGGCAAGCTGACAGACCTGTTATCAGCACCACATTTACATGAAACTGCAATTAATGTTTTGTCTTTTCTACAAATTATGCCTCTCTGATTGCCTAGTTGCTTTCTTGGACACCATTCCTTGCACTAGAAAGTCCACATCACAACCCATCCCCTTCCCCTAAAAAAATCCAAAAATGAATAAGCAAACAAACACCCCCCCCCCCCAAACCAACAAAACAAAACAAACAAACAATCCCCTCTCCCCCCGCCCCCCCCCAAAAAAAGAAAAAAAAAAGAAAAAAGGCAAAGCAACCGTGACACAATCCTTTACAAGCTCTTTTTCCTGTTTGAAACCACTGCATACTAGTAATGCCTGACTGGCAAAAGGCATAGTGGCTCTGGATCTGTATGCAAAGGTGTATTCAATCTTGCTTGTCCCAGCACAGTGGTATCAGACATCAAATCACAGAGAAAACTCAAGAGTTCTGACAATCCACTGCTCGTAGGAGATAGCAGGGATACTCCTCCACAGCTACATGTTAACATGACAAACTACCCACAGCTGCTTGGAAAGAGCAAAGATGTTCCTGTTTCCATCATCCTTTAGCTCACAGTCCCCCTTTCCAGTGGTTCATTGGTCAGTGAGGTAATTATGAATGTCACTCTGTGTCTCTGCAGTGCGGCTTAGCTAAAGGTCTCAAGGCTGAAGTGCGAAATGACAGGAACATTTATTGCAGGTTTCCACTACAGCACAAGAGCTCTCACTTTTTGCAGCTTGAGATAAACCCAGCACAGAAGCAAGTGCAACCACAGTGGGTTTGAGCAGGAAAAGCCTTCTCAGGGGGGCTCTGGTTAAGCACTGGTGGGGGAGAGGAGGTGGTTCTCTTGCACCAGAAAATGTCCTGCCACTCAAATTTTCCACATATAGTCAGGTCCTCCATGACACCTTAAAAGTGAACACAAGAACTGACCACTGAATGACATTATATAAACCCTGAGAAACGGGGTGACAGTAGAAACTTTCTGCTCTGCCTTGACACAGAAGCCACAGCAATGAAGCACCACACTGCAGCAATCCTGCTCCTCTTCTGGCTTGGCGTCTTCACTCTGCACACAGTCAAAGGTAAGTTTGCAACTCGAGAGGAAAAGAGGAATTGCTCCATATTGCACCTGTGATCTCCTGAGCAGGATGGTTTGCTACAGACAGCTGATTTATAAGATAAAACGCACAAGAAATCCAGATGAAAACTGCAAGAAAAGGCAGCTTCATGGGGGATTTCATCTGATGTCCTACCAGAGGGTGATTGGTTTCTGCCTTAATGCAAGGAGAGAGTCTGTGCCTGAGAGCACTTGGAGGGTTTCTGTGCAATGTTCTCCCTCTCAGAATCAAAAAAATCTTGAAGGCACAAGGTCATTTATTCTCACTGATGCCATACACCTGTGTGTACTATAGGTTAGTAACATTTCCTGAAAAAGGCTTCTTGAATAAGATGTACTTTTTTCTTTTTCCAGATAGATTACTTTTATATGAATTTTATTGAATTAATTGTTCTCTCTTTTTCTCTAATTATATAGTCTTAATCCTTCTAATGCTACTATTTTAAAAAGTTCTTCCAGTTCTATATCATATATCCCATCTTGTCTTGTTTCTAGACCAATCTTGTGATACAGAGAGGGAAACTATCAATGAGAAGTAAAAGTGGGGGGAAGAACAGATTTATACAGTACCTTCTCTCTTTTCACTGAATCATACAATTGAATATCTTCTTTCAAACCAATCACCAACGCTGAGATGAGCCCTGTTTATTAGCCGTGCTTTAAATAATTTTGTCTGCAGTGCTGGTTAGGTCAGTAACTTTTGGCTATGAGTACCATCTGAAAACACCCATTACCACACACATTCTAATCCCAATTAGATTCATTCAGGCACATAAAAATCACACAAAACACCAACAATGTAAGCCATATGCAAACCCACAAATATACACTCAGAAACAGAGGAAAGGCGTCTTCACAAAACCACACCAAAACCAAACTGAGACCTGCTAATCAGTCACAGGACTGTGAAGCTACACAGCCTTTATGATGACCCACTGCCTCTTCAGCTACATCCCACTAAATCCTCCTATTTTCCTTGGTGACACTGCTCATCATCCTGGCAACAGCGGCTTCATATCACGGACTGCCAGATCCCAGTGTCATTGTCCAGGCTGTATAATTTGCCATAAGTATCACCTGAAAGTCTGAAAAAGCACACCAAGATGGTCTACCAGAGAGAGAAAAAAGAACTAGAAAGAATGATAAAAAATACCAAATAGACCTGGAAATAAAGGTAGTTATAGGTGCAGAGCAGCTGGGGTTTGTTCCTAGCCTTAGAGAAGCTTTGCTGCTATTCCTTGCAGACTGTGTAGTAGCAGAGGAAATATTTCCAGAGCTAGTAACAATTGCTTGACTGTCTTTGAGCTCTTAATGCCACATTTTGAGAACCAGTCTGATGCAGTAAGAAATGGGTCATGAATCATTCAAATAACTACATTGTGTTACTCATGACTAAAGCAAGATCAGAAGAGATATTCTTTCAGGCAAACAAAATCTCAGGAATTAGCGGATTTGCCAGTACCTTTTCACTGGCTATCCCACACTATCTCCAAAGACTAATGTGTGTTTGTCTCAGCTATTCCAATTATTTCAAATAAAGAACAGCTCACAGATAGCGAGACTGTGTGCAGCAGGTTTTACATTTAGCAAGGCACACCAGAACAGCCCTTGGACTTTTCTTAAGCCAGTAGCTCTCTAAATTCTTTATAAAAACCCCACAGAGTAGAGCAGTGTTCTGTTTGTTCCCCCCATGCTTTCCAAAACCTGTGTTCCATGAACAGGAGAAAACCAGAAATGGGCAAGAGGAGACTAACACCAATATATGCTTCATCTCACCTAAATGAGCTCCCAGTTTTAGCTATCATCATGTAAGATAACAACTGCCCAGAAAATTTTGCACCAATATTTTGATCCTCTTTTTTAATCACCACTGCATTTCTCTGAATTGTATCAAAATCTTGGAGGAACCTAAGGATTAAGTAGCACCCAACTGCCTATGAAATCAGAGTTATAGCCAGAGGATATAAACATTTATTCTTCTGGCAGATATATCTCCTTTTTGTCAACTATTTTTGTTAATACTACTTTTTAATGTGAGAGAAGTGGGGTTGCTTTCCTTTTCTTCACTTGGAAAATAGGAGGAATTACTAATACATATTCAAAATATATGTGGAAATCCACCCAGGAAAGTGCCAGTTCTAAAAGCTCATGGGTACTTGCAGATGATGCAGACCTAATTATGAATGATGTCAAACTCCTCTACTGCTACGGAAGCAGTGACTCCCTGGGCATAGATAACGATTTAGAGATGGTAGGATGCATCACAAAGAATAACTTAAGCTCTCTGATATAACTGGTATTGTGGCTGTACACCATGAGACTCTCGTGGTCTCACCACCACTATGAGTCTTTTGGAATTCCTAGTTTATCCAGCAATTATGGCTAAATATCAATAAAATATTTATTCCCTTTTCATTTATCTATTTTTTCCTTCTAGGGAGTGCTAGTAGTCAGTCCATGCGCAAATTCAGTTGTGTAACTCTGTCTACAAAGCAGCTGAACATCCGAAATCTTGTGAGCTATGAAAAGCAGCAAGTACCAACAAATGCCGTCATGTAAGTATCCCATGCACCCTTCAGACTTCCTTATGCAAACACAAAACCATCAAATAGGGAAGGGGCATCAGAACACAATCCATGGCACAAATCATGGCCCAGCTCACTAAATCTGCCTAGCCCAGGTCATTCTTCCAGTTCTTCCATGGAGGAGTCACCTGGCACCTGAGAGGGTAAGAGGAGTGGGCCTCAGAAATCTGGGAGGTGTGTGCTGCTCATGAATAATGGCAGGAAGAATCACTGACCAGCTCACATCTTTGTGCTCAGGGAGAGGGGGAAAATTTCAGCAAGGGTGGAGCAGTCAGAGGCTCCTTGCATGAACTGAGTCAAGGGGGCAGATCACGTGAGAAATATGGGGTAACTCTGAGTCCTGCTAGGAGCTGTGTTTGGTTGATTGAGCTCACAAGCATGCATTTTTGTCACATCTGGGATCTGCTCCTGGGAGATAAATGTTCATCATGATTCAGCATAAAGTCCCAGAAGAGCAGGTATGCTTGATTTTTAAAATATCAGTTTATAAGTACAAGACCATGTATGTTACCTATGTCATAAATAAGGAAATAATGTTTTTAACTGCTGTTATTCCAACTAACACCTACAAACTCCAGCACCTAATATTGCTTTACCACATTTTTCCTCATGTTCTGCATCAAAACCAAGAACAGGAGACCCAGGTTTAGAGACTGGGATTTAATCCTGGTTTGCTTTCCTTTTTCCTGTAGGTTTATCACGGCAGGAGGTATCAGAATCTGTGTAAGTCCTGATCAGAGATGGGTGAAGACTGCTATAAAGAGAATAGATGAGAGACGTGCTGCCAAACGAAAATAATCCAAGCATCTAAGGCCAACCAGCTGGAAACATCATCAGTAGTGCTGCAGACAACAAGGAAGAAAATCTTACTATCTGCTTTTATTTCCTATTTATTAAGTGCCAATAAAATCTTTCAACAAACACAAACTCACCAGAATCTATTCTTCATTGGTTGAATGCCAGCAGACTTCTTCATTTTACGGTTGAACTCTACTAGTCTATTTATTTTCTGAAATGCTTGCTAATATTTATTTACAACTCAATGTAGGTATCATCTCATCCTTGCTGTCCTGACCAGGGTGGTCTTTAAGAGTGAATGACTGACAGTTTCACACAGTGTAGTGAAGATGACCACACACAGAGCTGAAGAGTGCAGACCTCCATGCTGATGGAGATCAGAGCATTCTGCATTGAGTGATGGTTTTAAGAAGGTGCTGTCTAAGTCAGTCATCCACACCTATATAACCTATACACAAACCGATTTCATGCTTCAGGCTATCACCTGTTCAGCACCACATTCAGAAGATGATCCCTGAGGCTTCTATTTTTTACGTAGAGTACTGCACTATCAGCTCAGTTCACGAAGGTGTGTGAATGTTCTCACCAAGGGATGATGTGGAGTAATTCAGTGTAACTCAGTGTATGTAACCCTGTCAGGGGACTGAGAAATGGGACTTCAAAAGAGGAGGTGTAAAAGTAATCTAAGCAGGGAGCTTTGAGTCAAAGCTTGAGTGAAAATAGATCGGAGTTTGAGTTGAAGTTAAAGTTTATTGAAGTCTAAGCTGAAGTTAGGGTAAAAAGGAATTGAAGCCATTGAAGTTAGATATTATTCTCACAATACAGTGTTAGGTATTTGTTACAGCCAATAATTGGCCACAGCCCTAAACAGTCATAAGGTTTTTCCCACAAACTACAGGCAGCTTGTTGTTTGCATTATCTGGCAGCCTTTACAAAATTACATAAAGACCTTGATAGTTACATGTGCAGGTCTCTTCCTAGTTCTTTTTTCATTTCTATGAGGTTCTACACCACAGCCTATACCCAACCAAGGCTAAGATATCTCGATTCACAAGCTCCACTGTGCCCCCTGCTTCATCTCTTATCTGTTCTGTATAATCCTGTTCAGCCTTGCCTGCCCTGGGGAAGCCTTATCCTACAAATAACATCTGTGAAGTTACTTTAGTTTTGCCCTCATGTGAAACAAACCTGAAATAACTGGCTTGCTTTTCCCCGAATAAGAACAAACCATGTCTGGAATCTGCATTTCACAAACTCATAGGATCTCCCTGCCCTAGAGAACTATGTACATAGAAATGTCTTATTGTCTTAAAACTGATACATGCTACTAACAGAAGGCTTTGAATTTTAATAAACTTACTATAAACCTGAACCAAATGGCAAGTTTGGTTGCAGGATTATAATGCAGATGGTTACTGCTGAAACAGGTCCCAAGACAGCACAAATCTGAGAACTTATGGACAAGTTAGCTAGAGCTGACACTACTGCTAACTCATGACTCAGATGGCTTTGGAATGATTTGATTTCAAGCTTTCTACATCATATTTCAGCTCACATTTCAGATGACATCTCTTCAAAAGTCTGAGTACTTCAAAAAGAGTTCATACCATGCTCAGGTGGTCCCCACATTATCAGAAGCAGAAACGGGGGAGCTCTCTGCTCAGAGAGAGAAAAGATGGTATTTGAGGACCTTGAGGGGCAGAGGAGAGGTATAGGAAGAGGTGCTTCTAAGTAAGGTTCCTTTCCTATTACCACATGTATGCAGGCTGCACTGCTGCTCATCTATGAGCTTTACATCCTACAGAACCTCTTAGTGATACTTTAGGAACTGCAGCACCTCCAAACTGCACCACAGAAATAAGATCAGACTACTCTAAAACCCAGTCCTTACAGTTCCCTGCTTTGGTCAAGTCTTTAGACAGAATTTGTCTCTCATGGCTCACATTTTGTCAGAGCTCAGCCCTGTATGAGGAAACACATTTAGTTTCCACTACCCAGGACAGGTTTTTAAATAGTGCTATTGTCAAAGAAGGGAAAAGAAGGATGACTGTGTTACCCTACAGAACAGACCAAGTCAGGCTACTGAATCCCTGTTGTAGGGAGTTATGCTTCCTTACTGAAGTTCTCGATACCAACAAGACTAGAGAAAAATAGTTGTTGCTACAAACTTTGTAAGGAGAGCTTTACAGGTAGAAAGAAAAGTTGACAATAAGATGTTACTGGAGTATGGCACTATAAAAACTATGTTCATTACTTTGGAATTGCTGATCTCAAGGCCCCAGATCCTCATATTATAGACAACAGAAACACTCCTACTCCCTTCAGCATTGCCACTGTATTGGTAGGCTACAAAACCAGACCTCCTATAAAAACATATTTATGGTAAGCGCTCACAGATAAATACCATAAACTCTGACAGATTGAATTCACCCAGGACTCAAACTATCTAACATGTTTTGCAGGCAGAATTTTAATACCTATGCTCATACCTATGCTAAAGTGAATATAATTTTTTTTAATTAGGACTCTCACAACCTGAGGACAGATTAACTATCACACAGCAATTAATACTTTGTATCTGCTCATCCTCATCAAAATTCATAGAATGATTAATAATTTTTAAAGGTGAATCATCCTACTTAACAGCTACTCCTTGTTTGTTATACCTTGCAAGATCTGTAGAGATCCTTGTGCAGTCCTTGGCAGTTTCTGTTGGTGATCAGGGCTCTCAGTATCTCCACCTACTCCAACAGGAGTAGGTTGACTCAGGTGATCTCTCTGTCTTCCCCTGACTGCCCCTTACCCCAAAACTTGCTGCGGTCCCAGTTGTGTGCTGTTTTTGTCAACTCTAGCTATGGATAATGTGGAAGCTTACCCGTAATAGCACTGTTTCTCCCCAGCACTTTTCCCTAAGGCTTTCAGAAGAAAGAATGGAAAACGTGATTAACTCTCCTTTTCACACGCACAAGCAGAAAAGGAAAGTGCAAAATGAAGAGCCAGAGTGCTGCACTTGTTTTGGAGCCAAGTAAGAGCCATAGTCTTGGTCTAAGATCCTTAGGAAACAGCTACAAAACAGCAAAAGACACTTACAAAAATGACAAAAAATTAGGCTTAGGGGCTAAGATACACTTGAAGATTTGGGGCTGTGGTTGGACTGATATTCTCCCAGCTCCACTCTTCTCCAAGTGAGGTAGAGAGCAGGAGACTCCTGGTCACCAAGTCCCTTCTTCCTCAACCTTTACTAGATTGCAGCCAATCTTCTTTGACTCCTTTTATAAAACCTGTGCACCACTTTGCACAAAGGACTCTCCAAATACACATGGGCAGAGCAGCGTGCATCAATATTTGAAACAAACCAACCGTATCTTTCCTGTCCCACACCACTTAAGTTCCCACAGAGACTTAAGAGATGCACTCTGTTTGGATCTTTGGCACAGGGGAAAGGCAGCAGAGAGCGCAGTGGACAAACCCTCACCCCTTCCCTCACTTCAACAGAGGCAGACAGGGCAATTCCCCAGCCCTTTGGGCACGCTGGCTTTTTTTGCACAAAAGCAGTAATTCTTTGTAGGCAATGACTTTACATAGCTGCTGCTGTATTATTTTCACTACTTATTTATAATTAAGGAACTGGAAAGTTAAAGGTATACAATGACCATCAGCTTTCCTAGAAATTGCTAATGCATCATTCAGTATCTAGTCCCCCAGTTAGGGATATTCCTTGATTCTCGGAGGTTTTTTGGTTTCTTTTGGCTTGGATTTTTTATATGACTTTTGACTACCTTTTGTGCTTTGCGTTATGCAGGAGATTTTCATCAGCAGATCACCTATTTTAACAGATTGCTTGAGATCCTTCATGGGAAAAAGAAAATGGAGGAGTACTGGGTACCTCTGTACATAAGTGATGCCATTCTGACAAATATCGGTGCATGACATAAAATGTAAGATATATTAATTTAGTAAAGCAAATATTTTCTTCTCTCATTCCTGTGGAAAAATGCAGTGCACACATTTTGGAAAGCTAAACCTCATATTCTAAATTGCAAATAATAGATTAGTTAACACAAACTATTGGGACTTGCTAGAGAAGATGCTAATTCGAATTGTACAGCAAGTACAGGAAAAAGTGAGGGGAAAGAGGGTAAAAATAGAAAAGGGGTGTCAAGAAGTCATTTCAGCAGGAAGTGGTATGAGGTAACTGCCATAAAGTCCTTAATAAATCATAGTCTTTTAGCAGCTCCCTTGAGTTTTCATCTCTGCACTGCACGTGCACTAAGTCTCTCTCCACCTCAGGAGAAGAAGCTTAAAAGAAGTGCTGTAAGCCTGGAAGCCCTCAACTACTCTCTTCCACTGGCAAAGATGTGGGAATGAGCAAACTGAAAACACTTGAAATTACTAATCTGCAGCTGCTTGCCAGTGTAATTCAGAACACAAATTTTAGCTGGGCATGATTTGTACAGCACTATAAAGCTGTCTACAGGGTGTTCTGTGATCAGCATCATCGCTGTCACTGTCCCAGGGAACAGGAAATTCTACGGGCAGTAACACATGACCTGATCCAGGGGCACCTCTGACTGCCCTTACTGCCTGTGGGTGTCCATGGCCACAATGGCCCTTTGTCATGCTGAGAGCTATTTCTGTCTGTGTTTTACCACCTCTTGCTATCTACCCACCCACAACTTTTAGTTTGGTTAGAGAATCAGAGAAGAAGAGAAGACACCTACCAAGACAACTCCTACAGACGCTGCACAGAAGATTCAAAAAGTATTCTGCTGTTAGGTCATGGTTTTCCTTCCCTCCCATCTACTGTTGTACGAAACAGTAAATAACTATTCCAAACAAAGTATGGGATTGCAAATTAGATGAATCTTTAACTTTGTGAGGCTCATTTGAGATATTTACAGAGCATGTTCTGGTTCAACTCTTAGATCTTTTAGAGGAACAACAGAAAAACGGGGGCACACAGCAGGCTCCTTCCTGGAAGTTTTGGGTTTTCTTCTCATCTGTGTGGCTTACAACAAAAGTGTCTAGACCAAATTTTTACTTTTGTTATGCAAAGGAAGTGGCTGGTCCTGTCACCACAGCAGAAGGAAAGGACTCCAAAAATACAAGCTCATGTCCTGCTCTCCTAATGATTTCTTGTTAATTTTTGTGCAGTGTCTGTCATTCGATTTGGGCTGAGTACTATGTATCATATTGAATATTTCTTGCAATAAGTCCTTAAAAATTCAAGGAAAAAAAACCACCTCAAAAGCTATTTAGAAACTGTAACACCTGAAACAAATGTGATAACTCTTTTGTTCCCTCTGGGTTTCTGAGCCTTTTGGTTCCACTCTGGGGCTGCAGTTTTCTCAAGAGCCATTATTGTTATAAGACCAAGCACTAAGACTTGGAGTCTCTGAGAGATTGGTGTTGAAAAGAGTGATGGTAAGAGCGCATGAGAATGTGACTGCACACCAGTGGACACATGTTCAAGACGAGGTTTTTATAGGCTCCTCAGCAGGGAAAATACCTTCTTGTTTCCCACCCTCTGCTGTCTAACATCCTCCATATTGTCAGCTCTAACGTGCCCACTTCTCTGAAGCCATTAGCAAGTTACTCTGGTATTTCCCAGTAGAACAACACTGACTCACACAAAACCCCTCAAGTGATAATTCCCCAGTGCTACTCTGTGCAACGTGAGAAGAAAATGAAATGAAGAAAATGTTAGGGCTCAAGACAACCTCCAGTGTCAAAAACTGCCTATAAATAAACAAACCCTGAACAGGAATTGTCATGCTATGAGTTGCCAATTCACCCGGTACTGTCCGTGGGGTGCTTTCCATGAGGTGCTGTCTGGTTCAGGTTTGATTTATAAAGGCCTTCTAGCATCAGTATCTCTCATGAAGGAGACCACGTCTGCTCAGAAGGACCTGTTGTAATAATATCAAATGAGTTAAACAACTAATCTGGCAAAATATTGCAGCTCTCCATTTCAAGATCTTTATTACATTAGAAAAAAAAGTGAAGTGGTAATTACTTACTGGATACAGTTCATTACATGGTTATAAAAAATGTACTCTAAGGCATATTTTTTATGGGCTCAGATTTAACTTTTAAAATGAAAAATCATCCAATTGGAGAAAAACAGTTGGAACTTCACTCTTTAAACTCGAATAGGTTGATTCCTCCCTATTTTGACTATTTGTAGCGAATGAAAGTTACAGAGATGCATCTTTTAAACCAGAGTTATAAGAAACAGTTATCACTCAGAAAACCTTGGAAGAAGCTTTGTGATTACTGCTACAGGTTTTAGTAGAACTATAGCTGGGTGGGATTTTCCATCTCAAAAACCATTTAAGAGCTCTCAGGACTTCAGAAGACAGTCTGGAATTACATGAACAATACTTGCAAACTCTTAAAATGTGTTTTGCTTCGAAGCCCACGGACTTCCCTGTGGCTGCCAAACAGAGCCCCTATTCAAAAGCAGGATTCAGGAGATGGCTTGTGATGGTTGTGTTCTGCAGGAGAGAACACATCTTCCACACTTTCTCTCAGCCAGCCCAAGCATGCTGTGGGATCAGCCAGGGCTCCCTGGAGTCAGGAGAAAGCACTAAACTTTGGACAAGCTTCACCCCACAGAAGGGATGCGTGGTACCTCTCCAAGAGCTGCTTCTAAAGGTACCAGGGAGAGGAACCACAGGCACACGCAGCCATTACGATTGGGGCACATCACTCCCCTTAATAAAACTGGCCTTCCCTTTGATGTGTGATCTTGTCAGTGGTCTGTTGGGCAGGAAGTGCCATTCTGTGCTTCTGCGGGGTCCTTTATGTGCCACATTCGAAGCCTGGGCAGCACAGTAAGCAGAAAAGTAGCTAAATTAAAACTAGCTAAAATAAAACATATTTCAGAGAACTTCGGCCACAACAGGATTTGAACAGGAAATGTCTTCACATGGTGGCTACTGACAAATAATGGACAGGAAAGACATAGGTCTTTGTCACCAGAATTTAAATCTTCTACATATGCCCAGTGCCCACTTCTCCACTTCCATTTTTTGCCAAAACCAGGATCTTAAAAATTAACAACAGTAGATAAGCTCAATGAAATGAGGCTCATTTTTACCACTTTCTTTTCTGCCTGAACACAGAAGCCACGAGCAGTGAAACTCACACCACAGCCACCGTGCGCATAGTGAGATGCACATTTCCAGTCCAATAGGAGGACAGGAATTCCCAGCCACGTTGCACCTGCAGTCTGGGGAGTTTAAAATTCATTCTCACAGAGCTGATTCCTCTGATCAAAACAGCAAGAAATTCTGTTGAAGGCAGCTACAGCATAACTTGCCTAATTAACTATTCATCTTAGTGATAGGCTTCCAACTTCATGCAAGGAGAGTTCCTGCACCTCAGAAATTGCCTCCTTTCTCTCCTGTAACTGTGGCATCTGGAAGCCAAATATATAATGTCTTTTAATGTGATTGATGCCTTATAGCAATGAGCTGCATGGGTTAATGATATTTTATGAAGATTCCCAAGCCAGTTTCAGATACAGTCTTTCCCTTTTTGTCTTGCACGCTTGAGCTTCACCTCTTATCTACCATTTTCTTATCTATATAGACCTAATCTTCCAGTAACCTCATTTATCCATCTGTCAGCTTTCTGGCAACGTATCTTACCATTTTGTTGGAATCTTACCTTATTGCTACATGTGTTATAGATGGATTCACAAAATTTGTTGATTTTGGAAACAAAAAGAACATTCAAGGCAAATGGGTACAAGTAATTTATACAATGAAGTCTTATTCCTGACTTTGTACAGTTAATACCTTTAGACCACCGTTGCCTACTATTTGCAGTGATGACACAACCTCAAATCCACAGACCACACCTGCTGCCGAAGCTCTTATGTGATGTGCATAATAACAAACAGGAAAAAGCCTTTTGTATAGAATTAGATTAATCTAAGCACAAAGCCGCACACATTCACACAACATGGGAAAGCCAAACCAAAGGACACCTCTGGCTTTTCATGAAGTGACCCTTGCGCTCGGAGGTTACTGAGTAACTGAGTTTTCTGCCGCTGTTTTTGCTGCTGCTTATTCACAGTGTTTTCCTGGAGAGTTCTATAACTGATCTTCCCCCTTGTTTGCAGAATTGTTAGGAGTTTTTCAGAGCCAAATAATTCTGGTTTGGGGGAGGGATAATTCACCATAAACATTCTCATGTGAGGAGAGAGGTGCAGGAGAAAGTCTGTAGAAAAACACCCTGAAGGGGTTTTTTTGTTGCTAAGTACTAGGGCTGTGCAGATGTGACAAGGCTTAGAAGGGTAACCAAGGTAGCTAATAGCTCTGTTGACTAACACACTAAAGAAGAGAGATTTTGCCAAAAATTAGGTGAAAAAAAGACAAAAAAAACAGCCTAGGAGACTATGCTGTGAGGATACTTTGCAAGGAATTTGCTATTGGATGCAAGTTTATT
The DNA here is from genome assembly GCF_015227805.2 of Hirundo rustica. Classification (NCBI taxonomy): domain Eukaryota; kingdom Metazoa; phylum Chordata; class Aves; order Passeriformes; family Hirundinidae; genus Hirundo; species Hirundo rustica. The sequence continues at coordinate 21,943,762 of NC_053451.1, read as the reverse complement.
TTTTTTTTTTCTAAAAAGCCAGTGTTAAAGGCACAGCAGGCAGCAATAGCTATTAAGAGGGACAATAATTGCAATTTGAGAAAATAATTGCAATAATTGCAAAATGAGAAATAAAAGGGAGATGGATTGGTCCTGTCATGAAAAGGGAACAACAGGGAAGGAGAGTAGTGCCAAAGGATTGTGGGGAGGCAGAGAATGCAAAGACAAAATCAGGAAAGTGAATGACGGGAAGAAAAGAAGAGAAAAAAGAAATCGTAGATGTGGACCTTGGTGCTCATGTCATGTCATTTAGAAGGCAGATTCCTGAAGCATGATCTGAGAACATGCTCACAGCTGCTCTGAGTTTCTTGGAAAGAGCTGCCCAGACTGTCATCTCTGCCAGAGTGTGCACCCTCTGCAGAACACACCCGTATGGGGAAGAGAGGAATAATGACTGGGATCACCATTACTCCCCTAGAGCTCAGAACAAAGCTGTTGGTCTTCTCACAAATATACTTCATTCTTTTCCAAACTGCGCCCCCGAGAGAGGAGGGGATGGCTTCTATTTTTGGACACCTACCTTAAGACAAACCAACCTTCCCTCTGGAGCTGAGCTGCTGTGCATGCACAAGTTATAGGTGTTATATAATACTGGAAGTTGGCACCAAAAATAAAACCACTGCAGTTTATACACTTGGAGAAAAAGGAGCACAGACTTCATTCTATGTAAACATTGGTCTGTCCTTGGGAGAATATTTTGAGATGTTCCTACCAGCAGTACTTAGTTCTGCTCCACAAACGTATTTGTTTCCTAAGCACAAATAATGGTTTTTGCCAGGTACTTTTATCCTTTGGCTTAGTTACCCTTTCACCAACACTTCTCCAGCTATTTTCTGTATACAAGGCCTCCCAGAGTAGTTCCCAGTTGCATGCAGCAACACCAGCTGTTCAGATACTGCACATGACCATAATTATGTATATTCATAACAGAGAAAATTATAGTTATGCTCAGTGTACGAACAGTTAATATTGCTGTCTGATTTTGTATGGAATGTGTGAAGACAAATGCACTTAAAAGGTCCCATTAAAGCATTATAGCAAATCTTGGATTAGGACTCAGAAGTGCAATGGCAACCTGGCCTTACTGCTCTCCTGCAGGTTCCTCACCCAGCACACCTTAACTAGGTGAGCACTGATCTCCAGCAGAAGCAAGTTACCATGGAAATATCAGATGAAAGATCAAAAATAAAAGACCTTCCAGCAGAGCAGAATATGTCATTCCCAACATACACACAGGGCTAGACAAATGCATCAAAGACTGCATTTTTTCCAGAGACCATGCCCACTCCTGACACTTGTCCCAAGACCACATTATCTTCCAGATGGATTCATAAGGCTCCATTAGCACCCCACTCCCACCCTCTGGTCCAGCTACAAAGGCTTCCTCAAATGAACACTCAGGGCCATGATCCCTCCTAAACCAGCTCCCAAGGCCATGTGTATTCCTGAAGTTATACCCAATCCCAACAGCAGTCTGAGTGCCACAGCCACTCTTAAACCCATTTGTAAATGTCTGAACAAACCTCCAACACGTACTAAACAGGGCACGAAATACAGCAAGGAACAGCAAACTCACACAAAGTATGCGAAACTGTAAATCACTAGGCAGCAAGGAAACCTCTGAGCATTCAACCATTCAACCCTACATCTCTGCTTGTGTTTTCTGGGAATTAACGACTGCATGAGGTTCAGAGCCACACCGCTGTAACCACATCATGTGAGGAGCACTGTGTCTATCACACTGCCCATTGCTAATTAGATGGGAAAATGGGGTTTGAGCTCTCTGAGCATCCAGAAGCCTTTGAGTAAGACCAAGCTCATTGAATAAACCAAAACAGCTCCTTGGAGCCACAAAATTACATTATTTCACTCCAGTAAGGAATCCTGCTCATACAACTGAAGATGACATTTAATAGTTGAGATTTTTTTTAAATTAAAAAAAAAGTTTTGCAAACCAAAACATTTTGCGAATTCATTTTTACTTTGGCAAACTATTGAGTTGGCAATATGAATAGTAAATCCCACTAAAATCCTGAAAGACTTAATTGCTTCATCTGTCTAGATTTGTGTTTATAGTTCATATTTAAATTTTAAAATAACATGTACCTTTAAAATTTTCTTGATTTTATAATTTAGCATTTATAGATAATATAACTTAATATAAAATATCCTGAAAATATGAAAATTTAATTTATCCTTAAAATTTGAAAATTAAATAAAGCACAAAGACTAATTTCCTGAAAAAATTAAATAGAATTTGTTTTTAGAAAGTTTGCATTTTGGTTTAATTTGAGACCCAATGAGAAATGAGTACTCTTGGAAAGTCCCATAAATCCTGGTATTGATGCTAATACAGCGTGGGATGAGGTACTAAACATATATTAGCTGTCAGAACCAAGGAAAGATGCATGAGAAGTCTGAAATCCGGCTGAGGAACTAAATAAGTTCCAGTAATTCACTTGATGCTTATCTGTCAGCAATTAGTCCAACTTAGCCCATACCAAGTAATCACAGAGAGCATTTTAGAGGGCAAATACAGAGATGGAGAAAATCAGATACCCCAGAGTTACAGAAATTGTGTTCTGATTCATTTTTAAAGCCACTTGACATTTACACCTATGACAAAGCTGTGGGCTGGTGAAATGTGGCTAATGGAAGGGAAAATACAGAATAGGGGAGTCACAATGAACAAAAGCTGGTTGGGGAAGGTCCAAAACCACCTCATTTTTACTCAGATAACAATTGTGGAAATTGTCTCTCTTGCCACAGTGTTCACAACATCGTGATGCCCACCAAGCACTGCCCTCAGAAAAACCCACGAGATAACCTTCTTCACAGAAGAGCAGGGAAAGGAGACAGGAAAATGTAGCTGCACGTTTGAATCCTAGTTTAATACAGCAAAGGATTTTTTATGACCACCTGCCACCCAGCCACCTGTTATAGGTTTCAGCAAATGTTTAAGAGCTGCACAGGGTATATACATGGCTGCTTTGAACTGGCTCTAACTGGTTTAGAGAACTCAGTAAACAAAATAAGAAAAGGCACCCTAAAACCTAGGAAATTTGCAATTCTAGAAATCAATGAAAAGCAAATATTTTACAAGTCAATTAAGCTACAACTTTTTCCTTACAGCTTTGAAAAAGCTGCTAAATGTACTAAGATCCTTCGGGGAATCTAAACTCCCTTTATATATGAAACAGCAAAGGAGGGCTGGGCAGTCTGTCCTACTGTAGTCTAAGCTCACCATCAGATAAAGACCCTTGGAGTAGAGAATTACTTCAGTTTACTGAAGGTTTGCAGCCTTGTGCTAGAGTTTCTCCCCTCCCTCTTCTATTATTTCAGATTAAATTTGCCATGGACAGTACCTACCTACCCTCAATGTTCCAAAATAAAGAGAAGAAGCCCTATCCTGTACTTCTGCTGGAGTAAGCAACGTTACTTCTAAGGGCTCCATGAAGGCTCCCTTTCTGCCAGGCTATCCCCATCAACCTGCTGCCATCTGAGGCTTGCTCTTCTTACCCACAGAGCCACCCTCACTGAAGGAGGAGGAAGGCTGGTGGGAGCTGTCCAGAGTACAGTGAGCACAGACAAAACCTCTCATCTTCCTCCTAACATTCTTAAAAATGCTGCCAGACCCTCTTTTTAAAATGTAGATCATACAGACAAATCACGCAGTCCTGTTTAATTCTCTAATTCTTGCCTAACAATTCAGCTGTGATTTTGGGTCTTTCTGGCTATTAATTTGGTGTGATTTTTTTCACTTGGCAAACACAAGTCATGGCTCCTTTTTCACTGATGTAACAGACAAATGTTGCTGGTCCTCTCGCAGTCAAGTAGTAAACAGATCCAGACACACTCACTCAGTCCAGCAGCACCATGCCATCGCTACCCTTTGACTCAAGCAAAATTATTCCTTTTGATGCCAGCAGCAATTTGACAGAATACAAGATGAAGGACGTGCAGAATTTGGCCCAGTAGTTTTTGACTGACAAAAATCATGGTTGCTTTGGCTGTTTATTCCCATAGGAATTATTTTTGTCGTTGATAAAGTGGGTTTCTGGAAAGCACTTTTAGGCTTCAGAAGAGCTGATTCAAGTCTGAGAGGGGGAGGGGAGAGCAGGCAGGTGGTGTGTGTTAATTTGAGATTTATCAGATCAACTTATCTTTAGGTCTTTTATCTGCCAAGTTCTCTCCTGGGTTTATTCAGCACTGTATAAATTACTGCCTTTCTGTTTCTGCTACTGGGAGGTCGGGCAGCCAGTACCTCACAAGATTCACAGTGTCCTTCTTCCAAGACTCCAAATACAAGCTGGTACAGAGTGGAGTCAGTGATCCTCCACATACAGCTAGGTAAGGCAAGAAGGCAAAAGAACTGCCAGGAATGAAATAATACTGTATGAGATTGCATTTTTATGTGAGCTGCTCCATCTCTCTTTCCTGGCCTCGGATCAAATCAGCCAGAGTTGCAGAGCTAACTGTAATCCTGTTATAAATCCCTTCCAGGCAAAGGAATGTCCCTCCTTGCTGTAGGCCAGATTCTTTAGTGTAAGACAAATGCTGTATTAAATTTTGATTTACCTAATGGACATATTCCTGTGGTTTAAAGTCACAGGTTAAAAAATTATCTGTTAAATCACTTTATTTTTAATTCTGAAAACATTTACCAGTTTTTAAATTAAATGGTTTTAAGAATAAAGCCCGAGCACCCAAACAGACGGCTGCAGGCATGCTCCATCACTTGAAACAGCTAGTGAAGCTGAGCCTTGCTAGGGGAGGCACAGTGACTGTTTGGGTCTCCTGTGTTTCTCTGGGATGCAGAGTTGCACAGTCCTTTCCTCAGTGTCTCTACAAAGCCATTATTACACCAGAAAAAGTTCTCTGCTAACTTCACTTGCTAAGACAAGTGTAAGCAAAATTGTCCTTAACTACACAGTACAAATGGTCCTTGTGTCATCAAAAGCAGAGTTTTGCTTTTGTTAACTATTCAGCAGTGGAGTTTTCCACTGAAGCAGAAGTAGATCCCACATGTGGTATGATGAGGAAAACACAGATTGTATCCGAGCATGCTGCACTCTGATCGTGAATGATTTAGACTTTAAAACATCTTGGACTCCTGCTAGTGATGCAGAAGGATCCTTCATAACAATTGACACTATATAATCTACATCTGAAATCATGAAGAATTCTGCTAATGGCCAAGGAACTGATCTATGACTAAAAACCAAGAAGCCTGTACTACTCCCATACCATCTGTAGAGGAGTAGCAACAGGGAGTTGTGAAAACATCTATTCAACATGAAAAGAATGCTTTAGGCCACCCAATGGACGTCTATCCAGGCCAATACTTTGGACCTCACTGGAAGACCTAGACCAATCTTAGTGCCCAGAACTGGCCTCCCTACACCACCACTTCCTGGGTGAACAGAAATGCCAAGCACTCAGCTACTCCTGTGCTTCATAAACTCCTCTGGGTGCTTTCCTAAGCCACACTTCAGGTGACAAGGATCTCAGTTAACCCCCCTTCTTGCTTCCTCAGCTGGTACCCATTAGAACTGAGGTAAATCCTGAGAGGAAAATGTCGTTTTGAAGGTGTTCAGAATGGAAACACTCTGCAGAGAGAGGACAGCAGGTTTTAAGCCTCTCAGTCTAGATCATCTCAATACCACTATATTTGGTAATAAAACCAAGTTACTCTTCACACAGGAATGGCTACTGTGACCCCAGTAGCCAAAGGCTGGAACAGTAAAAGTGTCAAGAGTGTTTCTATAGCAATCTTCACAATCCTTATCCCTTTCACAGTGGAGAAGGTGGGATCCCATATGCAAGGTGGGAAGTTCAGTCTGTGCTTGCCTTGTGTCATGCACTTGGCCAGCTAAGATCAGGAGACTGGAAACAATTCTCTCTCCCTCTCTCCCTCTGAACCAGACAATGAGCATCACTGTAAATAAGATGCTTTCTACTGAGCACAAAGACAGGTCTTATCTGAAATACTCATTACAGCTGTTTGCCAGAGTTTGCCAATGTTTAAACCTCTCCTTCATGTTTATTTATGTGATCAATGCTAAGATAAGCTTGTTATTCTCTCATTTCCAGTTCAAGTCAGTTGTTGTCTTCCTTCATATCTTTATATATTCAATTGATTAGCAGAGTACAGTAAATCAAAGACTATTGATAGAACCAAATGTGTGGAGTCCTCCCTTTCTGAGGAGGCTGGAATTTGATCTTCCCTTTGTGTTAACTCCTCCCTTGACCCAAACCCCTCTCCTGCAATGCCCTATAAAAATACCATGACCCTGCCTTTGCTGGTCTGTCATCTGCATCTCCCTCCTCCTCTCCAGAGGTAACTAAATGGATTCTTGAGCTTAAATAAAGGAAGACCCATCTCGTTCTTTCCCCTGCCAGCACCAGCAGCTGCACCCTCTCTGGACATGATGAACTCAGTAGCTACATGATGTTACACAAATGGGTTTGCTATGAGTTGCTGAGAGTTCTGGTACAATAGGCTTTTAGGACTGATGTTTGAGTCACCTGGGTATCTTTCACCCAAAGCATCTCCAAGCAAGGGAAGCACTTGTAAGGCTTATGGATTAAAAGCAGGGGCTTCCTCCTTCAACACAAATACACAAAGAACCGGTGAGCACTGAAATTCAAGAGCTCTGAGAGACTATGCTCTAGCAACACTCTTCAATAATTCAGCACAAAGGGAGAAAGTCTAGGGGCCTGCTGCTGAGCTGGGCAGTGCTGGCAGAGCTGTCCTGGGATATCTAACAGGGATTTGCACAATGACTCAAAACTGTCCCATCCCAAAACAGGAATTCTGGTCTGACACATCTCTCCTAACAAAAACAACTGTGATCCCCTCAGACAAAAATTCAATATAGAAGTGTCACAGATCCCAAGAGCTTTGCTTGTTTCTGGGCCCAGTTCATTCCTCCTGGCCAAACAGACCCTCAGGAGATTCCATGAGAACTCCAACAGGCTCCCACAAAACTCTTGCAAGCTGAGAGCGTCCCGAGACTTCAACAGAACACCACATAGCATTAGGATGTCAGAGGGATATGCTCTATCAAGGAGAGGAGAGGTGCTGACGGCTGTGATTTTAATCTGGTTTCTCAGGGCTTCTGCTGCCCCTGCCATGGAGCCAGCAGGGAAAACAGTGACAGCTCCAAGCACCCATCACTCTGGATCTGCAGACCATGCATGAGCTGTGTGGCCTGGCCCCAGGACAGACCATGTGTTCTGTCACTTCAGATTAGGAAAGATTTGGGGTCCCTAACCCAAAGGGAAGCAGATATTGCACAACTCCAAAGCAACTGTATGAACACGAGTCTATTTTAGGAGCTGGAAAGTCCAAAGAATCCTTGCTCCAGGTGGCATGGGCATGGTTCACCAAATCCACCCTCTTGTATCAAGAAGTAACAACCATTCTTAAATTCTTGGACATAGCCTGAAAAATCTCTAAAAATAAAGTTCCCAGAGAAACTGGTATGTGTTTTAAATAAACAAAATATCTGAACATTTTTCCCACTCAAAAAAAAAAAAAAAAAAATCAGTTGTATAGAAAGCTCTACTTTTCACAGAGTTTTGTCATTTCCAAGAGTCAAAAGCCTTGAGTTTCACTACCTCTAGCTGTCAAAACCTAACATTTAGACTGCCTTTCCTACCTGGGAGTGTCTGGTTGCATAATGAACATTTTTAAGACTTTATGATATCCTCAGAAACTAGGGGATAAATATTACATATCATCACATAATGAGTACACTGACATGGAAACTGAGTGCCACATCTGTTGTTAACTACTAGTAAGTGTTAGACCTAAGAACAGAGCGAAACTCTTCATTCCAAGGCATGCCTTGGAAAATGCTGCAATCTGCCATACTCTTGTCTTTATTATTGCTTTACATAACAATAGAGCTAATTAAAAATCTCCTAAGTACTGCATATGAATTTCAATTAGTGTAAGTTGTCACTTGCTTACCTATTATTTAGTGGATTTTTAAATTTATATGGAGTCTCCGTCATTTCCAGATAAGATCTGATGAGGAGAGCCCTTGAATCTATAATGCAAGAACATACTGTAGTCCATCCATTATACCAGTTTTATGTATTTTTTTTCCAATAATTTTGTACGTACATCCACATCGCAGCATAGATTTATTTCCTAAACTGAAAAAAAAAATGTGATGAACAAACATGTGTAACATTAGGAAGAAAGGCAAAGTTAGTTTGACTGCATGAGACTGACAGTGGAGTTGATTCTCCATTGTTCTGTTCTTTGGTTCATTGCACTCCCAAAAGGACAGTGAATGCTGTATGCAGAATTGGGGTCACATGTGAATTAGTCATAAAACTGTCCTGATTCAGTGGTGCCTAATGCTCAGTTTGAATGTGAGCTAATGTGGAACACTAGAACTTGGAATAAGGGAGTCTTTTTTTTTTCAAAGCTGCTCCCTTGGAGTTTTTAATCTCTCTATATGATTTTTTTTTTAGCTCTAAGATTCAAAAGGGAAAAATAAAGTCACAAAAATATGATAAATTGACTTCTTTTCATTAGACCATTATTGCACTAAGTAAACATGCAGATTACCTCTGGTAAGAGTGGCTAACCACTTTCTACTTCAAAGGTGGCAAGCCAAACGGAAATCCATTACTTAAAGGAAGCTTTCAGAAGCTGTTAGGAGTTACTTAACAGCAAGTTCTCCTATGTTGCTTCTGAAAAACTTTGAAGAGATATTACCATGTGTATAACAAAATTCCTTGCACCACTGAAGTACCTCTCCTTCTCTATCCTTTCAGTAGCTGAACATCCTGTCTCAGATGACATAACCAAATTACAGCCAAAACATTCATAAATGGTGGCTCCAAGAAAAGACCTCACCCCCATCCACAGGGAGTGGAGTGTTTTTAGAATGACAGCTATGTCTGAAGATTTTTTTTTTAAATAAATAGTGTATTAGACAGACATGTACACACTAGCTAGACAGAAACACAGATGATTTGTTTTAGAGGAGTTTTCAGAAATAACCAGCACTGTTTCATCCTCCCCCTCCTTTTACATAAATAGCTACAGGCATGTTTTACATGCCTTCACATATAGGGGGTGAGATTCTTGCCATTGTACAATGGCAGACACTACAGCAACCTCCTGGTAAAGTCTAAACCAGCCCACAGCATGTACCTGTACAATAGGTCTATCATTAAATACAGATCTAGCTAGAGAAGACCCCCACATTTCTGACATTCCAGTATAACTTTCCACAAAGGAGTTGAATGGACTCCTCAACCACACAGCAATTTTTCAGTCTTTTTATTCTGAGCTTTTCCAGTGAGTAGGCCAGGGAGTTTTCCTTTGACAGTCTGTCTCAGGTTCACAGGACAGCCTGCTCTTCCTGTGACTTACCTGAAAGCCCTGTCAGCAGATTCCTCATTCCAGACTCTTGCAACCTGAAGGTTAGTCCCTCCTACTCTCCCAGATGCAGCAGATATTCATTGAAAACTTTTATATAATCTTATTTTAAAAGTCAGATATTTTTCCCCTACTAAGATGGGGCTTAAATATGTTAATGGTGACAGAAAACGCAGCACGAAGTCACAGTGCTGAATTGGAACTTTTCCTTTGCCAAACCTCTGGCTCATACTGGACACCAGCATCTCTTTGATTGCCTGAGGAGCAATCTCATTTTCTCTTACAGGAGCTGAGTTTGTCTTCTGCTGGTGCTGGGATGATGCAAGTATGTCTGCAACCCAGTATTAGTTTTTTATCTGTCCCTAGTTCTCTCCTGGCAACTCTCCCTTTCCTCAAGCAGAGCTAGCTAAGTGGCAAGCAGCTCTGAGGGTGGACCTTCATACCTACACAAAACCCCACAGGAACAGGCTGCGTTTTGTGTGAACACAAGCTGAGCCTCATGTAGAGCTATGTGTAAGAGGATGTAGGAAGAGGGGCTTGATTGCTTTCACCTTAGTTTTCCTATCCCACCTTCTTTTTCTAGCTAGTGCTGCTGTCCTATATATTTCTGCTGCTTTTCCTGTCACCCCCTTTTTGGTTATTCCCATTTCATAAAAACTCCCATCTTATTTTTAGATCCATTTCTTTTCACAATGTGCTTTGCCCAAGGCAAAAGCAAATATATATAAACAAATCTTCCAGCCAAACCCTGAGATCTTTTCTCAGTGTTTGATGCTCAGCCTTCACCAGAGTCCCTGTTCTTCACAGGTCACTCCGGCTTTCTGCGCGAGGCAGCGTGGTGTTAGAGAACTGATAAACCAGAAGGAAGAAGAAAGAGAAATAGATACAGTGTGAGCTCAAGCCTTCTCACAAGCTCTGCTCAAAGCACAGGGCAGAAAAGGGTGCTTAGCTCCCCCAACCAGCTGACAGCTGGACTGAGCCCCAATGCCCAGCTTGTAGCCAGCCCTCAACGTGCCCCTGTACAATGTGCCTTCCCCCTTGCCTCTAAGAGATTAGGACGTGCCTGTTAAAACTCATCTAAGGAAAAGGCAGAAATATTTCTGTGCTGCAAGAATACTTGTCCCAAAAGGCAAGGTTCCCTCAGATAACATAACTCCCTGCAAGAGAGTATGGCCCGAGGTGAGCTGGGAAGGGCACAGACACCCAACACTGCCAGGACTGGAGGTGTGAGCCAAAGGTAACAAGAATTCTCTAACGAGAATCGCTAAAAGCTGGTCACTGCTGCCATTGGGCAGCTATCTCATGCTTCAGCCGTCTGTAAATCGCTTTGTCTGCATGAAAGCAGTGAACCCTGCAGCAGCCCACATGCTGTACCGAGGTTATTTGTTAATGAAGCTACATACACAAACACAATACCCAGAGGAAGGACGGTTTGGAAGGGGTTTTGGAAGGGCAGTCATAGTGCGTGCCAGCTACTTGAAACATGAATCCATCTATCTCAGCAGAGCCAGATACAAGACTGAGCAGGGGAGCACGTCCCCGAAGCACACATTGGAATCAGTTTCACCAAGTAAGTGTTATACTTGCTACTTTCTTTGAGAAATGCTACAGAGGGAAGGAAGAACTTATACAATCAGTAAAATAGTGAAAATATTAAAATAAATATTAACTATAAACCCAGTAAAACATTCTCTGTATGCAAAATGCAGTCATTGCATTAATGAAACATTTCTAAGGAAACTATTCTGAGGTGGTCAGAGAAGATGGAAGGATCTCTTCTACAATTGTTAATGGAGAAAAAATAAACAAAGGGGTGAAAAAAAGCGAAAGCAGCAACATGAGAAACCAGCGGAGCATAAACTATCAATAGCTCTTTGTTCTGCTCTTAATATTTGACTTGGTGAAGAACAAGCCTAGGGCTGAGGATACAACCGGCCAATTGGAAATTGAAATATGTTTGCTCTCCTTCACATTCGCCAAAACCACTCAGTGGTTCCTGGTAGCTTTAGGTTTATGTCAGCTGAGACTGCAAAAAAGCAGCGCTACCTCAGGACTCCCAGAACAAATCTACTTAAGTGGCCCTTTTCTCCAGCTCTCTATCTCCTTTGAGGCTGACAAAAGTTTGGCATATATTTGAAGGATGTCTGGCCATGTTCGAGCCTCCAGAGATAACAGTTATAGGAACAGGGATCCCAGACCCTGGGCCTCAGTCATCAGAGATGTTCCTCTGATTTGCAGAGAAATATGAACATGACTAAAGACTGTGAAATTATAGTCTTAACAGAAAAATAATATAAATTTTTATCTGGTGGGGAGGGACAGAATATTTTATTACTGCAGTGTAAGTAACGAGTCAAGCCTTGGTTCCCCAAAGTCAGAAAGAATTCTGACCAAGGGAAGAGTATAGAGTGAACTAAGTCTATTCTTAAGCAATAGTAGTTTAAGTATTGTAGAAAAATGGGATACTCAGACAATGATACAACTTAAAGCTGACATTTTCCAAACTGTCTTCTGCTTTATAACACGACCAGTAAAATGCATGAATAAAACTTGGGGGAGCAGGGGATATTATGCTTATTTGCTTCTAAAGTAGTTTTTTCATTTTCAAATTACTATTTTCCAAGACTCTGTCTTAAGATTCTAGTCCCTACTCAGATTAAAAATGAATGTTTTGAAACACAAATGCTTGAGCAGAATTTTTCCCTCTTTGACATGAAACTGCACAAATACTCAAGCCAAATCTGCCCAGCACCTGGCAGTGTTTGCACCTTCAGCCTGCTCAAGCCTACCAAGTCCAAGATAGGAGCAACAGAGTTGGCCTGTTCCATTTTTGCGGTAATTCCACCAATTTTATATCGGTTAAGAAGGGTGCCTCTGTCTGGTTGACACTTCAGTTGTCAGCCCAGCAAAGCAGTGCAGGCCTCTTTCCATTGCAGCGCACATCAACAGGACAGACTCACGCACCAAGCTGGGGCAGCCAAGACACAGATCTGCCAGTGCTGCCGCACGCCCATGAAACGCAGCCTTCTGCCAGCACGATGAGCAGCAAGAGAAAGGTAACGTTCCAAATTGCTGCACTCTGATTTCTCGGAGAGACAGAAACAAATTAGCAAGGCTTGGAATCTGCTGCCCCCAATCCCTTTGTTACAGCCATGAGGGATGGGGGAAACACCTTAAACAACAAGCAAAAAAAACACACCACCCTAAAAACAACTGCAAATTGAATTTCTGGGCACACTTCTGAGACTTGACTTTCGGCTCAATATTCAGCGTTTTTTAAACACTATTCTTATGCATTCAACCAGAGATAAAAGCAGCACCATGTGTATAATTTGTATGAAAAGCAAACAAGCATGAGAAAAGCAGCCATTCCATAAGAACTGTGACAAATACCCTTTTCTTCCACTGCAAAAAAATATTGAGTCAGACAATTTTCTGCAGGATTCTGGTGGAAAACCATCAAAAATCCACTCTTTCCTAGTGCTTTTGACCAGGAAACACGATAGATTACAAAAATACCACCACATGACAGTTTTTAAGTTCATAGATCAGACTGATGACTCTCTAACAACTGCTTCTGAATATTGAGGAGAGGCAATAAGGCTCAGATCCCCACGTGGCAACTTTATGCAACCAAGAACAATGACAAATATATGGAATTAACTACTCTGCTTCAGTTTAAGCCATCTTCCAGAAAGCACTGACAAACACAGAAAGTGACTGTGACATCCAAAGCTGTTGTTACATTCAATTCCAAAAGGGGCTCCATTAAGTGGGCAAGCTTCAGCTTAATACGGAATTAACAAGAGCATGGGGAAGAGAAGCTTGATGTAAAAGGGATTCAAGTTTAACTCACATCCAAAACAGGATCCAAAACATCCTGAAGACAGGAAACAAAAAATACCAGACAAATCAGATCTTGCCACAGCAAGAGACAAGAAACAAGATTACAGCAAACACGAAGCTGTGAAGAAATGAGTGGATTGAAATGATCAAAAGTAAGGTTAAGTCTTCAATTTTATATGTCACTTAAAGGATAGTTGTTTCCTGCCACTTGAAGTCTATAAACTCGCTGTTGCATCAATGGGGGTTGGTTGAGAGAGACAAACTGCTGTCACTGCCAGGGAAGTATAGCTGCCAGTGAAAGGGCTCCTATCCAAGCACACACCAAATAGTTTTTAACATTAAGAGACATGACCTTTGCTCCTGACCACCAGAAGATCAAAATAATCTATCGTGAGTTTCAAATGCTGCTCTACTTTTTCAATTCTAATTCCTTTTCCCTGATACTTGGTTACCAGCGTCCTGCATGTATTAAATGCCAGCACACTACCACCTTTTGCTTCGGATTATTATTTCCATATAGTCCACAGCAAATACTAGAGTATACAACTCTCATTTCAACAGTCATTTGGCAAGAGGTGAGATTTACTTGCTAATGGATGCCCTTTTTTTTCCTAAAAAGATTAGAGTGCACAGCTTAGTCCTCTGCCTCCAAATACACACGCCATTTGTCAAAACAAGTAAGAGTTCAAAACTCAAGTCCATAATTAGCTTCTTTTCTGACATCTTGTCCTAGGTTACAATATAAGATGTGTCCAAAGGATGTATTCTATCACCATCTACATGAGATGTTGAAGCTAGGTTGGACAGTGTTTCTCTTGCCCCCTCCCTCCAGACTATCTTCTGTTAATGGCCCATCAATGCCCTGCTGCATGACTCATAGATAACTCCCTCCAGGAGCTATCTCTGTTTGATGGGCAATCAAGGACCCATTGCAAAACTGATAAAATTATATCAGTCCATTGTGAGATGCTCTGCCCAGGGGGAGGAGCCAAGCATTCCCACCTGGATATAATCTGGGATTTGGGACAGCACAGGCAGCCTTACCCACTGGATTCCCAGAGGACAAGAGCTACCAGACCTTTCTACAGGAACACTGCTTCAACAAGACCACTTCATCTGGACTGCTACCACTACCCTAACAGGGTGTCAGGTTGTATTCTGACTCTGTCAGTGACCTTTTGTACTATTGCATTTATTTTATTGTACCTCTTTTTTTTTTTTTTTTTTTTTTTTTTTCCCCCCCCCTCCTATTAAATTGTTTTTCTGACTTGGAGACTCTCTCAGTGTCAGCACACATCTCAAAAACATTAATTCTCACGTTGTGCACTGAAAATGGAACCCATACACAACTAAGCTTACACTCTCTTCCAGAGCTGCTGCTATTTCAGAACTCAAAAAACAATTCTGTACTTCAGCTGACACAGCAAACATTGCTGGACTCTATTTTATGCAAACAGTATACACATATAAGGAATTCATTTTACTGTCAGCTTGTCTTCCTTCTGGCTTTTTGTCTTACAAAGAAAGCTGAAGATCCTGTTCTAAATAGAGAAAGAACATGCATAGATTTGTGGCAGCCTGCTAAAAATCAGATTGACTCAGGCAATGTGCACAGTTTAATCTGCAGAGAAGCATTTTCCCAGAAAAGTCTCCTCCTTCTTTGATCAGCAGCTGCAGGTGATGAATGCTTCAGCACTGCCTAATGCAGCGAGAAGCAGACTCACAGCGCGTTTGTTGCGCAGCCAAGCAGAACCAGCTCGAGGCTTCTCGTCCATATTCACTGAGTCAGTGGGGATGCCAAAGGATGGGACACCAGGGACAAGCTGCTCTCACGATGGTGAAAGGCAAGAACCATGAGATGATGAGCTGTGGGACACAAAGCCCCAGCTGAATTTGCCCATGGCAGGGTGGCCAGGGCTGTGGTTTGAGGAGGGGCCAAACACAGCTCCCCAGGGCTCGCACCTCGCTGGCAGGGCTCTGGCACAGGCCAGGCAGGCATCTCTCCTACTGCCCACAGCACTCTCCTCACCCTGGGCAGCCACCACCTCTCTTATACCAACATCTGGCCCTGCAGATACAGTTCAATGATAAAGCAGAATAATTTCTATACAGCTTTGAGGTCACCCATTTCCCAGTGCTCTATCAGTGCTGTTTACATGGCGGTCCTGCTGCACCTTGTTTACATCTCCAAATCCAGCAGGAGAGAGATCATGCAAGACACAATTACCCAAGAAGGGAGTCAGAAGTGTGTAACACTGCAGCTATTCCTTCCCAACACAACATTTTATCTTAACCGTCAAGAAACATTGCATGCGCCTAAACAGCACTGTACAACTTCGTGATAAAAATGAACTGAAAATGTGAAAAAGCCCTTTATTCACAACTATTAAGCCAAGAAAAGAAAAATCCCCTTTCATGCTTACTCTTGTGGTTTGATGTAAAACAACTATTTTGCTTTGTTTCAATTTGAAACAGAATTGTGTTTTATATATATTTTTATTCATAAACAAGGAATAGACAAAAGCATCTTAAGAAAAAGCCAAATGAAAATCCTCATTTCCCTTCAAAATACTGAATTAACCTTATATTTTTCAGGTTGTTTTTCCTCAAAGGAAATCTCAGACAGTATTTTCCTGTGGAAATTTAAGAAAATTACTATGTTGCCTGTAGCAGAGTGAGCCACAGGATTTTGGAGCTCTTAATTCATCCTGTACAGGACTAACACAATATACACAGGTGCTTTACCCTAATCTTTCTTGTCTGCATGAAACTCCTGTCTGTCCTATTTGTGTTCCCACACTGCTCAGCATCTTCCTCATGGTACCAGCATTTATGCATCCCATCTCTTTACTCTCACCACACTCAAGGGCTGGGCTCCTCTCTTTGCCATAAAGTACCTCCATCTTTGCTGGTTCACAAGTCAAAATTCACTCTCAGCAAGAAAAAGCAGCAGGAGGGGCAGGGGTAGGTGTGGAGGAACTTTCTTGCTGCAAGCAGGCCTTGAGACTTTGATCCTCTTACCTCTTCAGTAATTCCCTCTTGGAAGCAGCAGGTTATCTTTACACATTAAGCAGAAGAACACAAAGACATTCTTAACAAGGTCTGTCTAAAACAGAGACAAGACAACAAAAAAAATCTCATTTCCTGTAATTGTTTATGGCTTGCCTTGGAAGCCACAACTGCAATCTGGGTCCCTGGTGTCCTTGGCACTAAGGGAAAGACAATTCGTGCACCATATGTTCTACAATCTACAGAGGCGAGACAAACAGCAAGGGAACGCATCGCTCATCCCATTTTAGGGGTGGCTTAGAGCCAAGGAGTGACTTGCTGAGGCTGACAGTAGCTCTCCTGGTTATCAGCTCAGCTCCTGAATCATGCTCTCTCCCCATTCAGAGCCCTCCTAGCAGAACAAAGGAATTTATGCCTCAAAGCAATTTTATCCTGGCTAGGAGATGGATGATAGAAAGCTTAAAAATAGTGCTATATCATAGCTTAGGTAGAAAAACAACCTTCCCATCATGAAACTGCAGCATATTTCTTTCAGAGTTCCTGTTGAACTTATATATTTCCCAGTGAAAGAGAGAGGGTTTTCTAAGCATTAGTAGAATTGAAAAGTGATGGAAAATTACTCCTTCATGGTATCCAGCCAGAATTCCTGGTTCAAAAGGATGGGAAGGGTCCTAAAAGCTTCTCAGCTGGACCTGTAATCATAGGAAAAAAAAATATCCAGGTTCTCAACTGGATCTTGTATTTAAAAAAAATCAGTTATAATGGCAATAAAAGTCAAGGTTATCAGCTTTAGCAACTAAACATTCCCTACTTTAGCCGTATCTGAAGTGACTACACTACCTTTTTTCATTATACCTGTACATGACTTTCCTGATTACACTGTTCATTATATTGCAAGACCTGCTGAGGGGCTTTTTCCTTCCTTTTTTCCACTCTCTTAAGTAGTTATTCTCCCCAGAACTGCAGTCTTCAAGACAGGCAATAATATTTGCAAAATCACACAATGCACTTAGATTAAAAGACATGACTTTTTTTCATGCTCAGAAAACAGAACTATTCTGGTTTGAAATCCGCAAAATTAAAAGATTTACGTTTTTCATGTTGAAAGGACACTTAGAGATAATCATCTTCTAAACAAAAACAATTTATTCCTTTAATTTTTAAAAATATGTATTCTTCCAAATGAGCTATCCTTTGAAGTTCCATTCATCCTGAAGAAGAGCACTTTGGTAAGAGCCAAGCAACATTTTGGATGTATTTTTTGTGTGCTTATGTACATATATCGTTATCAAACTGATCTTCATTAAAAGCCTACAGAACCAATAATTTCTAAGTACAGAAAATGAGTACTGAAAACAACTATATCTAAATAAAAAGGTGCATGCCTCTTATATTTTCTCACCATAAACTGCTTACATGTAAGCCACATTTTTACATGTTAGAAAGGACGCGGGAAGCCTCAGCAAACTTAAAAAGTTACTGGCAGTTATATTATGTCTGTTCTCAAGTAAGTCTCTTTCTGAAGGTTGGAAGAAAGATGAAGCTAAACAATCAGCAAGCCAGGTCACAGTAACTTGTGTCCTTTTAATACAGCACGAACAAAGAGATCAGGGACATACACAAGTCGGACAATCTGCCTTGCAAGATGCAGATTGGGAGCATTTTAATCCTTTTTAGAATGTAACAGCTTTCAGCGAAGCTGTAATTACTAGCACTCTTGCTGGAAAAATTGAACATGGGAACCCATCTGTATTTGTTGACTGAATCCTGTGCCTTTATCGACTGCCAGTGAAACTCAGAACAATTTTGTTATTAACATTCCCTGTGGATTGAATCAGGCCTAAGTCTTCCAGATATACCTGCTTAAAGGTGAAGAACCACCTGAGGGGATATTTTCAGCTTGGTTTAAGTATCGTAACAGGCATAAGTCTTCCAAATCTGAACACTGCCTCTAGAAATCCATCTTTAACCCCCTCCCCCAACATTTGTACAATTTAATGAGTTAAAGTGAAAGCTGTTTGGAGAAGGGAATAGGTGTGGAAATGACTTTAAGTCTCCCTCAGCAATAACCAGAGAGCTGGAGCATGTGTGACACTGATGAGACAGAACAAGCAGCCTGCAGTGTGCAGGAGCCCTGGCTGCAGCGAGATCCCCTTGATATAAGCAAAGCCACTGCAGACCCCTGAGATTACTCTGTTTTACAGGAGACAGATGGTGAAACAGAAACAGACTTCTCCCAAACCTTCCAGATTACAAAGGCATATGAGGTCCCTTCCTAATCTTTCAGGCCAGTGGACAGAAGTGCTTTCCCAGAAAGGAAGATTGTGAAAGAAGCACCCACAAATACTGAAAAAAAAGTTGTGGGGCTTGCTTCATCCACTTTTTGACACCTATAATGAAGATGCCTCCATTTGAGATGAGAGACCACTCAGGAACCCCTTATGGTCCAGGACAGGGAAAACAAACACTTTTACAGTACCATTCAGCTGCCTATCTGTTTAGAGATCTACTTTAGGAAAAGAGAAAATGAATTGCTGACACGTCTATTGTTCTGTCTTGTATCTAGATTCCAAGTGACCTGCCCAGACTGCAAGCACCCACACTGTGTCAGACCAACTGTCCTTAAAAGCAGCATACCAGGTACAGGAGAAGCAGGCAGAGTAAAGCCTTTTTTGTTTTCTTTCTAATAAGAGGGACGGTTAAGCACTGTCAAGATAACTATTTCCCCCCATCTAGTGGTAGGATTGCGTTTAAAAATATCCCACCCATCTTATCTGACTACATTTTGAAGCTGGTAAACAGTTCCACTGCTCTGCAAGATCCCAAAAACCTGCGGCTGTGATTCCTGCAAGTGACCTAACCCATGAGTCAGAAGCCCTCACTTCTTAGTTCATGCTTTTAACATCCACATCATGCTATCTCTGTTTTTCAAAGTGCTTAAGATACATGAAAGATATAAGCCTATCATACTAGTCAATAGCTTGCTTATTTATAGATTGGCTCCTAGGGATTGACTCTTCCCAACTATAGTTTGTCTATTTTTAGTACTCCTAAAGAGCTTTGTTATTCATCTACAGAAACTGCCATTGACATGTGACATCTGCTTCACAGTCAACTCACCTTTTAACTACTTCAGCAAATGAAAATGAAAGAAATTTTGAGACTTGAAAGAGCCTGTGAGGTGATAACCCAGGTCTGGGTCAGATTTTCAGCAATGTTCAGCTGAGCATCATGGCTAGATGTTTCTAAGCTAGCCCTTGTTCACACTGTACAAGCTGGTTATAGAATATTCCAGAAGGAAAATGTTTTATTATAGGCTGCTAAACTGTTCAGCGTAAGAGGGCAAATCCCATTTAATTTTGGAGATCGTATCAGGAATTTTTCAAATTGGGGCTTTCAAAGAAATAGCTCTTTACCAAGAAGCAGAAAGTTTCTAGCGTGCACTTCCTAAAAGAAAGTAACTAACTTCTATACCTATTCTTATACTGGATCTATGATCCATACTTATTCTCATTCTGGTTACTGAAGTCAGTTGATTCAAATACAGCAAACCCTCCTGTGGGCCTAGCTAATATTCTCTGAAGTAATTAATTTGAATTGAAATAGGCTTGAAACACCAAACAGACACAGCTGAGTGTTCACAGAGAGCACAAACAGGTACAAAACCCACATCTTAGGCACACCATAAGCAATATGTCAAAAAGCCTATGACAAGACTGAATATGGAAAAAGCTGTTACAAGACTTACTCTCGAGACAGCAGAGACAATTCATTGTGGGGGCTTAATGAGCCAAATATCCATATTGTGAATTATCTGCCTTTCCTTTATCTTCCCACAGTGCAGAATATATTACCATAAACAGAAACGTTCATAGAGAACTACTTACCTTTCCAGTGGGAATGCACCAATAGGAAAGTCACAATACACCTTATTGTTAAGTACTTCCAAGATGCAGTCAGATGAGTAGACAACTAGCTTAATAATATTTAGCTGGTCAAAATTCAACTCGGGCCATTTCCAGCAAAGCTCTAAAAGCCTTGCTGCTAGTCCCAAAACCATTGTGTATTTATTCCACTAAATCTTTATCCCATTCCTGTTCCACACCAAAAAAGAAGTGCACACAAGTGACAGCACAATTGGTCCTAAATTTATCCTCTTTCACCGACTCCAGAGGCAGCCTGGGAATGTGTTTTCTAGCCCTTCTCTTTTGCTGGTCTCCTGCTTCCTGAGTAGAACCTGGGGACTAAGAGAAGAAGGGTTTTTCCTCATAAAAACTAAATGGCACATTTTTTATCCAGACTTAGCCTTAAGAAGATGACAATGCTTTATGTGACAAAGAAATACAACCCCTTTCTATCTCAAGGCAGAAAATGGCCTCCGTCAATTATGATGTGATAGTGTATCTGGTGTCTTGTTCATCTCATTCTCTTCGGCTTTTCGTCCTCTGGTTTGACTCTCTTCCTTCTGCGCTGACAGACTTTAATTTATCTGGTTTTATAACAAATAGATGGAAAAGAAGTGACCAATCATGGACACAAAAACTGCCTTTGCCAAAAGTTAAATTCCAAATCAGAGCCAACAAGGCTTACATCTGCTCCCTGGCCTTCCATGCCAACAATAATAACCACTCACAATATAACTATATATAGCTTTATATAACTATACCTGAAACGAAAGAGAAGTTACCGGTTCCTCAGCATAAAGAAATCAGTAAAACAAAAAACACTATCTGGTAAGTTTTGTTTTACCTTCACTTTGAATCACTGCTTTATCCCCTAGACCTAGCAAGGTGCTCTAAAAATAAGGGTTTGCTAGAGCTTGTACCAATATCTCACTATCACACTGAAGTCCTGCTTTCACACAATTTACAGTTAGCAACGGTGCCATCCTTTAAAAAGTTTATTGCTGTTTTGAAAAGGCCTGCATGCAACACCAGGTAAAAGCTGAGGGGCTTGTCACAGAGCTCCTTGGAACCAGAGGCTGAAGAGTTAGAGGGAAAGAAGGCCACGGGTGCAGACGGGGTTCGTCATGGCAGCCACCGCTCAGAAGCTGGCAGCATCATCTAAGCTGTCCTTAAACAGGACACCTGAGTTTTGCTCACCACCATGGAGTGTCAACGCCCCTCTCAGTGCAAAGCCATTTCTTTCAGCTGAGCTATCAGCCTGAAATTAGAAGAATTTCAGCTTACAAGCTGGCTTGCACAGGCTGTGTTTTGGGGACCTGCAACGTGGTAAATATCACAGAGCACCAGGCAGCACAGATGCCTGTGAATACTTTGCCAGGTAAACACGTATGCCTACAGTGCTGTAAGAACAAGCCATTCCTTGGCAAGCTACTGGATTTAACCTGAACAGGCACAGATTACTTGCTTATTTTCAACTAAAAATTAAAATTTTATCGGCATCTTAACTTATGCTTAGGTGTTCCTTCATAAAGAAATGGAAACAAACATTGCTGTTATCGGCAGTGAAATCTGCTGTTTGCCTTTTAGCCCACAGTTTCAGGGATAGGATGACCTCAAGTAGCACTTAAAGACTGTTGGCAGAAGACTTGGCTTTTGAACTGTACTCTGGATACAACATAATTAACTGTAAAACAGATGTCTCTAAACAAGGAGGTAAATCACATTGACAGACCATTGTCCCAGTCCAGTGAGGTGTATCTGACCTGGAGGGGGAACACAGCCCTACCAACTACAGCACACAAAGAATCTCTGCAAGACAGAAGAATCAGAAGAGTTTTAGCCAAAATGTTTGAGTTCTATGCAGTCTGTCCCAGAACTGAGAAACTGGGAATAGTTAAACATTCAAACACTGTCTGAATGCCTTGCTCTCTAATGCTCATAACCACCAGGTGAGAGACATAGCAGCCTACTGGAAATTGAGCTGTAAGCTCTGGAAACCCCATGCTCTAGAGACTATGCTCTACAGCTCAAATGCTGAGGAAGGAGGGTCTATGGTTTGGGCTCAGTATATTTAATCTCTTCATGTTCCTTCACCAGAAAGGCCTTACCAAAGGCCTTTGAGCTGACTGCTTAAAAACTCCAGACACTAATGAGAGGGAAGGAAACTGAATCCATGGGCACCTTCTTCACTTTAACCATTCAGATGGCCACCCATAGCTATAGATAAATCTATTGAAACCACAGGTTATTTATTACCTCAGAAGAGCCCTATGACACCACTCTTTTCCCCACATTTCTCCTCCTGTGCAAGCCAAAGAGTTATTAAGCACACAAACCAGCAAAGCCCACTCTTTCCTTCACTCGCATCAGAGTCATGAACCTCCCTGCACACAAACCCTTTCAGACCATTGCACTTCACACAGATGTTTCCCCACACACCCTATCCCTCCCCTCTGCTAACATTTCCCATCCAATTAAGCAGCATCACATACATATTTTCCCCCACCTCACCACGTGTTTCACACCATGAAAAAACACTGTTTCCTAGCCACAAGACCGCTGTGCTCTTTAGCAAGCCATACTTTCACTTGTGAAACTCAGACACTCCTTGGGCTGCCACTTCTATTAGAAGAACACACTACTGAGAGCATTAATGGACAGTCCACATGGATTTGCCCTCGGGTTCCATCCCTGTGATGCCAAGACAGCTGGTCTGAGTGAACTGTAGAGACAATGACACATTTCAGAAACTGAAATCCTCCGCTGATCAGCAGAAAAGGTACAAGGCATAAGCACCAAGATACTCAGGCCTGAAACATTACTTGGGGGAACGATTTCATAAATGACAAACACGGATCTCTGTGGAAAAACGGGCCCCCAAAAAGGCAGAAGAAACCAAGGTTCTTCCACCATTATTATCAGTGGTGCCCTACAGCTGGGCCAGGGTCTGTGCCTGTCACTGCCTCTGGGGGCTTCACAACCTGTGGCAGGATGAGTCCTTGCACTTTACAAACGGGAACGATAAACACAAGGTAACCAGGACAGGCTCTTTGCTGAAGGTCCGTAAGGAGGAAAACCTTTGCACTGGTCACAGCAGCTCACCCCAAAGGTTTGCAGTGGATGCCTATGCTGACTGCCTTTGCTTTCCCCTGTGAGCCAAAGGGCATAAGGAAAGGGGACAAAAAATTCACTTGTTTGATCACAGGACACCAGGACAGCTTGTGAGATGCCAGGCCTGAACAACACGAGCTGTACAACGAGAAAAAGGAAATGAAACCTAGAAATCAGTGTCTTCTAATTTTCTAGATAAGCCAGAGCCCCATGGCAGGGCTAGGACCATAGGTAATGCTGAAAGCAGCTAAGTTCTTACAGCATCTGCTCAGCCTAGTGCCAAAGTGCAGCGCAGTGCTGGGTTGTATCGACGCACAGAGCAAACTGGTGGGCAATGATGTGTAGCTGCAAGACACCGCCTGAGCAGAGCCCGTTCATCTTTAAGCTTCCAAGACTCTCAGCAGAAAACACATGGTTAATGTATGTTTAACTCCTTCCTATGCTCAGATGCACAGTTGTGTGGCTCTTTTCCTCCTCTCCCATGGGTTAACCATACAGGCAGCTGTGAACAGCAGTTTGCTGCAACTGCAGGGCAAAAGCCCACAAATCAATTAAGGTTGATGCTATTATGTTTTCAAAGAATTAAATGTTCTTTTCAAAAAACAACAGCAGCCACTCAGAATTCAATTGCCTTGAGGGAGTCACTGAGGTCTAGGCACTGCTTGCAGCAGGGGCAGCTTTGAATGCAGCGCTGAGTATCCTGTATTCAGTGACTGTCACATGAATGCTTCAGAAAATAGCCAAAGCCTCCCTCACTCTACAGGGACAAGACTACTGCTACTCCTGCCTAGAGGAGCAAAACCCCTTTATGGCAGTAGCAGATTTCAAAGTCCTTGCTTTATTGCAGCAAAATAGCCAACAGCTTCATGACAAAGATTCATTGCTTCTCTACATAAACACTATTCAGGCTTCCTTCTCATCCTTCAACCGTATTTTGGAAGAGTCATTCATGAAAACAGTTTTGGATATCTTTTCACCTTTTACTCTATAATTGCTTCCCATGACAAAAATGGTTAAAACAGGGAAGAAGGCAGCTCTTGAGCAGGAGTCAAGTCCTTGGCTAGCAAAAACTGACTAGCTTCCAACTGCATTTTTCATCAGCTGAGGATCTGATGTCCATCTTTGATTTGTTTCCTCAACAAATGATCGCCTAGGCTCAAGGAACCAGCTGCTTTTGAGAATTCATGCAGTGTGCAAATTAAAGTGATTAATGCACATAAAAATATTTTGGGAAAACAAGTTTCTTCATGCTTTCCCTCCTCAAAGAAAACAACTAAATAGCATCTAAGTACATCAGACCAGTGTCTCAGGAACTGGATGGATAGAAGGTCCATATCACACAGCACAGGCATTAGTGGTGTCCCTCAATGAAAATGCTCACTAGCCAATAAATCCCACTGGCCCCTTTGGGAACAGCCTGGCATGAGATTTTTTTTTTTTTGCACAATATTGCCCTAGAATGTTTTGCACAAACTTTGAGGTAAAGCCATCTGAGCACCCAGCCAGACAACTGCATGCAGGCAAAACTTTGAAGAAACGGCACAAGGTGTTTCAAATTCCCAGCTCGCACAGCACTGGTACCTCCAGGCTGAAAGCAAAAAGACCTGACATGTTCACCTTTGGTACTCTTGCAGAAACAGACCTCAGACCTGTGATGGGAGACGTTTGAACCTCCAAGGACCTTTGTGAAATGATTGGCTTCAGTTTGATGTCCGGGGGTCTACAATAGTTTGTCACACAGCAGTCCCCATAGTACATCGGGAGCAGCACAAGGACTGGCCATGCCCAGGCACAAAGCGTGCTCCTTGGAAATTTAGTTTAGTTCTTCCCGTACTGCTATAGCTCGCAAGGAGGAGAATGATACCATTACAATGCCAGAGCAACATTTTTTCCCAGCACAATAATACTTGGGAAAAAAACAACCAAGCAAACGCAGGATGGCAAATTGAGGGAAAAAATAGAAAACAAAGTTATGTCATCTGGTGCAATAATGGCTCCAAATCACACAGCTCCAGGAGAAAGCATTTGTGTTGTAACCTGGCACTGACAAGGCAAATCAAGACTAAAGTACTTAAACCCCCGTGTCATTTGATCACTCTATGAAAGGGCAGTGTAGTCTATCCTGTGCATTTGTAAGAGGAGAACTACCTTTAAAAGTGTTTGTATTTCCTACTTTTGTGTGTTTAAACCACTGACAGTAAATATGAAGAGTATTATGCAACCTCTAAATGTAGTGCTTGCCCTTGGTTCGTCTTTACTTCCTGGTACATCCTTACACCCCATACCTTTAGGGTCAAAATGGTTTTCATACATTCTGCTGTGCCTTGCTCCTGAGAAGACCAACCTGGTAGCCAAAAGCCTGCCCTTGTCAAAAATGCAGTCTTCCAGACTCTTTTAGACCTTGACCTCTTTCATGTTTTTAGACTTCTGAAGCTATCTCCTGGTGAATGAAATATTGTCCAACTCAGCACAAAATTTCATAGATCTAGCTTTAACAAGATGACAGTACTTTTCTTTTAAGGAGGGATGACCAAATATCTGAGAGATTACTGATATAACAGAGCACTGTACTACATTTCACTATAATTTTGAGACAGAAATAGAACTTTTTTCCTGCTTGGATCAGACCCAAGTGCATTCTGGTGCTCTCTCCCACTGGCAGAAGCAGTACTAATTTTTCAAAGGCAAGCTGTTGAAAAAACCTCTGAGAAACAATACCCATGTCCTTAATGCTTTCTTCCATGCCTCAAAGAGGAGTTGGTTTATGCCTCTGAAGAACGTAGATGAAACAGCCTTTTAAGTATTCCTCCTGTCATTTAATCGGGGTTGCTTTTAATATCCATGCAAGTAGATAACTCTTTCTGACTTACTGAGCTCTGGTTCTCAGCAGGAGGCAACCACAGCCCATCAATTTGCACTGTGTGCTCTCCATTAACTTTTTATCAGAATATCCATGTATTAGACTTTCTGCTGTGTTAACGTATTATTTTTTCAAACACACAAGCAGCTCAGATCCCTTTTAAAACTGCAGCTCTATGCTTCATTAAGCTATCTGTGATAGCATCTTCCCAAATGTTCTGCCTTCACAGCAGACTGCAGATTCAGAGCCCAGGCAAGTGAGGAGAAACTTGGATTACTTTTGCCAATGGGCACTGTTGTACTTTTATCCATGTCAAATCTCTTCTCTCACCGCACTGCCAAGATGTTTAATCCCTGCTGGAGTGCCTAACAAACCTCAACAGCTTCCACCAACTGAAACAAATTACCATGGATCGGCTAAATTCCCTACTTGCTCTGTTGTTCCTTCTCCATGCTGCTGATGGGGATAGAGAGGCCCCCTGGCTAGAACCACATTGCTCTGCTGATCAGATCCTCCAGATTCAGCACACCCTTTGCTGCAGTGTGTATTTAAGTATAATGGTTTGTCTCATTCCCCCCCTGCATTGTTGGTTCAGTCCTACATTGTATCCTCCCACCCAGTTGTCTATTTTGTCCCAATCCTGCCGCTTGATCCAGATTGTTCCCTGTCTCTCCTCCGCCTAAATGGTCAATCCCATCTTGTTCCAGCCCCCTGCCTTTGGAAATCCCCTGTTACTCGAAGCCCCATTGATTTGTGTGAACTGTTCCCCTCCCCCTGTGCATCTTCATTGGTTTATGTATTGTAAACCCCACCTCGTGATCCTCCCCACTCCTTTCCCTATAGGTTGAAAATTTGTACCCTCCCCTATATAAAAGCCCCGGCGCACCATTTTCTTCGTCTTTCATCCCTGGATCCTCCTTGGTGGTGAGCTACCTTGGAACCTACACAGAAGATCTCTCCCCCTCATTCTTGTCTCTGCCCTCGGTGCTTTGGCACACCGCTGTGCCGTAGAGAGCACGCCCTGCTCAGCTGTTGCTCAGGTTGCATTGCACCCGGGAACAGCCACTGGCTGTGGCAATTCTGGCACCATGTCAACACTTGGCTTCTTGTTGAAGACTATTCAAGCTGCTAGCTTCAAGTGTGTGGCGTGATACCGAAGGATGCAAAAGGGAAAAAACCCCAAGATTAGAAGTGTACCCTGTTTTGTACCCTGCTGGCTTTGCTGTGGAGAGCTGCAAGCCCAGTGGGTGACTAACTAGATCAACTGGATTTAAAGGAATTAGTAGGAATTGATACCCACAAAGACATTAACGCATTTTAGGGACACAGGTATCCAAATGATATGGCTCTGAATCAGGCAGTTATTTCTCTGCAGTTCTCCATCCATTTCCGGAGAGATGAAACTAAATACCACCTTAGTGCAAAGCTGGCATGATTCTGGATAAGGCTTTTCTTGCCAGCTATCTCATGTCTGAATAGAGGTATCTCAAGAGACAAACAAATGGAAAATGCCTCAGGAAGCCATGATTTTCCCCGACACACAACTGAAGTGAGGAACCACAGTTATTTTTCATCCACCATCCTACTGTTTTTACCATGATAGAGGCAAACTCAACAACACAGTGATTTGAGCTAGCAATGCTCATATTTAGACCAAGAAAAGACAGTCTATGGTAAACTTGCTTGATTAAATGAGCCACCCAGCAGAAGCAGCTTAGAGTCACTTTTCCCCCCTTCTACCCAGCCCTTTGTTATCCTCTTCTGGTTTCTTTCTCAATTCAGTGTCTCAGAGCAGTGGTCCAAGAGCACTACACTGTGTCTTCAGCACACCTCTGATTTTACAATCCGCTGCATACCTTACAATTCACAGAGCCTTTTCATTAAGGATTACTTCCATCTCTCCTGGGTAACTCCATATACTCATATGAACATGATCCCCTCTCTATGGACCCCATACGCACAGCCAAGAGCAGGAGTTGGCTTTCTGTTGCTCAGCATACCTCAGCTTTCTCATTTGTTTCCCAGGTGAGTGGTGCAGTGGTCACATGTTCAAAGCAGGACTTCCTCAGAGAGGGTGTGAAAACAACCACATCACTCTTCTCATGTGAAACTTAGCTCTTACCGAGCCCCCAAGCCCAGGAAGCCCTAACCAGTCAGTACTTGTCACCAAAAAGTAAAGCCTTTTGCTAGACCTGATTAGCAGATTATTTTTGTTACAGTCTTGTCATCATATAGGATGCAGCAGCTTTATTTTAGCACTGCCCCTTGTATCATCCAGGATCTTGTTTTCCTGCATCGAAGGATGCCTTGTTGTTTCTTCAGCTCAGCCATTTAACGTGTCAAAATTAAGCAAAAAAAGAGCTCCAGAGTTCCATAGAGTTCTTTTCCTGAACAAACAGAACCAAGCCCAACTGGGTGATTTTTGTGGCTCTTGTGGCTACCCCACCTTACATTACCCCATGATACTTGACAATAATTCCAGAAGCCCATCCACAGAAGAAAATTGTCTAGCACTGTGGTCCTACCACATCACGCTTGCCAGAGATGACATTCTCTCAGCATCAGGACGCCAGCTGGTACTCATCTCACCCAATGCCCAAAGCAGTCAAGAAGCTTTTCAAAGTACGTACAGAGCCTTCAGTTATCCCGTCAGACAGGTTAAGGCCCAGCACTCAACAGCTGAGGGCAGACTTACCCTGAGCACTGAAAGTAGTCATCTGCCCCTTTTTTCCCCTTATGCTCAAAGAAGAGATCCACTCTATTATTCTGCCAGAAATTATCATCCCTACCCTCACGTCAAATATTTTTCTCCACTCTGTTTTAATACAGAGATAATGATTAGGGAAATTACCTACTTTGGTGGTATTCAAAATCAATCCATTGCTAGCTCTCAAGTCTTTTGCTCTCTAAAATAATTGAAAATAATGTAGGGATTGCTGTTACAGACAGCAAAAATCAAAAGCATGACAAATTTAACAGATACCTGTTACTGTACTTGAGGGTCCCTGTTAGGCAGCACAGATGCAGTAACTCAGCCTGCTCCCACACCATTCAGTTCCACAGAACACTTACAGACATCAGATCTCTGAGAATGACAGGTACAAAGCACAGAACGAGCCCAGAAATGCAAGACTGGATGGCCAGTGTGGAAGAGGGGAGGTGGCAGAGATGGGGTTTTTTTAGGAAGGGATAGGAGACAGATATCGTGATACTTTTCACCACAAAGTCGATATGGGAGCAAAGCTCTGCTGTGATATCCTCTAATTAACCAAAAGGAGACACACCACAACAAAGCAAAAAAACACAAGTTCCATTCTGCTTTGGTCATCATTAGTTGAACTAAAAATCAACTACATTCCTTCCAGCAGCCAAATCTTTCTTATAGGCTGTGACATAAGAAGAGCAGGGGGGGAGGGACTTCACATAGAAAAAATTAAACATGTAGCACAACAATTCAGAAAAAATGCCAGCTATTCTTGACTTCTGAGCCTTTGATCAGATTTTAAATTTGCTTTGACTTTAAGTTTTTACTAGTTGCAAAACAGGCTGTAAAGAGTTACAACACATGAAGCTAGAAGCTTTGAGGTTGGCCTTAAGGGTCTGGAAAAGCAGCCAGACTTGAACCCTGAGTAAATGTCCTTGTCTTTGACATCCCATGACAAATATCTGTCTCAATGGGCTGCCAGAAAATTCTATCAGCAGCGCTCAAAATATTCCAGTAAATATTTAGCTGCTATTTTGCTTTGTCTTGAGACTGAGAGGCAATGGAGTTTCTTGGATACAAACAAACAAGAACTGAAACCAAACAAAAACAAATCCCACATCATTTTCTCCACAACTGTACACAGAACTCCAGGCATGAGATACATGCAAAGGAACAGCACAAGGAAAAGTTCATCCATAATTTAGTTTATGGCCAAACCACAGATAGAACTGCTGGAATTGACTGCAGTAAGACTAACCAACAGCAATTGTGCTCTAAACAAGTGTGATCACCTTGTAATCCACATCTGAAGGCAGGCAGCGCACAGTACAGCGTTGCATCTCAGCTGGAGAATGGTTGAACAACCCTACTTTTTCATTTGGTACAAACCTACCTTCAAGTTTATAAAGACTCAACAACACACAACTTCTCAAGCAAATGTACATAAAAAAATTGCAAAGAATATGTGATTTACATCTGAAACAAGGTCCCTAAAATTTCTACTTTCAGGAAATTCTTATGTCATGGATTTAATACTTCAGCACAAAAGACTCGCTCCGTCCTCATAATCATTAGTATTTGTAATCAGAAACATAAACTAATGAAGGTTCTGTCACGTAGCTTTGGGATTAAAATGAGTGATTACTTTTCAAATGGGTGATAATCCTCCAAATGAGTGACGGATGAAAAACACCTGAAACAAAAGGATAGAGACAAACCATCTTTTCTCTCCCTCCAGTGCAAGATCAAGAGAGTGCTCCAAAGAGACAACAGCAAAGTAGTAACATAGACTGAAATATTTAGACCTTCTGTACAATTAATTTGTAATACTGAATGGAAACTCCATTATTAAACATGAATAAAAAGGAGAGTGTCTGGAGAGGAAACCATTACTAGAGAGGTGCTTAAGGCAAGTGACAGAAAAGCCCTCCAGAGTTTCCTTGCATTTTGAAAGATGACAGAACAAGAAAGAAAAAGCCAGTGGGGAAGAAGCCACATAGTTAAGCTTCCGAAGATAGGTGACCTGCCCAAATGTAGTATTGAGGCAAGGCACACAGTCCTCCATTTAAAAAAAAAAAAAAGAGAGATCACCACATATGAAAGAAAGAGGCAAATTTCAGAACAGGAAGCTCATGTGTCAACTCCACCAGCGTTTTTTGACTTCTAACAAAGTG
This sequence comes from Hirundo rustica, assembly GCF_015227805.2. Taxonomy (NCBI): domain Eukaryota; kingdom Metazoa; phylum Chordata; class Aves; order Passeriformes; family Hirundinidae; genus Hirundo; species Hirundo rustica. The sequence goes on along the minus strand of NC_053451.1, from coordinate 21,912,708 downwards.
TAAAGCAGCAGGCAGCTCGTGGAAAAAAATGCTAAGTTCCTGCAGGATCTTTAGAAGCATGTAACAAGACAAATCTCAGGGGGACTATAATATATTATAGATTAGTACCAAAAATGATCAAACCTCACCAGAATCTACACTACCAAATGCATAGCTGGGGATGAGAGCAACATCAGCCAGTGGCCTTAAATGACAGCTGGAGTTTAGCAAGTGCACATAACTGTATTCTGTATGCACTGGGTCACAGTCCACACACAATAAGACTGTTACTGGCAAGTAAGGAATATAATGAATGGAATATTCCAAAATCTATTTTGAGATTGCCAAGATCCATTCAATACACTGTTGAATAGAGGGAGTGACTCCTGCTAATAACCTAATAAAAGAGCTCATTTGTTAATAACGGTAGGACAAAATACATAGCTAGTGCTGTCCCTAAGGTACCCATCAAACATAGATGTAGATCATTCTACCTTCCAGGTAACAGGAGGAAAGGCTATGTTAGGTGCTAGGTAGAAAGATAACTATAAAAGCCACAAACACGCACTCTGGTCAGTGCTGGTACAAAAATATGAATTTTCAATGCTGTCATCATGGATTAAGGCACAAAAATTTGCCACAATGATTAACAGAAAAAATAAATCATACTCAGAGTCCACCAGAAAAGTTTTCAAAAGGATTCTAAACTGTTACACTGCTATGAAAAGTCCCTTCCCTAACTATAATAACAAACATCCATATTACTATGACAGCTAATATGTATTGGTTTACATTATATAGTGCAATGTAAGGAAGTAGTGGAATTTTAATGTAGGCTTTGGTACTGTTCATGCTTATGTAAAACAAGTAGAATACAGCTTGGCTCTGGAATGAAATACTTCAGTTCTCAGAAGTTTAGAGATGTCCTTGAAGAACAAGGGATACCCATGGACAACTAAGATAACACCAGCCTCCTGGCCCCTCTAACACATCTTTGAAACCCTCCCAGCATTGTCTGGCATCAGAGATAAGTAATTGCAGCAAAACTGGCTCCAAGGGTATCTGGATATATAGACAAACAGCAACAGTGCTGCAGAAATACAGCTACTCTGCAGTTTGGCTATGATTAGTAATTGGCAATGTGAGAGACAGTGAATAGTCAATTTGTGTTGCACCTGAACACTTGAAGGGTATAAGAACCCTGTTCCAGGTGCCCCAGTTTGGCTAGGAAACCTCCTGCAAACAAATATTTACTCAGCCTTGTAACACTATACTTTGTACCCCAGCCTCTCTCCTCCGTTGGCAAAGGTCAGTTGCGAAGTCTTGTGGCATTATCAAGAGCAGAGGAGTACACTGGCCCCAGGACCTGTTACCTGTTCAATTCCCTTATGAATTGCTGGCATCCTCCACAAAAGAGAAAATAAGCAACCTAGAAAAACATTTTACAGAACAATATGAAGAAAAAGCCCAATTCACCACCAGGACATTTGAAGTCCTCCACAGGCTAAAATTGTGGCAACGTGTCTGGCTCCAAGTCTGGATGAAATGGCAGAAAGTGGAGGAAACCTTCTGCATTAGAGATTCTAGGAAGGCAAAAAGAGAAATCCAAAAATTTATTGATATGAGATGTGACTGTGGAACACAATACAACACCTTTGTAAAAACCAACAGAACATTAAATAAAATCACAAGCGATAAAATCCTCATTTGTTCTTGGTTCTCTCACTTCAGACAGTAAAGCCGCTCTGTACAGATGGTATAAAAAGAAATGTTATTCACTAATTCAGCCTGAGCCCTTAATAGAGACATGATTCAAGTGATTTTCATCCCTACTTCTACAGAATATATATCAGCCCCTGTAGGAGATAGCAGTTCCACTCTTCCCAATGGATTAATGCAGCAGCCCCAGAGCACACACAGGACACGTGGTCTGCTCCTCTACTTGCACAATCAGAACTCAGTAACACTCACTGGCTTTGCTGTTCCCTGGGAGAACACGTCCTAAATTGTACCTAACTGCAGATCTCTGAATGTGAACGGTGTACTTTCTTAGCAGGAATCAATAAGGGACCAAAAGAATACATGGAAATGTGTCTGCATTTCTCCTCTTTGTTTAATCAAAAGTAAGAAGCCAATCAAGAAGGCAGTATTATGTGAACTAGGTGAGGTGTTGCAGTAGGGGAATGGAAAAAAAAAAAAAAACCAAAACCAAACCTGAAAGAAGTGTTTGAATAAGATTAAGATTGCCCTGTGTTGAGGAGAATTGCACATAATTCTCCAAAATTTTACCTTGTTATCCTATGACTCTTTTTATTTTTTTAATCATGTATTGCTCTAAGATACTTCCTCAAAATTAAAAAAAAAAAAAAAAAAAAAAAAAAAAAAAAACACCACCAAAAAAACAAAACAACAACACCACCACCTTGAAAAATCAGACACTTCCTAAGTTTTTGACTCAACTAGTACTGCTGTTGATTTCCACCTGGGTGGTAAATTACCTGTTGCAAAGCCTGTTTCACTCAGTGAATTAATATGACTGCACTGATTATATTGTGAGAAGAAAGAGAGCTGATTCCAAAGAGCCTGGGGTTTGAGATATTTCCTAGCAGAGACTGAGCTAAAGGAGTATGATCTTTGCCATCTCAGAGAGGCAGGCGTGGGGTAACCTGACTCTAGGTCCCCAGAACTTGTTTGCAAAGTCAATGCCATATACTTTCCCTTCCAAAACTCCAATCAAATCTGTCATGTGAAGAAAGTCTGAGCAGCTGGCTCCAGTTTACATTAATCCCCTCAGAAGTTTTCAGGAGTGAGGAAGAGCCTGTAGGTTATACAAGCCAGAAGTTGCTCAGGCTCTAAGGAATGGAAAAGGAGATTCACAAAAGAGCCAAAGGAGCCCAATTTCATAAAAACAAAACAAAAAAAAAGGGAGATGGGAGATGATTTATTACAAATAATTTCAGTGTCTATTTGCTGCTCTTCACACACCTGCTCCAAAGCAGAGAAGTAAGAACTTGGCTCTGCACAGCCTGCTCTGAGGCGTGAGCAGTCCACATTCCCTCCCTTCTTTGTCCCTCTACAGCCATCAAGCTCTAACACAGCTTAGCTCTGGTTTATTCACCACAAAACCAATTAACCCAGAGTGTTGATGCTCTCTCCCACTCCCCCTAAGGAAGCAGAAGAAAGGTCTCACTGCCCAGAATATTTCTACAGTGTTCAGCCAGCATTTTGTGAACTCATTTCTTTTTCCCTTGAATTTGTCTGTGTCATTGTGCTCTACTTCACACAGCAGCTTGCCTTCATCATGGCCTAAGAGTTGTCATCATTTAACTGAGCTTGGCAGAATTCCTCCTCCTCTTCTTCTTCACAAATCAGCCTTTGCAGCTTAGATGTTAATATTTCCACACTGGAAACCACGGTTACTTCCACAGTGTAGCAATTTTTTCTTCACTTTTAATCTCGACATTAATCTTTTCTACAGGAAGAACACCACAAATATTTGAGTGACTCAGTCTGCTTGCTTCCACCGAGCGTGCACATGCCCTCTGCAGCTCCCAACACTGGAGCACCAAGCCCACTCCATCTGTTGAGATGATGGCAGGCTGCTGGGAAGGCTGGAACCACAGAGACACAGCCATCTGTGCTAATCAGAGCCCCTTACAAGGTTACTCCCACCTGGGAAGAAATAGCAGGCAGGTATAGGAGGATAATATACTTACCCATGTTACTCTGGAGTGAGACCAAGTTGGTTAACAATGTTCTGCCAGCATAAAGTCAGCCTAAAGTTTAATTTACCTAAGAAGCAAGGCACAAACTCCACCGAAGGAAAAGACCCAGCTGTGTGTGAATTCTGGTTCCAATTCTGTACGGTGAATGACTTTATGTAAGTAACCTAGAAAACCCAATTTGAAAAGAAAACTCTGTACTTAGCAGGGCAGCAGTAATGAATCATTAGCAGCAGTGACAAGCCCTGCACCAGCAGAGCTTTGAGCTGGTGCCAAAGACAAACTTAATGTCACTTAACACATAAAAGTTTGCTGTGCTTGCTCACATACAGCGAGCAACATAACTGCACATTGGTCCTTCACTGTAGTTTTTAGACACCACTGGATGTCAGATAATTCAGTAAATTGTAAGCATCCCTCCTTCAGGCTGGGACAGACAAGTCATACCTCCTTCTGGAGGCAACAGCAGGCAAGAGTGCACTGTATCTTGTCGTGGTATCCCGTCCGCTTTGATTTTCCTATTTGGAAATGGTGACAAGTGGCTGTGATACAAGATCAGCCTGATGCTGCAACTCATGCTCTGGGTCTGCAGCAAGAGATTAAGATTTCCATGACTGTATGTGCATTTCTGATGGGCAGAGAAGGATATGCTGGATAGGATTGCTGATCTGCCAGGTAGAGGAGGTGCCTCAGATGGATTTCCAGGTATTACTTCAAACCAAACAGCAAAAAGGCCACACAATGACATTAATTGATGTTATCATGGAGAAACAGAATTTGGAAATAACGATTTGCAGCACAGACCTAAGACCCAGCTTCACTTGTCATAGCACAGGTACAGGATCCACCAGGAAGCCCCACCTCCACCATCAGGAAGATGCAGCTGAGTTTCCTGAGAAACCTGAGGTTTTGTTGTATCCAGTCTTCCCTTCAGCTCATGAAGGCAGCAGTTGGATCCAGCAGCAGCTGCAGTGAAGCCGAAGGGACTGACCCAATGAATATACCAGTGGAGATGAGCAGCTATAACAGAACAAGCAGGGCCAGATTGGCAGCATCAGACTGACAACCCCAGGGTGCTGTGGACAATACGAGTTCACGTGGGTTTGAGGAGAGACTGGACAAATTCAAATGATGCGATCTGTGTCGGGGCAGAATGTTACTAGCTCCACAAAGGTGCCCCACCACTGGGGGCTGCCCACTGCCTCAGAAATGGCTTATAAATGATAGTGAGACAGCACAATCAGAGGTGGTTGGAAAAGCAAAGGTTTTAGTAAAGACAAAGTAATAAGCCATACAAACCAAAAGATTAATAAGCCATGCAAGGCACAGGGATGTCCCTTACACCTGCTAAGACACTCCAAAAATGCCCCCAAAATATTCATGCTCTCCTTTAAGTACAGAGGAGGGGTTTTGGGCATGTTGCCCAATAGAAATAACTACGGTTCTTGAGGTACAGCTTAAACCATCTAACAGGTGCCTTTGTGCTGACACTTGGCCAATTATGGTGAGAAAAGCATCAAAGTTCCTGGTTCTTTGCCTTATAAGACCAGGCATGTAACTCAAACCCTTTCCTAAAATGGGAACACCAGCCACTGTAGGGGTGTATGACTACATTCAAAGAAACGAGGATTACTAGGATAGATATAATCCATTGGGGGCACCCTGGGGAAAGTCCAACCCAAGATAGAGCTGTGGTCCTGGTACTTTCCCTGAAAATCACTGTTGCTCATCGTCAGAAACAGGTACTAGGGTTAGGTGGGCATTTGACTTTGTACAAACGTTCCTATATTCTGTCAGATTTGATCTTAGGATATTTAGTATATGCTCAGCTGATATGCAGAAGAGCAGCCTGTACACTAGAGACAGACAGAATAGCTCCAAAGCTTCATTCCCCCCACAGCAGCGTGGGCTCACAGTACCACCCATTCTGCATTACCACTGCAGCACACAGGAGAGGAATCAGACCCCTCTGTGCACAGGATGGGGGGATTTTATAGCTGCCCTTTCTTCCCACCACCAGCCTTAACACTGCATGGTTCGTCCCCTGCAAACCACTGCCTTCTGTTGCTCTACACAGTCTTTCAGGATAACTCCATTGTCTGATGTGTAACAAGGTCAGGACTTAAACATTTGCTTTCCTTTATTTTATGCATGTATTTGTTTTGTAACTTACTATTAAATTAGCTCTACAGCTGTTTCTGGCATTCAAAAAACTTCTGCATCCACAATAAAACAGCCAGTATCTGATGTCAATTCTGAACTTGGCTGGTTCACAGATTCAGTATAACTGAGCAATCATTCAGATTTCAGGCTCATTCCATTAGCATAATTCTACACCATTCCACAGCTCATTACATGAGTTTTTCCAAAATGGCCTCTCCATTTAGCAATTTCCATTGAGAATATAAATTGCCCCATGGCAATGAGACTAATTAAAGAGCTTGGATATGGTCATTTCATTGCCTTGTGAATATGACCTAAAACTTCTTAAACTGATCCTACATCCAAGGCCTGCAACTCTACTGGCTGGACAGTCTCTTTTACTGCATATAAAATACATAACAAAGCTGAAACAAAGAGCCTCTGAAGAAGAAATGCAGTTTTACACTCGGTTTCCGAAGTCACAGAGCTAAATAGACTAGACTCTAGAAAACTCCAATAAAACCAAAACAAAACACCAACCCACAAAAGCATTCACTTACAGTGCAGACAACAAAATTACCAGGAAGACATTAGCTGTATAATTGCTCTTCCAGGTACTTTTCAGGTGAGAAATTATTCATTATGAACGTGGAAGAAGAGGAAGAAGAGCACTCTTTACCATGACATGATTTAATTCAACAGTCCAGGTGCTACAAAATTAAAAATGGACAAAATGAGCGGCCACTTTCCTCAGATACATGTAGAGTTACTCATTATAACTGGCACAACAACACCCAGAAGCTCACATCCCCATCACAGCTTTACAAAGTGGAGGACAAGACAAGCACACCCACTGCTTTGCTGAGGAAGGAAAGGTACCCAGTTAAGAGAATCAATGGATCTTGTGGAATACAGAAAATTCCTAAATGGCAGGGAGCTTTATGCAATGAGAGTGCTGTAAGTTAAGGCAGCACTGGATAACAGGAATGCAGGGAAGCCCTTCCAGCTGCTTCAGCAAGACCTGCTAAGCATCTCTTTGCAGCTTTGATGCCATGACTCCGAAAGCAAATTCCAACCTGAGCAAGTTCACAGTGATAGTGCAAACTCACCAGACTTTGATGCATCTACAGGGGATCCTCAGAGCTTATAAAATTTATCTGCATTTTCATCAGTAATTCTACTTGTAAAGTATCACCCTTCAAGACTTACTCATCCCCAGACCCATTTAAAACAAGACCTTCTGCTACAAATGTATGCTGGATATTTCATATCCCCTTTGCCAGCTAATCCTTTCCTTTGGGCCTCTGAAGGTAACAATATCAGGTACAAGTCAGAAAGCATTTCCCACTGGGAAGTCAGAGGAAGACAAAACAGGCAGAACCCAAGCCCAAGACAAGACAGAGCTCTGCTTTCTGCGTGAGACATTGGGCTGCACTGCAGGTCAGGTGCCCAAGCTGCCAGCAGAGGTGCAGATGGGCTGGTGTCTATCCAGGGCACCCGGGAGCTGCAAGAAGTCAACATAAGCAGGAATAAGCCCCACAGCTGTGCCTTCAGTGTGCAGGCTCCTCACATACGCCATTACCCCCTTTCCCTCACAAGCAGAAGAGGCACAGCAAAATTAGGATAGGAATAAAGGGTTTGCAAGCAAGGTACAAAAGCCAGTTAAGCAGCTGTCCCCAGTCAGTTAGAAAGAGGGAAGCACAGGCATTTACAGCATCACTGACTCTATTGCTTCTTCAGGTGAGTAACACCAGTGGAGAATGAAACCCTCCTCTACCTGACACAGTCAAGCTCTTCTGAGATTGCTACAACACTAGTTTGGGTCAGTGTGGAGCTGCATTGGCTAAATGACAGCTCTGTAGCTGCTTCCTGTCCTGCTCCCAGGCATACAGCTTGAAAGCAGGGTCCAGATCGCTTTAATCTTCATCAAAGCCTATCTGAACAAGCTGCCATATTAATTTTGATCTAATACAGAGCCCAGGTCCTTCTCAGCATATGTGAGAGCTGCAGTAGCTCCTTGGGTCTGGACACAATCAGTCTCAAGCACTACTCAAAGTTAAAGTGATTTTATTTAGTTATTATACAACCATGCTTAGAAGACAGAAAGGTAATTTCCAATGTCCTCCATCATTAACATCAGCTGCATTTAACCTGTTAAAGGACTGACTTACTCAGGATTGGAGCACCCTTGCAAAGAGCAGTGCAACCTGTGTACTCAAAATATTTGTTAGCAGCGTCCGTAGCTGATGCCATACATCAGCTGTAGTGGTGAAAGGTCCTCTCCTTTTAGGGAAAAAAAAAATAAAATAGAGAAAGACAGAGACAGAACTAGAAGGGAAGGGAAAACACTCTCCTGTTGCTATCCAGGACAAGAAGTGATGGTGTCCCCAGATGAGATGAGCATCCTTGCCAGGCACAACTCCAGTGCAGCAGGTCATTTTTCCCCATCCTCTTCCCACCGGAAAAGATGAGAGCACATGCTGAGCAGGGGCAGGTGCTGTGTGCCAGTTCTGTGCACACATCATTGGGTCCCCTCATGTGGAAGCAAGAGCTGCAGCCCAGTGAGCAATGCTCACAGCTGTGATTGTCACTTCAGGCTGTGAGTGCAAGGCCGTGAGAACAACACAGGAAAGGAAATAATGCCCCAGAGGCTCTGCAAAAACAGAGTCATGGCAGCATGAAGGCCAGGGATTGTAATTACCTGTGCAAGGCAGCTTACAGAGCCACTAAGAGAGGGCCACGAGCAATACAAGGGGCTGAAGCACCAATGCACTGTGCAACAACTGCGCTGAGCAATCAGCTGTAAAACAAGAAGCAACACTACCATCTAGCTTGGATCACAACCTGGGATATAAGCAGGGCTGTCTGGTAAATACTTGTTAAATTATACCTGCAGTGCATTCACTGGAGGAGGAGATGTATTTACAGCAACTACTGCTACTTCTAGCTTGATAGCGTATTATCTGTCTCCATCACCAAGATCCCAGCTTTATAGTTCACTGCACTTCCAGGCAACGCTGTTGCCCATGGTCAGCCATAAAATTATCACTAAAATAAGCCAGGGAAGTGATGACTCAGTTTTGACACTGGAAAACTGTCAGGGAATTCACCTCTCTGCTGTAACCATGCAATAGTTTTGTCAGAGGGAGCCCCCCACACACACATCCTCAGCCATGTGCTGAGGTATGAGACGTGTGACCCAGTTGCCAGCATCCCACGGGCTTGCTGGTGCTCAGGAGGCTCCTCAGCGCCAGCAGCTTCCCTGGGGACTCTGCACCAGCAGCTGCACTTCTCCAATGGTATGGTGTAACAGGGTCCAGCAATCCCTGGGCTCATTTGTTTAGGAGAGGCAGAGCTGCAATCTCTGCAGCACAGCTCAGTGCCCCTGGCTCCTTTCGATGAGAGCATGCCTCCTTCAGCTGAAGGGCGTGCATTTTCCTCAGAAAACTGGCACTGTGTCAAGCAGTGGGCAGGATGGGTTGGCCACCACAGAAACACCATTGAAACTGTTTTCTTAACACAATAATCCAGCACTCTAATATTCTTTGATCAGATTTTCTCCCTCAAAGCAGAGTCTAATGAAGTCCACATTTATATGCAAAGATTACCTTCAGCTAGGAAAGGCAAAGCATGTGCTGTACCAGCTGCCAGTCAGAAAGATGAAGGCTCCCATTGCTTTCACAAACCACTCAAAACAAAAAAATAGAAATAGAACAGCAAACATAATTCAGAAGCTACTGGCCAGAGGGGACCATCAGGCTAGCATAATCTATAGCATCATAAACCACTTGTACAGAAACAAGGTGATTAGACTGAAAAGTACTCTAATATCTTATGATCATTCTATTATGTGTTGTAAATTTCTCAATGTCTGGGGAAAGTGAGTGCACACGAGTCCATGTGACTTTCCAGGAACAGATCCAAGCATAATGCTTCTCAGAAACAGATTTGTTTCCTTGTACAAAGAGTACAGGAAGCTCCATTCATGTTTTGTGCCCACTTAGACTAGGCAGCAATGCAACAAGGAACTCGTAGCAAGCTTGCAATGGCTCTAAAACCTGCCCACTGCAGAGACTGAGCATCCAGGCAACACTGAGCGGGGACCCCACCCAAGCAACAGTGCCAGCCCACAGAAAGGAAACTAAAAGTGAAAAGCCACATTGCAAGCAGCGGGTTCCCAGGTCAACAATTCCTGTGACAGGGCCCTCACTTCAACGGGGAGATGGAGCAATTCCTCATAATAATTAAAGCGCTACTACCATCTATTCACTCTAATTAAGCTTATACAAATACCCAGTCAGAAAGGCTGAATGAAGAATTCCCCCCAAAACCACGCTGGTGGGCTTTCAACAATGTGTCAGTATGCCTCAATGAAAACACACCTTAATAACTAAGACATTACCCCTCAGAACCATTTTTCTAGGTGTGACAAACTTCATAAAAAGCAGAAATTTGCATCCATTAAGATATGCATGCCACCAGCATTTTCATTGCCTAGTGCAATTAGAGTGCTGTATAACATCCAACACCTGCTGCCCAGAGAAAAGCAGGACTGTCCTTCCAGGAGATCAGAGAAGCCAAAATATCAAGTGATTTTTGGCCATTTTGAACCCAGTCCTGTTGCAAGGCCTTGTTGCCTCACCACCCAGGCACACCCATTAGTTCATTACAGTGACTGAAGGAACAAACAAAGCAGGGATTTCATCTCGACAGCAGCTCCAAAGATTACACTCTCATTCCACCTTTATAGCTCCCCACTGTAGGATGTGTTGCACACCGGGAAAGACAAACCTTTCCCTGGATCCATGTCTTGCATCTAGACCTCTGCTGGTGTCTGAATGTTGCCATATTATGTGAGCTTTTGTGAGATGCTTACAGCTCTCTGTAGCTGAATTCTCACAGTCTGTACTGTAAACGATCGGTGTTTTCCACATTCCTTTCTGATGAGAGTCAACTGATTGACTTTTAGCCTTGCCAGTGGGATGGAGAGGTGGTAATCTTGTTCTCCAGTCCCTGATCATCATTCAAATTCTATATAAGCAAGGTCTTTGTAAATAATAAAAGTTCTTCAGCCTTCATCTTGGAGTCAGAGTGTGTGAGTATCATTTTCTCTTTGTGTCCTCTAGCAACATCTGAACCCGGGGAATGTCATTGTTCATACACACACAGAGCCATCCCACTGTGCTTACTGTTCCTCAAACACAATAAGAAACCATGCTTTACGTCTACAAAGCTTCCAGTGTTGTAGTTGCCTGGGAAACCCCACCTCTGGGTGAACATAAATAATTTGAAAGGTCAGGAATACCCATAGCCCAGCGTTGCCTTTCCAGAGGTGCAAATGACAAAGCACAGATGGGCTGAAGGATCACTGTATGCTCTTCTCTTACTTCTGTAAAGAAAGTCTATGGCCATGCAAGTAGCAAAGTCCATACTACTGATTTACACAGGGACCAGCTTGGAAATTGCTTTATTGCAGATACATTTGGGCTCTGACCTATTGAGAGCCAACAAGGATCTGCAACTCAGCCCCAGCATCAGCTGCTGAAAGAGAATAAGCTGTAAGTGGAGAAGACCTTTTGCCAGTTGAGAGCTGTTCCCAGGGCACCCCAGCCCTTCTCCCAGCCCGTCCCTCCTTGGTGGCAAGCAAGCAGCAGTGTCAGCAGGAATATCAGCTACTAGCCTGGAGATTAGCTGCACAAAGAAATCAACCAAGCCAGGAAATACTTGCATGCCAGAGTATGAACAGTGAAGAGAGACTATTGTGGAGAATTCAGACCATCATTTATTTAAAAATGAACCTCAATCAGCTGCTTCTTCACAAACAAGATATCTGGACAGCACATCCCATCACAAACAGTAAGCAAGGAAGTAGAAAACTAAAAAAATCTACAAATGAGTGACACTCCTCTGCTCAGCTCCTCTGCCCAGCCAAAGTGACTTACCAACCCCCCAATATTCTTCTAAGCAGTTCACTCTCTTCTAAAATAAGACTCTTTTTACTCAGGAAAGACACTGTCAAATACTAAACCACTTAAAGTCCTTCTTATGCCTGCCAGATTTTCAAGAAAGATCCCTGCTATAGGACGTGAGACAAACTATGTGAGACTAACACTAATACTTCCCAACAAACACTTGTGATAACATTTAAGTGCACACACTAATACTAAAAGAGAGCTTCTCTAATTTCTTGAACAAGTAATGGAAATTTTGTTTCCCAGGGAAGAAAATGAAGAACAGTACACTAAAAACTACAAAACCAAATTACATTGGAGGGTGATGGAGAAAGAAATTACAAATAAAGTCAGAGAAATATAGCTGTCCCATTTTCAAAACACCAGGATCCATTTTCCTGTCCTGACTAGTCTGTAAACAGCTATTACTTCTGGAAAATGGGTTTCACTTGGTACGTGCAGGACTTGCAGCTTAACGTGATTACTTTACATGAGCACATTAGGGCTTCACTGGCCAAATCATGGGACACAACTGCCTTTTTTTCTTGAAAAATTCACAGAACTCAAAGATGAAACTGACTGCCCCAGTTTCCTGGTTGTGTTTCTTCAAATATAAATGAAGGTTTTGGGACCTTTGATCTGAGTATGGGGACAGGCAGGGGAAGTTATTTTAAGACATCTCAGCAGAGCACTGACATTTACACTCACATGGCGAGATTTGTTGAGGATTTACAATAGGGGGCCACAGATTTAATTTCTTTGCACTTTTTGTTTCAGACACAAGTATGTTCCTGCAGTGACAGCCATATTTGTTTCTCTGCCTCAATTTACTTTATTTTTCTACCCCAACTGCACAGCCACAGTGCTGACCCCATCTCTATTTATGCCCGCAGCAATCCTGTTTGTGGCTTGATCTCACCAAGCACTGTGTTGCCCATTTTTACCACCAGGAGGTAAAATCAAGAATTAACAAAGTCACACTTTTCTTCTACAGCAGGGCCACAACACAGATACAAATGATGAAGTGCTGTAAACATAAGTGAAAAGCTGAAAAGTAAAACAGACAATTTAGTGTTGGAAAGGATTCAGCTATAGTAACACTTTTGGATAATCTTACACCCATTCGTTAGGAGCAGAGGAGAAAGCCCAGCCTGACATCATCCTCTTATCATTCTGGAATCAGACACAGGTTTTCAAAGGGAAGACCGGCAGCATCCAGCCTGCCTGCAGGGTCCTCCCCTCTTCATTTCGTTCCTCAGAGAGGAGACAGAATCTGTCTGCTCTGCATACAGACCTAAGGTAAAATATATCCCAAAGGCAGTAGGCAAGTTTTCAGAATCCCAGTTTTGTGGGGTTGGGGTTTTCACAGTGAGCACCAGATAGGGAAAAGAACTCAAACACAGAATTCATGCTTACGTTCAATGATTAATGTTGAAACTTGAAGTGTCAGAGCTTCATTGTAAGGACTAGTGTAAAAAAAAAAAACAAACAAAAACAACCCTCAAAATATCTTTTTCCTATTTCTTCTCCCTCAAAAAAGTTACTTGCAAATGTGTTGGTTTGGCTGTCCTGAGTTTGTTTTCTGCTCCTATTGACCACACAGAGGCAACTCAGCTTTGAAGAAGCACACACTGATCTGCTCCACATCAGCAGATTTGTTAATCAAGTCCCAGTTCTGATTTCTTTGACTGCACATCCCTCTGAGATCAAAGCTGTGCTCCATTATTTCCCTGATAACAAAGCCGATTTAAAAGAGTCAAGCTTATCGCTGCCCTTTCTCATTCTTTTCTTCTCTCCATTTCCCATCTCTGCCTCAGAGATGTGGTAGATCCCAACTGCACCAGGCTCAAATCTGATGACTGTTTAAAGTGGGGGGAAGCTGAACTCCAGGACTTTAAGTTGCTTACATTGCACCAGCACTAGAAGGGAATGCTATCCCTAGCAAACATCTTTTGAGAGGAAGAGCTTCTCAAACCCACAGCAGACCAGTTTTAACACAGCTGCTCAGCTGCAGTTTGAAGCAGTACAAAACATGCTATGCTGTCAAAGAGCTTTATTCTTTCATCCCAGCTACAGAAGAAGAGATGAAATGACATGGCAAAATATCTATGAGATAAAACTTCCCCTCTGACATTTTCCAACCAAACTTTAACTGGCAGAGCTTGTACTAGTTCAGCCCTCTTTTTTTTTGTGTGTGTGGACAATCTTGTCCCTTTCTGTCATGGGGTTCATCATCACACAGAGCCAGAGCCTGAGTTTACAGAGGAGATAATTCCAAAGAAAAAGCTCCCAAGTTTCTACTCGCAGAATGAACACACTTGGTAAAGATGCATCAGATTGCTACAGGTTTGGTTTTTTTGAAGTAGAAAGAGCACATTTTTAAAGGCATCTCTATCAAATATAACACAGTTTTGAAAGCTTTGTACTCTGAAAGGGTTGGTAGTTTCCATCCCAGGCACCAAGAAAAGATTTGTTTCCTGTGTCTTCCAGTTTCTGAACTCTCCTGCAGGCTCACAGAGGGAAAAAGATAACCCCAATTGCACAATAACAGTGGCAGTAACATCTGTTCTACAGCCAAGGTCTCCTTGACGGCCATCATGTCCCAGGAACCATTCCATTATTTCAGATAGTTAATTGGAGTTGGTGGCCAGATGGCAGCAGCAGGATAATAGCTGGCAAACTTGTTTACGTCTTCACTTCTTCCAAGGTACAGAAAGATAGTTTCCAGAAATACTCACTGTTAAAAATGGCTCTTCCTAGTCACTCCTGCCCTTTCTAATGGCTGCCTGCCTCTGCTATATTTGCCTCACAAAAATCAACAGAGGAGCCTTTGTTAAAAGAGCACAGTCAGAGTGGGACCAGGCAGCTTCGGCACTGCAATCACGCTGAGCGCTTCATTTTATTTTTAAGCCATCTGTTTAATGAACAACCAGAAATAAATTTGGTCTTTCTTACTGTAGATTTCTCTTCTACAGGCATCATCTGGTGGTCTGCCTCATACCTGATGATTTATTAATTACCATCCCCGCTACCACCGAGAGCAGAAGCGTTATCGGTAGGGTACTGCTGCTTACTGATAAAATGAGCAATGTCATCAATTGTGTACAACAAAGATATGTCAAACTGCACAGATCTACTGGCATCTGTGGATGAGGTTTATACATGCTTCCTTGACTTTAAAAGGAACCTTCTTGTCCCATCCCACTTCTCTATCGTGTTCTGACATCCCAATATAGCTACACCATTGTGGAAGGAGCTACAGGTAAAAATGGTCTTGCGAGAAGACGCAACATCAAACCGAACCACAACAATCTGCACTCAATGTTTTCATCATCCAAGTCAGGTGGGGGTGCATCAATATTCCAAGAGACTTAAGCAACCTTCAAAAAGAGAATCATTCATAGATCTGAGTGCTTCACTGATGTACCTCAGTTCTCAGCGACTCCGTAGCACAACTTGTTTTACAAGAAAATATTCTCTAAAAAAGGAATTGCTACATTAATAGTAAGAATATAGACCTCATTTAACTCTAGAGCAAATAAAAGCCAGTAAGATTCCAGTCCAGAAATTTATCCCCTTTTCAGGGCAGCACTTGAGCAAAAATATATTAATATATGCTTGAATTTATTTATCTATGCTTATTTAGGGTACTTGGCTTTATACACAAAAAGATATAAATAAAAAGACAGGCAGAAGTTTCCAGGCAGAGCAAAAAACAGTATCTCCTCCTTCCCCTGGGAAGGAGCTTCCTCCCAGCTGCTGGTATCCCAACAGGGCTGGAAGCAGAGAGCTGGGAGGCAAAGCCATACCAAACACCTACAGGGAGAGCAGGCAAGCACTTCAGTATTTTGAGCAATCACATCCAGGCCTCTGGCTTGAACCCTGCTGCCAGAAACAAAGCTTCCCACTGCTGGGCTTTATTCAGCCACCTTGTGCTATTTCCTTGGGAACCAGTGCTAATTAATCACAATTTTTCCCCTATAGAGAGGAGATGATTTGCTCCAGCCTCTGCAGTGCCAGGCAGAACCAAGGAAACCTTTTTGATTCTACCCCTTCCTTTGTACAGCACTTGTATTTCAGGACTGAAGCAAGGTACAGACCTTGTCACTCCTGCAGGACATATGTGAGGAATAGAAAGAGAACTAACAAGGGTTGAATGTCAGGCATTATGGTGACAAAAACCCAAACAATCTTTGAACTGCTTCCTGCTGGTGTGTATTATAAAGTAGAAACTGTTGTTGTATGAAACCCGTACCACTCAAATGCTAATTTTGTGATATGATTGTACACCACGTTCACAGCACCCACGAAACACTTCATGCATGTGCGCTCAGTGGAGCAAAGACACAAGGAATATGAACAGTAGAACTTTTAGGGAACAGTGTTGCTCTGTTCCCATCTCCTTCCCCACTGCCCAACCTGCTCGTCATGAGGGCAAAATGTGGAACACCAGGCAAAAGCATAGGGAGGGCAGGAAGCTCCAGCATGACTACTTTCCCCATTAAACAAATATCAGAAGCAAAGTTCAAAGTGACTATTCCCGCTCTTAACCACAGCAAAAATTCCAGATCAGGTCAGTAGCCCAGAGGAAAGGCACAAAGCACAAATCCAGAATAACTCGGGACTCAAACCTGCAGGCTGAGTCCAGCCTAGTAACTCTAGATCTTGATTATTCACTCACCTCTTGCCAGCAACACAGCATCTCTTAGCCCCAACATGGGCCAAGGCACAGTCAAATATATCCACTTGTGCTGGTTCTGAACAGGACAGGGTTAATTTTCTGCAGGCACAGCTGGGCCAAGGAGGTTATTCTGTGCCACCTCGCATCATGGCTGGGGGCAGAGGAAAGGGACTTCTGGGGACAAAGGGTTCCTTCCTGTAGGGAAAAGGTGGTGGAAGGAGCCATGTACATTTTCTACTATTAAGTGTTTTCCCTTGTGAATCATTTCTTTTCTTATACTTTTTGCTATTAATATTGCTGCTGTTACTGTTCATTTTCTTACCTCACAGCTGTTTACAGTAATTTTTTTTCTTATTTCGATCCATAAACTTTGCCCTTTGTGCCTCTAATTGGAGGAGCAGAGGGGAAGAAACAGCACAAGATTTGTTTCAGTGGGAGTACTAAACTGAGAATACCATTCCTAAACCATGGCACCACTTTACAAGGCCAGGACTTGCCCATCTTGTTGGCTCTGCCTTTTGATGCACAACCTGCTCTCAGAAGCAGCTCCCAATGTTTAGAATCACACCCTGTTAGTAATAGCAGTGACCTAGCTTTTTAAGACAACATTTCAGGTGTCCCAAGTTCTGCCTTTTATTCTTCCCTCACCTGTAAATAAAACTAGGAATCAACATTATCATCATTTTGCAGCCCCAAGGAGGGCTGGAGCTGTGCTCTGTTCAATGCTCTGCAAACACATGCTGAGAAATCAGCCCCACACCCATGAATCTGTAGTTAGAGAGATGGGGATAAGGTGCAGAAAGTTAACTTAGAAAGAAAAAGTATTTGCCCACAGTCAACTTACAAAGCAGGAATAGACTCTAGACCTCCTGGCTATTTAAAGCCATTTCTGTGCCAGTCAGGTACTAATGGTAGCACATCATCACAGTCAAATTTATCTTGAAAAGGGAAACCGCCTGTTCCAAAAATACAGCTGAAGGGGAGCTCTCCAAGTCATCTGGTCCATATGTTTTCTCTGACACAAGATCAAGTTTACCATGATAACACACAACATGTTAGTATGATGGTTCTGAAACACTTCCAATATCAAATACTTTATAACTTCCCAACATTGTTGGCTCTCATAATGGAACATTTTTTTTCCCCTGAAGGTCTGTTCTAAATATCCTGTATTAGAGAATAACCCAAGCCCTGCACACCTGTGATCAAATTAGTACTACAATAAATATAGAATACCATTTTCAATGACATTTCTAAGCTGCAACTCTTCCTGGCACTTTTTTTCCCTAGGCTCCCAGAAAATGTAGCAGAATTAGCTACCATTTGTATTTTCAGCTGAAGCCTGGGAATTGTTTGTCAAGAACTGTCCTTGAATGCTTTACTCCCAGAGTGAATTCAAGTTGGTTTTCATTTGAACTAATTAATTTTTAACAAAAAAAAAAAAAAATAGGAGTCGATGGTTCCCTCTGCTTTGTCAGCAGTGAGAATGGGATGAGATGGCCTGGGTCCAGAAACTGTCTGCCCTTGATGACATCTGCCAAATTTACAAGCTCTGGCAGATCATAATTAAAAGCACATTTCAGGGGGAGACTGAAAACAGTATCAAGGCCTTGCTTACTTTTTTACAATACAGCAAGAAAGCCTGTCAGGCAAAACTTGAGGGCTGAACCAACGCTACTGAATGGTTGAGATGCTTTGGTGCCCATCAGGAAGCCTCCAAGCTTTTCACTTTGTTTGGGGCTTTCCCTGCTGCTGTAGCAGCGTGTGGTTCCCAGGAGGGATCCTGGATGATTCCACACTGGTGGGCAGCCCCAGCCTCCCCTTACAGCTGCCTCTTGCTCATATAAAGGTAAAGCTCTACACAGAGTCCAGGCTTGTCACCCTCCCCGTACATCACATGGAAAGCTGTAGCCTCAAAGTAAGAGAAGCAGTTTTTCCCCAAGGTTTTCTCACCCCATCAAAACCCTTGTAGCAGTCTTGGGTGCAATCCTCTACAAGGAGGAAGCTGTATGGGCTTTCCCCCACTGCTGAGTGCAGGAATGGAGCATTCTGCATCCAAGTGCGTTTCCTTAAGGCACTGACTTACACTTTTCCTCGCCTACCCTGCAGAGGGCTCAATAGCTCCCACATGCCCATATTCTAGGGGTGGTCACAACCATTTTATTTAGCAGGTGAAGAAATATCATGTAGTACACTCCATGCATGATCTGCCGTAATTGCAACGTGTAGGAATTAGAAGATTACCCTCTAAAAAATAAGCAACGTTTTGCCATCCCTCAGTATGCAGAATAAGATTTAAATCCCCATTGGTTATTCCCTGTGCTCAAGGGGGAAACCATCATGCTTCCAGCTTTGGGGTAACAGCATTGATTAAATCCTGGGCAGCTCTGTTAAATGCACATAAAGCTCCTATGCAAGAGCAGAAAGCCCTGGAAGCTGTCTCATGCTTGGTTCTTCAAATAAGAGTGATTTCACCTTATTGTTTACTGACCTTTTTTATTATACTTAACAGGCAACATGTCAGATAAAGGCATAATTTTTTTATTGAAAAGAACTACCACTCCAAAGTCATAGCAAAAAAAAACCCAAACCCAGACCAAGAGTTACAAGTGCCATAGATAGCAATCTCAAGGACCTTTACTAAAGTGGATGACCTGTATTAGTAAAGGTAAAGGATAAAGAAAGCTTCATTGTAGCAGTGCCTGTGTCTCACACTCCCGACAAGCTGAAGGACAGTGGCCTTCAGTTATGAGCAAAATTGTTACATGTACTGGGAAGTTTCATCCCCAGTTACTCAGCAAGAGAGAAGCTCCCATGGGATCTGGGACTGCCTTCCCCACTTTGCCAAGGGCTGCAGAACATGGGAAAAACCCAAGGTAAACAGGAATGCAGCCTCAGGCTGTGCTCCTCCAAACTGAAAACACTTCAAGACTGCTTTAATACCCCTCCTCTTC
Source organism: Hirundo rustica (assembly GCF_015227805.2). Taxonomy (NCBI): domain Eukaryota; kingdom Metazoa; phylum Chordata; class Aves; order Passeriformes; family Hirundinidae; genus Hirundo; species Hirundo rustica. The sequence goes on along the minus strand of NC_053451.1, from coordinate 21,893,279 downwards.
AGGACAACAAAAAACTTTCTAGCCCTCAGCTGACTTCCAAGTAAAATGGGAGCATTGAAGGATCTTGTAGGAGGACAGTGTGGTGTATTTCTACAACATAATTAATTTCCACAGTAATATCATTAAAAATACTCATCCTTTTCATTAAGTGAGAACTGCAAAATGGAAACATCTTTTGAAAGCTTATTTCTACTTTCTTGCCCTCTCCTAAATATAAACGGGTTTAGATCTACTGTCTTCAAATGGCACACCAGAGAGGGGGTGGGGGAGGGGAAAAAAGGAAAAAATACCCAGAAATTTGAATCCTGTGAGGGAAGAAAATGCTTTGTCTCTACTGATGCTCCCAGGAATCCCAAGGCAATGGTTGTCAGTCTGGTAAATTCTGCTTAGAATAAAGAAGGTATTATGGAGAACCTAGTGCTAGCAAAAGGTGCCAAATGCTCTTAGCAGCAAAAGCTTCACATAGATGAGTGACAGGGTGTTGTTACACAGTGTACTAGTGAGGAGACTACATACACAGGGGACCTGTTAAAAAGATTAGAAGAAAGGGCTGCTATTAAAATGCAGTGGTCTTCACCTAAGCTCTTTGTGCTGCGTTCAAATCACTTTGTGCTGTACCAGAGATGCACTGGAGAGGTCTTAAGCAAACTTACCCACAAAGCCAAAAGAGGCACTGACACAAGTGCCATAATAATGAAGACAGTGGAGGGAAAAAAAAATTATAAATAAATGAAAGTGAAGGTAGAGGGAAAAAAAAAAAAAAAAAAAAAAAAAAAAAAAAAAAAAAAAAAAAAAAAAAACACCAGTCTCTTTCCTGACTTGAAGCCTGTGCCCAGCAAAGCACCCAGTCACACTGGAGCTACTTAAGCTTCAGAGGCAACACACAGCTGCTGAGCTGGGAAAATTCTGCAGTGCTCATGGGTGAAAATGTATGAGGAGCCAGCACAGGAAGAAAGTTAAAGATAACTTTGCTCACTGTTAAAGACAACTGCATTCACCACTGATAGCTCTTATCTGGGCACACCAGACTTGGCACAGACTTCAGAGACAGATTTACTGAGAAATCTCAGCACACCTTAGGGAACTACACAAACAATAGGAGATGGCACTCAATTCTGAATCAGTGCCCAGGAGCGGCATAGATATTTGGGACACATGGAGGAGAGATAAATAGAATTGACTATGAACACAGTATTAAAAAAAAAAAAAAAAAAAAAAAAGGGTAATAAGCCAGAACTTTGCTAGGCTGAACTGCAACTGTTTCATGAAGCAAAGACAGGAGATTTCTATCCCATGGTAAGTACAGGCAAGGTCATCTTCACTTCCCTCCCACAAAATAGAAACTAAATTTGAGTGCAATAACAGATTATTTAAAGCTTAAATTCTTCTTTCTTAATTACTTCAGAAACTTTAGTACCACAGGACCTTGCCTACAAACATCTTATGGGTCTCTTCTACAGGGGATTTGCTAGCAGACAGCTCCATGCATCCCTGCATTCCCAACAAAGGAAATTCAGGTAGGCGTCTTTAAAGAAGCACAAAAGATTAAAAAAAAAAAAAAAAAAAAAAAAAAAAAAAAAAAAAAAAAAAAAAAAAAAAAAAATCAATCCTATAAACAACAAGAAGCCCAGGAATGCTATAGGACTTTGGTTTTCTCTGTCTTTGTCCAGTAATGCTGGATCCACCTTCTCAGTTATCCTGGCACTAGAAAACACTGTGTAAATAGAACATAACTCCAGAGAACTGTGAGGAGCCCTGAGGTGATGCAGCAGCCACATCCACCAGGATTTGCCATACTAAACACTGTACAGCACCTGAGGTGACCTAGCACCTCTCCCAAAAATTCAGTAGCTGTGGCTTTTAAGGTGTCAGAAAGTAGCATTTCTACTGCTTCCCCTGCAAACCTATCAAAGTTATACATCTTACTACCAGGAAATATTATGCAGGAGAATGAAGGCAAACAAATTTATAAGACTCATTGTTGGGATGACTGTGCTCTCTCTTCAACAGCCTGCAATATTGTTTTCAAAAGAGAGTTATCCAAATGCCAAAACTGAATTAGCAGTAAATGGCTTCTGATTGGGAACTTCCATACAGAGGTGCCAAGCACCAGCCAAGATGAGAACCATGCTTTTCTCTCCCATGTTGGTATAGGGCATCATGAGGTATGATAAACCTGGCTTTTAATTTTCCCCAGAGCCTCATAGCCCTATGGAAAAGACAAAAGATTCCTATTTTCCGTAACCACTAACTTGAATCAGAAAGTTTTAAAGAGCACATTATTAGAACAGGCAGTTTCAAAATCCAAATGAAAATATAAGCTCAGTTGTTTAGAAACTGGGATTTAGTTCACGCTGTTCCCAATGCTTGAATATTTTTTCTGTAAACTAACATAAAGCCACATGTCTTTTAAGATAAGCAAAAATAAAGCCCATTTTTAAAGCACTTCCAGGGAGATAACTGAGCCTGGAGCTTTGTGAAATCAAGACCAGCTACTGGTTTCCCACAGAGGTGCGATGCCACCCTGCTGTTTTAGCAGAGCTGACTGGCTCAGTGGGATACCAGCAGTGGGATGCCAGCTCAGCTCACAGCACTGATGGATGTGCTCCTGCTCCAGCTGGCTCACAAATGACCTGTACTCGTGTGGAACTCCACCATTCTGTGTGCCTGCGCTGAACACACCCTCACACGTCTCTTATTCCACAAAGAGGCACAACCACCAGCAAAGCTTGTTTTTATTTCCAAACCTGTTCATATTTGTTTCTGCAATCCAGGAAGCCAAGCCATTGCACTGCTGGGAGTCCACGGCAGGGGCAGATTCTGACAGGCAGGTTGGATCTTTTGCTTGCTAGATGCCTTACCTCACCCACAGCATGGGACAGAGAAGAGAGATGAGATGTCTTGGTCACCTTCAGCAGTGTTTTTCTCTGTTTGATTCTGGTACTGCCCTGGATGACTCTGAAAGGGAGATGGATGCTGCTTTCCCATAAGGCTCCCATAGTACAGGATTGCCAATAAGCAGATTTGGAAGAGTGCACCCCCAGTACAAAAGGCCTTCAGAAAGAAAATATCAATGAGGGAAAGACTTGAAATATGCAATTTTACGTGTTTTGAGGAGCAGCAAGGCTAACAGTGTATGATTTGTGCATCAACTCCAACCATCCCATGGCTGCCCTGATTACTAAGGGTTCTATCCAGTCACAATTATTAGTAATTGCATCTTCCAAGAGCAAAAAGATATCTGGAAATACACCATTGCCTCATAAATAAGTATGGCTTCTGTCCCTCACTAAATCATTTCTCAGGCCTAAGAGTCCTTGGGGACCTTCAGGAGGTACAGTGGCCTTAGCCAGCTTCTGTCCAGAATGTCCCTCTGCAAGTGAGCTACCCAAGAAACCAGAAACAACTAATCACAAATGCTGTTATCTGCAGTCAGCATAGCAGATGCCATTCCATGAGATTTCAGGCAACCTACTGAAGCCTAACTGATCAAAAAAATGCATTAGCATGTCAATATATCCTTATCAGTAGCAAATATAACAGCAGTAAATATGCTTTTCAAAAAGACAGAACCCACAAAAAATGTATGAGCTTAATGCAATCGATGATTTCACATAATTTTGCCAGAATTGCAGAGCTTTGAGTGCTAACTTAAAATACATTAATAATACATATTAAAACCAGCACAGCTAGGCAGGCCTGCAGTAACTGCTGCTGAAATTGCAGCTCTGACTAACAGTATTTTTGTTACATGTCATGCTTTGCAGGTAGCAAGTGCTCCCCTTCTTGAGGGGTGAGATGAATCAGTCAAAAATCTCATATTTGGCTTTCCATTTTTATTTCCAAAACAGTCTGCTCCTGCAAAGGACATCTTTCAACAAATTCACCAGTGCGTAGTATACTTAGATCTCAAAAAAAGATGTGAAGTGAAACAGAATTAGTATCCTAAGCCAGACATTCTAACCTGAACGAGGCAGTATTAGGCATTGATCATAGAACAGGTGTCCCCTTGGCTTTCCAAGATCTGGCCATAGTTAGGAACAGCTGCACACAAGGAAGAATTCTGAATCTCATAAGGATCTTTCAAACTTGTTTCCCTTGAATATCAGCCATGGCATACTCATTAAATGCTTACACATTCCCACCTGCTAACAAGAGACAAACACTCAAGACAACACACATTTTGTGTCACAGATGACCACCACAAGAACCAGAAAACAAACATCACAGACCGCTTTCTTGTGCCCTGCACACTTGGTGGCTTTACATGGCTTTAACTTCAGCCAGCAACCCATTGCAGAGACTGTCAGCAATGCTGCAGCTCGGTTCAGCTGCACACCCGGCAAATCTTTACTGAGGACTTGCAAGCAAGAGGCTGCATTGTGAAAGAAGGAGCTGATGGCCTCACTTGATTCACCCACAGAAAGCCATCTGCCTGCCAGGGATCGCATGAGACAGCAGCTGGCAGCACCAGTACTTTTTGTCCCCTACGTGAAGTAAATGCAGTTCTATTGCTGTGTCTCCCCATTTTCCCCACATGCTGCAGAGCAGCTTTGTTTCCCCCACAGCTAGATGAACTCATTTGAACAGGGAAACCAAATTCCACCACCACCCGGTGCCAATTGCTCCTCTGGCTCTAGGAAGGAGTGTGTGCCTTCTACCTAAACAAGCTGAAGCTACTTTTAATCTAGTTACACTTGGATTTTTTCAGCATCTTATGGCAATCACAAAGAACCCCACATCATCACCAGAGCAGGTAAATGACTACTCAGACATTCATAAGGGTGCCCCACCTGCAGCAAGGCCTACATTACCATGCAGCCATTGCAGGAAAATCCCAAGGCAGGTATCCCCTGAGTGCCATGGAAGTCGTTGCTCCTTCTCCTGGGTAAGTCTCTTAAACTGCTCTATTTCAATACATACAGACTGAAAATGGTGCATAAAATTTAGTAGGTCATAGAAATGAGAAGCTAATTCATGGAAATGCATGTGCTGAACGCGGTTCACTTCTCTCTTTTTGGCACATTCTGTACGCAGCACAGGGACAGCCTCATTACTGACAAGCCGATAAACTGATTTAACATTCCATAGCGGTAGTTACAGTGAACGTGGTGTTAGTTGGCAGATAGGAACTGAGTGCAGCCGATGACACACCGGGGTGTTTCTGCAGAGCTCACAGCTCTATTTTTACCGCCTTTGGGGGCTACAGTTCTGTCGGTGGAGCGGCCCATCTGCATCGCCCAGACGCGCCCGTGTGACGCCATCCTGGGCGAGCACCGCGAAGGACCGCTCTCATCACGTACGGCTGCAGCCTGCGTGGGTCTCCGAGCAAAGAAAGGCAGAGGAGGATTTCTGCCTGTCAGCAAGAGCAGGGAAAAAAAAAAAAAAAAAAAAAAAAGCCCTGAGAGCTGGATTAAGCATCTGGAAAATTACCGCAGCCTCCCAGCTCTCGCTGCCTGCTGCCCGCCGTGAGTCATCAGCGTTGCCGCGGCAACAGCCGCTCTCCTCCTCCGGCTGCTGATCAATGTTGGCTGGGCTGGGGTCCCCTGAAAGCAGGAGCTGAGGAGATAATGCAACAAAGGCACAGAAACCCCTGTCAGAGGGTATTTACATTTTGAGCGTGCTAGTCCTGGGATTTACAGCAGGAGAAATGAGAGCTGGGGCGGAAGGGCAGAGACAGCAAACGCTTGGTTTGATTCGACTTCCCCACCGGTGCCAGACGACAGGCGTGGTTAACAAGTTACCCCGCCACCATTTCCCACTGTCCAATACCTATAAATAAAACAATATCCTCTCCCAGACGTTAACACATGATGTTCATCATCACCGTCAGACGCTCCAGAATTTAAACTCACGCTCTGGAGTGGGGGCTGGCACAGCCCAGCGCACAGAGGCAAGAGCCCAAGTGTTAATGCATCTCCACCCAACCCCTCCCCTCATCCAGCCCTGACAAAACAAGCCCAGGCAAGGCAGCTCACCTTGGAAATACCCTGTTCACCACTTCCTACCTGCAAAGAGTTGCAGAGGGCTTGAACCTTGTAGCCAAGCAATACTCAAGTCCCCAGCATCCATCAGTTAACCCTTCTCTACCAAAATTCTGGGTTAAAAGGCGTGGATGTTAGGTTACATCTGCTGAAACAAGGAAATCCGAGTATTTGTCAACTCTCTGGGTATCATAGAGTTCACTTAATATTTCCAATGAAGCTCATCTGATACCCTTTGGTTTTGAAACTTCTTTTTTAATTAGTTTATTCCCCAATGCAGTTTAAAATGGCTACTGGTAAGAGTGATGCCTGTGTCAGTGTAATGAATGGCCCTGCCATCCTCTTCTCTGAGATTATCTGCAGGAATGTGAGAGCTACTGATAAGGCAAACTTCCCCTTGAGACAAAAAAGGGAAAGTCAGCCAGGGCAGCATTTCTGCTGCAAGCAGAGACAAGGCTCATGTTTGTCATGCTGATCCATGATGTTGACCCTTGACTGGTGTGCTCAGGCAGTGGACACACCCGACCCTTAGAACCTCCCATCTGGCCCTCCTTTCTGTTATCTGTTTGTATCAGCTTGAGGTGCTACTCTTCAGAGCCATTCAAGGACTTAATGGAGAACACAGATTTTGTGGTCTCTTTCTCTAAAAACTCTGTTCCCGAGATGTGAAGAGAAGTCACACAGGCACATCAAGGCCTGAATGACTTACAAATCACTTACCTGCCAGGTTTTCTTCCAAGTGTATCATCTGAAGAAAAGTTTTGCATCTAAGTGGAAGCTCTCTAAGACAGGAGCTTCTTGCACTGGCAGGACAGGCGAACTTAGAGCACAGCAGCAATCTGATGGCAACTTGAAGCTAAGACCTTAAAGGCTCTCTCCCTCCTCCCTGCCTTATTTTCTAAGTTTTTGAAGCAACCAGGTAGGAATACGTGCTTTTTCAGCAGGAGGCAGTTTGCCTTAGTTCACCTCCTAGATTGGCTTTAAAATTCGAGCATCAGCTTAGGTACAATATTTAGGCATTTGTTTGTGACAGGGTAGGTGGGGTAAGCTGTTCTTTTCTCTTGAGTTTTTTTCTGGGGGGCAGTCAGATATTCTTTTAATTTCTGTTCTTTATGTGTAGATATCACTATGTAAGAACAAGACCATTACTCATTCATATAAATTTGTGTTTGAAACTATGGCTTCTCTGCACAAAACCAATCTTTGCTACCATCCTTCAAAAAAGTTTACTGTTTTGACCACGCAGACTCTGACTTTTTTGCTGCCCACCTCTTAACTGTTGCAACTCTCACAGGAATAACATTGTTTCTTTCCTTCTCCAGCATCATGCAGTAATCAAATAATGAAAACAAGTCACACAGGGCGCAGCAAGACAAGGAGCAGCAGCAAGAAGGATTAAAGTTTCTGCAATCCCACCAGGGAAATGCTTTCAGCAAAGCATTCCAGCCCATCTTAGACTTAATCTCAGTGACAGTTTCAAAACAAAAACCCACCAATCTGCTCTGCATCTCCCACCAGCAGAGCATAAGGAATATACTGCTGGAAGTCAAGGAAAGTAGCTACTTCCATAAAGAGCCATGGCCCAAGCCTGCCCTACAGACTGAGCAGAGAAGCCACAAAAGTGAAAAATGTCCCCAAAGGTTCCTGTCAGATGGCACCTGCATGTCTGGGAGGATGCACTTGTGAAAAGGTGGCTGTAATATGGGAAAGGCTGAGCATCTTTGAGCCAAAGCAGTTGCTGTAGAGCAGAAATGGCAGGAGACCCTTCAGCCACCCAGTAAGGGGGTCATAGCAACAAGAAAGCAGAAGTCACTGTGAAAGCATTGCAAAAAAGGAAACGTAATTTGGTCCTTCCCTTTGGCATAAACAGCTAAAGAGACAAGAGCTTCTAAGCTTTTTGGATTGCATATGAAGGCACTAGAGTGTTTTGGTGACCATGCAAAGTATAAGCCTAGTGTGACCTTTCAGCTCAAACTCCAAAGTATGACAGCCATCAGGCTCCCCTACAAAGGAGAATCTTCCAGCAGGACTATACTGGAATGGTTTTAATATTACTGTGCACACAAACTTCATCTTGAGTACAGACACCTTCTTCTGGTGCTGTTTACTTTGCTTTGAGCATCCACACGGGGAATCACAGGAGGACCAGCACAAATTCTAACCCACTAATTGGAGTGCTGCTGTCTTGTTCTTTTCAGGGCTGGAGGGGGCAGAAAGAGGAGGGAGGGATGTGGGGCTTTCCACTCACACTAGAACTAATTCCAGCTGTCAACAGTAGTTTCTTATTTGTGATAAGATTTCAGAGAAGGACAAAGTGAGTGCTGGCTCCCTTCCTGAATTCATCGGGCATTTTGTAATTCACCCAAATTTCATTTCATGGTTTAAATTCCCTTAATATGTTGACAGAATTCCAGGCCTGAGGGCAGAACTGAAGGAAGACTGCAAAGCTGAAGTCTCAAAGACTGAGCCTTGTACAGGGACATGGTTTCAGAAGCGAGAAGCTTTCCTTATCTTTGTCACCTTTCTGATTTCTAGAATGAAGCTGCATCCTTTTGTCTCAGATGAGACAAGTGGGGAGAAACACTTTAGCTCCCTGTAGCATAGGTGAAAAAAAATATTATTAGCTCTTTCCATTCAGTCCTCAACAGCCCAAGGACATCCCTCAGCTGATGCTCTACATTTGAAGCAGCCACAAGCAAGTTAGCACAGCAGGTTCTCTGACCTGGTCAAAGCTCAGAAGGTTTTGCAGAACAGGCAGGCTGCATCACACACTCGCAGGAAAGTTAGTTCCCCATCTGTTCCAATCATTCCAGAAGAACATGTGGCTTAAATATCAAGAGAATCACTTTAAGGACCATGATGTGAGGCTACACACTGACCCAGATGCCCGTCCAAAATGTATGTATTCTTCAGTAATGGACACAGAGGAGCTGCACAGCCTTACACTGCCCATGTTGGCAAAGAAGCACCACTACCAGTTCTCAGACACCAAATCACTATGAGGATGTTGAGTTACTGCAGTTATTTCACACCAATGGCAGAAAAGCACTTCCTGAACCATCTAAACCAGACAGGAATATTGATTTACTAGGGAAAATAAGATATTAGGTTAAATTTGAGATACATATCACAAGGAAATAGAGGGGATCTAAAATTCTTCAAGCAAAATCTGCTGGTGCCAAAAGTTCACAGAAGATCAACAGTTCATACAAATAGAATAAGATCCAATGTCACATAAAAATTGCCTTATCTGGAACTTCTGAAAGCCCTGTACCAAATAATCAGGCAAAACATTAAGGTGCATTAACATGACCCTGCATGCACAGTACAAGAGTAAATATCTTAAGATGCCATCAAGAAGTCCAGATGAAATCATCATGTTTGATATTAACTAAACATATTTTACATGGGAAAAGATGAAGTAGCTGTGAGAAGATAGGTTCTTAAAAGACTTCCTTTTAAATCCAGGCTTATAACCCATGAAATCCAAAGCTACTGCCAGGGAAAAAATATATATATATATATTTCATATAAACTAAAGCATATATGATTTAATTAATTCTGAAAATAGGAGATGTTTTGGAAAAAAAAAATAGACCTCTCTCTCAAGCTCCAGGGCTGCTATATGATCAGAAGTAACAAACATCTTTATATATAAAAAGGAAAAGAAAAGGCCAAACAAATAAGAACACAACCAGGAAAAAAAAGACAAAATAAACCTTCATGCGAGGAAAATTATCTAGTGACAGAGTGCGTACACACCAGAAAATAAAACTGAATGTAAATACAATTAAATTAATCTTACTCAATTTGATTTGATAATGAAGCCCAAAACACAAGCAAACATACAGGCCATTTGAATAATGCATGCTGTTCTTCCTCTCCAGAGAGAATACTAATTCACGTAAGATTAAAAGTGTTATTTGTAGATGGCCTCTAAAAATAGAACAAGTTGCTTTCAAGAAGCATAACTGGGAAAGGAAATGAAGATGTTTAGATCCCTAAGCAATGCTTCAATTTATTCTTTCACCATCACTGGACTTGTGCTAAAACCACCCCAAAGATTTTGACAACTTGGCATCAGTGTGGATAATGCCTCTGTAGATTCTCAGCAGTATTTGGTTTGTGGTCACCGGCAAGGAGAGGAGGATTTTGAACACATCTGAAGTGCACCAGTTTCTCATATCAGCCCTTGGATTTTTGTTATGATTGTCAATATGAAGACAAAGAAGCTTGGGGACTTAGCCACTACTGCACATTTTCTGTCTGGATCACTGAAGCACCCAAACCCACTAAAAGCTGTGTTATCCCCTCACCAATTTTCAGAGGCATCTCGGCAAGAACTGAATATTTTCATTTGACAATCCTCGAGTGGTTAATCCTATTTTTCAGCTCTCTGCCACCACCACCACCACTCCCAGTCCAGGTTAATAATTTTAACTGTTAGAACCTACAGGTGAAAACTCAGCACAGGGACAGTGCTGATGTGTTACCACAGCAACAGTATTGTAGGAACTTGTACCCTCTTGGCTGCCAAGGGCCATTTTGAGAGCCTCTGCTCCCCTTCAGCCCACGGAATGTGGGGACACATGCAGCTGCCTCAGAAGCTGATGGGCTAAATTGACATCAGCAGAATGAAAAAAACCCCAACCAGATCCTGCTAACAAGAGAATTAGTGTCTGCAAATGTGAGGATGCCTGCTTCCACCAAGGACAGCATCTGTGGACATCCAGAAGGAATGAAGGCAGTTAAGAGAATTTTCAAAAGTTACCAAGAGCTAAGCAGACCTCAGGAACTTTAAAGCCCAAGCACAGTACGTGACACACTCAGCCAGCTCACCTACATCAGATCTGCAATGCAGAATTGCACACATCAGATCTCAAGGCAGTACGAGCATCCACAACTCTCCTCCTAAGCAGCAAGGCCTTTGAGATGCACTAACCAGAAGCCTTTCCTTACATGGGTTTTTCTTTTATTGTCTTTGAGCAATCCTACACAAGGAAAGGCACAGAAAAATGCAAATTTCCAGTGAAAACTCAGAGCATGAGGCAAAATCACAGCGCTCCCTCCTCTAAAGGATTGTGAAAGAGTGCCAGGAATAACAGAATATAGGTAGGAGGGCTTCCTGGAGGGTGTTTTTCTCTTTGGGGCTGACAGGGAGGTTCCCACTGCAGGCAGGAATGGACACATGATTTCCAGCTAGGAACCAGTTGGTCACACTTAGGGGTGACTCAGCTTCCCAGATCAGGTATTGATAAGGCTATCTTTGCAGACAATAGGCTGTAAATTACCTTAGGATGCTCTAAGATTAAATACTATCATCTAAATAATTCTAATTACCGGGTGTGGATTTATGCACTGCAGGACAGAAAAAAAAAAAAGCCCCATTATGTCAGAGGAATAACTTACTTTAAAAAAAAAAAATCTTAGCAAAACCCAGCAGTCCTGCAGTCTGTTAACAAACAAGTCACGTTACTCTACCTTTCTTTCATTTCTCGTGCCTCTACCCAGGACATTGTATACCCCAACCTGTGCTATTTTTGGTGACTGCTCAGGAACAAATCTAACAAGTAGACTAGACATTATGCCACCACTAAAAGCTGTCACTTTATAACGACAGATTTCCTGGGACTGCATAAATTATTCCCTTGACTGGCATGTCAAGACCTTTGTGCTGACCATTTTCTGTGGCAGCCTGTTAACTGTTTGATGTTAAGGTGAATCTTACCAGCACCCTTGGTCCAGCCAGCCCTAGGGCTCAGGCTGAAGCTGCTTAAAAGTCAGCAGCAGATGCAGGCTGAACTCTATAAGCAGCTGAGTCACAGGTTGCAGGAGATACCTCTGGGCCCGCAGTGCTCTAAAATCCATCACTTAAATATCATCATCTCACAGGAAAGGAAGTTCATAATCCCATTTCCAGTAGCCACTCAGAGTAACCACTGAGCAGACCTATAGTGACACACCAGAAATTGCCAGCAGGCACTGTGCTTGGCAGAAGACTAGAAAGGGAACTTGCAGGCTGACCCCTCTCATCTTGTATTGCCAGAACCTGCATTCATGCAGTTGTGCTTCACACCCAACAATGGATCTTCTGAATTTGCCCAACCTTTTTTTAGATATATTTGTTTCCCCTAATTGCACAAAGAAGAAAGATCAAGTGAAAATGAGCTTCCCAGTTTCTTTAGGCACCATGGGAACCAACAGGCTTAAAAAAACCCAAATAAACAAAAAAGAACCACGCAACATTATTTAGGGAATTTTCTCCAATTACATTAATAAATAGCAAGAATCTTTCCCTGTTCATCTTTGGCATATCCCTCATTTATAGCATTCTCCCTTATCCTAACCCAGTCCCTTCGCTGCCAGGTCAAACTAGTTATGAGCTCTTCCACATTTCTTTCTTGCTCTTCTAAAAACTTAAGAGAGTTGTTAGAACTGGCTACAGTGTTGAATAAGCCGGTTACACCACTGACTTATGCAGCCACAGATGTTTGACTACTTTTCTCCACAATTCTTAGTTTTAAAGGCTGTGCGCTCACCAGTCTGTGAAATGTCCACAACACCCCCAAGATCTTTCCTAAATGGTAGCAAATTACAGCCCATCTGTATTATATCTATTCAGGCTGAGGGTTTTTTCCTACCCAGAGGTACCCATAAATTTCAGACATCAGTTCCCTCATGTAATATCATCTGTAACAGATCCAGGTCAGTACAGACAGACACTTGTTCTCTAGGAGCTTGATCAGGGCCCAGTGCATTCATCACCCCAGCTAACAAAGCAGTCAGAAGTGATGCCATGTTTTAGCCTGACTGGAGAGGGGACAACCTGCTGAGCTCACATCTTATTCATTCCACCTCACTTACCTCCTTCGTAGGGACTGTGAGATTTCGGAAATACTTCTGTCACAGGGGTGCACTGCAGAGATTTTGTACCACTTTCACTTTTGCATTTAAGGTGCGTGCAAGGAAAAATCCAATTAAAAAATAAATACCAAAATAATTTATACACCTCCCAACCAACCCCAAAGTGCTCGGTGATGGCCACCAGCAATATTCATTTTGCTCCATTGCACTCAAAAACACCTAAACCTTTAGAGGGATAATATGATAGATGCCACAGAAACATCAATTTAAATCAAGTACTACAACTCTGAAGCTCCCCACCCCCTAGTAGTAGTGAAAGCATACACACAGATGCTTAAAACAGGAGCCTATCACAGCTTTCAGATCCACTGAACATCCCGACAGAATGTTCCTTCTTGCATCCTCCCAGCCCTTCCACCAGGATCTTTCCATCCCATGCGAGTCATTAAATAGCCGTCTAACACCATCTGCTGGATTTGGAAGAGAAAAGTGATACCAGCAGCTCACTGCCAGGCAGGAAGGGAAAAAACACCACCCCAGACACGGAGGGGTTTGTGGCTCTGCTTTGAATTGGTCCTTCCCCCTCACCCACACCTTATTTTTCTTCTTTCTGAAAGGCAAATCTGGGCTGCTGGCACTAACAGGCAATCACAGACAAACAGCACCCCCCTGCTTTGGAGGGGAAAATTTTGCAGGGGGGTTGTGCCATGCAATGACACTTCTGGATCACTGACCTGTGTACCTGTTCACCCCATCCCGATTAAAGAAAAGAACACCAGAAAAAAACCCAAAATCACATACAGCTATCCTGTAAACAAGGCTTCTGCAGAGTCAGGCTAGAATTCTGCAGGAGTGTAAAAATGAGCTGGCTTTCTGCTGAGAATCTGGGACCTCAGCATGAGTCAGAGCCTATGCAGGGAGAGGGAGCAGCCATTACACACTCAGACATGATCTCAGACATCAGCCCTTGGTTTTTAACATCCTGCACAAAGGCCAAGGTACCACTTCTCACTGCCCTGCAAACGTGTACTTTTCAAAGACTGGCAGGCATATTTTTACCATCCCATCAGGCAGCTGCCGCTGCTGTCAGAGGCAAGATGAGAGCTTGTAATTAGTTATTTAGGGCAAGAGACTACACCCCCTCTTTCTTGTTTCTTCAGGTCAAATGGATTTCACACATCACCTGGCTCCTTACAACATGCCATACAATGGTTAAGCTTTTTGTTTCACCAAGGTGAACGCTGGTTGAAATTACATCGGGTATAAAGCATATTGTGGAGGTTGAGTTTCCTACTTCCCACTGCTTTTTGCTTTTCTTCCCCCTCTGTTTTCCTACTTGCATACTGGAATTAGGGATGAACCACATGTTCAGCAGTCAAACATCAGATTTTACATAAGGTCCTGATTAAGTCAGCCAGACGGTGGGGGAAAGGACAAGTTCTCTATTGACTCCTATTGTACATCTATTAGTGCAAGTGCTACCAGGATTTCACTCTTTGTAGGTGAAATGCATCTTATGCCTTTTTCAAGGTTTCCCTCTGCTCCAGCTTTTTTGGTAGCAGCAATAATTTAGCAAAACCTCACAGCAGTAAGCAGGCTGGTTCAGATAACACTGTGAAAGCTACAAGAAGTCCTGAATCATAGGTTCCCCTCAGCAGCAAGGGAAAATAAAGGTCATTCCTCATGCATCAGTGCTGCCCAGAATGGAAGCTTACCTTCGGTGAGAGAGGCAAATATGACCATAAGGTGAATCTGAAGTATTCCCAGAAGAAAAAGGGTAGTTTTTGTGGCACTATACAAAACACTAGTAAGAATGACTCTGTAATACTGCAGACAGCTCTGCTCACCGAGTCCAGGATGGATTAATCTCAACTGAGTCAGCACAGAAAAGAGCACTAGGATGAACACAGCAACAGAAAAACAAAATCCTTCAGAAGGGAGGGAAATAAAAGTAAACCTGTTCTTGGTTGGGCAGCAAAATTAATGCTGGGATTGCAGTTACAGAACACTTTTAATCTGATCTGGCAGCAGCTGCCCATCAGAAAGGAGTCCCACTTGCCCCAGAATCAAGCAAGGGAGATCACAAGTCCACACAGCTCACTCTGAGGCTGCAGCATGGAGAGGCTGGACAAAGGGAACAGCTGGAATGTGCAGCTGAGAAAGAAGCAAGCTTCTCCTCCTTCAGCAGAAGAAAGATCAAATGATACAGTGTAAAACTGTATTCAGAAGGCAATTTGTCAAGTGCTTCCAAGCACAGCAGTTAATAATAATAATAAAAGCCAAAAATCCCCCAAAAATCACATTAAAAATATGAAGGAAGAAATTTAAATTTTCATCAAAACGTCAGCCCTAGTCCATGAACTAATATTTATTAATTAGCCATGAACATATTTAAGCTAGAAATAAGCTTTCTAAATGTCAGCCTTTTCCCCATGGCCTACTGGGTCCTAAGCATAAATTAATATTCCAAGAAGTCTTGATTAGTTTATAAAATGAATTATGTTCTCATTCCAGTGGCAGGGGGATAGAGCATACTCCTGGAGTTCCCTGACCTTTCTACATTCCTCTGTTGATTGTCTATTTATATCACTCTAACAGAGAAATTATTGAACACACTTAACAGCTCCAGAAACTAGAGTTCTTGCTATAAGCAATATAAAAAGCGAAACAAAACAAAGACAAACAAACAAAAAAAACCTGCTCAAGGCTACTCAAACCAAAGATTTAAACAAATCTTGACAAAACATTTTATTGCAAGCTGACAGAGTGGATAAAAAAGCAACACGTCCCTTTTGGACACTAGGCTTTTCAGGGCAAAATAAGTGCAATTGACCAGCATATGTTACACAGATGGATTCTTTTGCCTGGGTATTCACTCGGTAGAGACAACTTCTACAGGAGGAGACAGCAGGGACCTGAGGACATTGAAACACATCAGACAGAGAACACATCCAGTTTCCTCTCTGCCAGCTGCTGTTAGGGGAAGGGTTACACATACAGATCATCCACAGGCACTCATGCACACAGCTTGTCCTAGGACTAGAATGGAATTGTCTGGAGAATTTAGAGTTTCAAAGGAAAATGCTCAGCTGGTGAAAACCCTTTCCACTGCAGAGTGGAATTTCATAGGAACTGAAAGTCTGCCTCAGAACAACTTGCTTCCCTGATCCTCACACCACAGCCAGCTCTGGCCTTCTGTTAATTTCCACAGTCACCTTAGGGCAGGGCTTCACACTCACCCCTACCCTTGGCTGAACTTCTGCTCGGACAATGCCTTGGTCCTCTGGGCAAGGGGCAGAGTCTGCACCTTCAGTATTTCATGCTGCCCTTGGGAACAACTCATGGACAGAAGAGAGCATAAGACATTGAGAGATACAGCACACAAATGTCTGCAATGGCATATATAAACCAAAGAAAGATAGTCTTTTGGAAAAAAAAGCTTTTTGGGTTTGGATTTTTTGATGTCGGTTTATTTTTTTATGGTGGCTGGTTTTGATTTGTTGGTCGTTCAGGTTTTGCTGGACCAAGGATTAGCTGTACAGAAAGTAACTTTATTTAATAATTTTTAAACTGTTTTCACGCACCTTGCTGGAAGAAAGAATTAACCTCATGCATAAATACTTGCAGATATGTATATACACTTTCTTTCAAGTTAGCCCACCAATACTTTCTAAAACAGTTTTTCCAAAACTCTTAAAATCCATGGATTTTTGTCCTTCCTAATTAGAGCATGTAGTTACTTAAAAAATAACCAACTATTTAAAAGTACAATCCCACTTTATTCTCACCAGATCATACCGTTCTGGCAGAACTAACATTTGTTTATGTCTTTTCTGCAGCGAAAGAATAATCTGGAAGACTCCCTATTCCAAACTGACAGAGTATAAGACAAATCTAGAAAGAAATTATGTCAAATATCTCCATTACGCTCAAAAGAAGTTTCTCTTGTTTAATTTAAGCTGTAACAACTCTGAATTCCAAAATGAAAGTCAGTTTAAACTGCAATAGTACCATTCAGCCCCCCTTCTGAACATATTAAGCAACTTCAACCTCACAGAAACAATTAAATTATATCCATGAAAACAGATGTTTCCCAAAAAGAATCTTATTTTGACAAAACCAGCACTTCACAGCAATATCAACAACACATACTGGCCATGAAAGATCTTTATCTCCTCATATATACATCCAATTTGCCACATTATCAACAAATGCAAATTAAAGACATTCCAGATATTTGTCATTACATTTGTGACTAAACATCCTATTATTTTTTCACAAAAGCATCAAGAAAACAAAGAAAAGTACAGGGAGAGAGGCATTTTCAGAAGGGTTCAGAGCCTGAACAGGCAGCTCAAACTAAGTAGAGGCAACACAGAGATGTTAAACAGGTTTATACCTCTTTTTCCTCTGGAGACCTGGCTCTGAGAGCACCAACACTCCACAGGTGCCACTGGGTCAGTGAGGAACAACTTCTTTAGCAAGCAAAGTGTAGATTTGAACAGTAAAATGCAGTTTCCTAAGATGGCCCTCTCTTGGGCCTTTTATCAGCATCTACAACAGGAGCCAACACCCCATGACCAGGGACATTTTAAGCGTGTCACCCCTCTGCAGGTTCGAGTGCCATACCCATTATGGAGACAAAGCCACACGCATTTGAAACTGGTCAGGACACACTCAAGGCTGCCCTGAGAACTCCTCATCCACCAGCAGGGACTACACAAAAGTGAGACAGAAATTAAACTGCTACAAACCTACCAGGGGGCAGCAGAAACAGAGGATGGAGAGGCAAGGGCTGCCCCAGTGCAGGGCACAAACATATCACAGCTGAGCCCAGCAGGCAAGGCTGGGATGGAAAACACGTCCTACCAACAGCCCAGCAAGCATCAGGTCCAGGGAAGCCAAACACCCACTCAAGAGTCAGGGCACATAGCCCAGGTAGGAACTAATACCCTCGGGCTGAGCTTAAATAAGGTTCCAGGAGTGTGGGTGGAGACTCCAGGTGAGGTTGGTCAGGACAATTAAGGCTTATTAGTGAACCCAGGGACCTGACAAAAGCAAAGCGGATTTTTGTGTTTCAAATTAGGCACTTTGTAAACGTCTCATCACCAGAAGTTATGGGTTTGTATTTTTACCACATGCTCTCTGAAAAGCAATCGAATAGTACAATCCAATCAGCACAGGCTGCAGGAGCCAGCAAGCACACTGTGCCTGTGGAATTTGACTCTTTGCTCCTTCCCTAGGAGCAATGTGCCTGCTACAGCCACAGAGATCACAGTGACATGGGGACATGGACTCCAGACCTGACCATCCTCACAGTGTTTGGTACTCCTGGTGGTGACACCCCGTGCCACCCACAAAGCCCACAGTCTGTCCTGGCCCAGGGCTGCAACTGACCCCTCTGTATGAGGTTTGTCACTAGATAAAGGTGAGGTGAGTTACATGGAAGCTTCCCTGATTTTTTCCAGAGCAACCTAGAACAGAGGACAGCTTTACCTCAATTTCACAATAAATGCACAGCCTGGCAAACAGATTTCTAAAACATTGGGGGGGGAACATCATTCACCACAGCAGATTGCTTGGACACATTGCTTCTTTCTCGGAGTCAAGTCGTGTTTTGGGAACAGCAGTGGATGTCTTGTTCAGAGCATAACTCACAGGTTTCAGAGTATTAGGGCCACAGTGCTACTGATACACATACAAACACTCAAGGATATGTAATTTTTACATGTAAGATTACACCAAAAGGCCCCAGCAAGACAAGACCTCATTTTGTCAGTTCTGTATGTAAGGACGGTAAGGGGAACTTCTAACCCAGAGATCTTCCACTACAGATGTTGAGAGGAAGGCAAAATGTCCAGTTTTCAGATAAGAAACAGATGTTTGATGCAATGCTGCCCCTGAGACAAAAAGATATTCAGGCACCTGAAGTATGAGGCTTAAGTCATTTATACAAAGTCCTACAGAAAGTTATGAAAAATGTAAGTGTTCAATCCATACAATTCACATCCTCCCCTAGTTCCATGAATTCTCCATTTAAAAAGTGAACTATCCTTGAACTCACCATAAAAATCACTCATAATTTATGTTTTGGAAACTTCTCAAAAAGAGACACTTTTAAATCACACAGCAAGCATCGCATCTCTGTGATAAGGACTATTTCTTATTGCTACTCTAGACTTACCAGACTGTGGCACACAACAGCTACAGCCATTAGGTAGAAATGGTATATTTGTGCCAGTGTGTTAAATTTAGAAGGTTTATTTTTAACCTGCAAACTTGCATAGCCTGTGTTCATGGCTAAAATATAAAAATGGTTAAATATTAGCAGTTGTTACTGCTGCAGTAGCCTCTTGTTAGAGGGTACAAATGAGCCAAGACATAGGCTTGTGGATCACAGCATGAAAAGGGTCCTGGTTTAGTCCTCTTCACAGCTTAGCCATCCTGATTCCAAACGTTCACTGACTCTGGCTGCAGCAAACTCCTGCTGTAGGTTTCCCTTGCAGCCTCTGCTGGTTATTTCCTGCTAAGCTGTGACTACATGTATTGGTTTGCAGACCCTGACTGGAGGCTTTTACCTGGCTAAACAATGACTGCAGGTTCCAACAACAGGCTCTAACCACAGACCCAGACTGACCTCACAGCAACAATTCTGTCTTCTCAGGATGTTTCTTCTTCGTGATCCTCCATAACAATTCCTCCTCAGCAGCTAACCCATTCTCTTTTATCACACTTACCTTTATTGGATACGGCTGTGTCTCATCAGGGCAAGGCTGTACTGGGAGATTAACACAGCTGTTATCAGGGCAAGGTCACCTGTATCCCCTTCTCCTACCTGTATTCCCTTCTCCTACAGTTACCAGGCTCATTTTAAGAACAAACAGAAGCGCAGAACCCAAATGAGCCGAGCAGAGGATCTGCCCAAGGATGAGAACCCAGAAGCAGCTTCACAACAAAGCTATGCCTGACATGCAGCCAGTGTGGACCAGCAGCAGCAGCTGTATTTAAACTGATGGGGCCACGGGTGTCTCTGTTGATGGGTGGTTCATGGGAAACATCTGTGCTCGTACTGGAGAATTCTGGAAGGTGGTGTTTAGCTGCTCTCACGTTTTCTGCCTATCACGGAGCATAGGGATGTTCCCTTAAAACTCTACAGTCATGGAAGAGAGCACCCAAAGCCGCACTTTAAGCCCTTCATTGGCCTGAGTGAGGTGCTGCTGGAGCAGCCCATCTCCCAGAGAGACACAGTGGAGCACAGGAGACAGGAGGGACTTCTTGGGAGGAGGCCGCGGGGGCGGCTGAGCGCACCCAGCACAGCGCCCAGAGACGGGCCGGCATCAGCCCTCCGTTCAGGCTTATGAAGGGAGATGTCTGGGAGCTGTGGGCTCGGAGGGAAGAGCTGCTCCACTCTTCCTTGGGCACAGCCAGAAGGGCTTTTTGGCCTTTCTGGGACACCCGTGTCCCAGAGGCAGGAAAATAAACTGCGAGGGAAAAGCTCGAGAGGAAAGGCGTCTGCCTGAGGGGGGAAGGCTGAAAGGCCACTGGAGCCCCCGGGAAGGATTGAAGGATTTAAGGGCAGGCTCCCTGCCACCCTGCCTGGCTCCCGGCACAGGGACACCGAGGCCCAGCGACAGCTGCAGACCAAGGGGCAGGACTTCCAGCATCGGAGGAAACCAGGTTGTCCTGACATCTCGGCGTTTTTACTCTGTAGCTCTTCTGCTTTCATTTACCACTTCCCTGTGCCTCTTTTTTAATGCACTTAAACGAGATGTCGCACAAACCACCCTCCAGCCTCACATTTAGTAGCTGGGTACAGTGCTAAAGCCCTGCAGAATTGAAAATAAAGGATTCCTTCCTCTAATAACATGGAGATTTGCATGGAGCTGTGTTCCCAAGCCCTGGCCTTTTGGCTGTCCTGGGAAGAGACTTGAGGGCTACCAGCCATGTCCCCAGCATTATTTCTGGCAGGACAAACACCTACCGTGTAGGCTTCATGATCAAATCAGGCTAAAAATTACAAATTATGATTAATACCAAGTAGTATGTCTACCCTGGAGCCCTCAAAAGAGCTATTCCAGTCTTTTGGTATATTTCCTCTCCACAAAGTCAGGAAGCGATTATATCAAAACGTATATAAAAACTGGGGAGAGGGCTCTTCGCTCTCTTTTCACGCTGCCATCTCAGTTACTGCTTACAACAACCAGGGAAATGCCCATTCAGAAATTATCCTTGCATGGGTTTTAATGCCAGGCAGAAATCTGCTGAGAAACAAGCGCGCTGTCGGTGCAAAACCAAATCCACAGCAGTGGTTTATTAGGAGGGGAACAGTTTTATACACAGTTTAAGGGAATCTGCCTCCCGCAGGAGAGCACTGCAGCCAGCATGCCAGCCTATTACTGCGCTGTAGGGAAGTCCATTGTGCTGGGAAAGGAGAGCTGTGAAGGTAGAGCAGCAGTTTTTCTTGTCAACAGTTAGCAAAAGCCTTCTCCAGCGCTTCCGCTGATTAGAAGTAATCTGTCCGAACCAGATGGCAGTTCCCAAATCATTTACCAGAGTTGCAAAATTACAGATCAGAATCACAGGTCTCAAGTTGTTAGGAACCCATAAGGATCGAGTCCCACTCCTTGCTCCTTGCAGGACCCCCCAGCACAAAATCCAAGATCAGCATATTCCCTGCTATCCTTAAGCCCAAGGCTTTGGGCCACAGATACCAGCTTGTACTGAGATGGGGCCACGGGCAGTGAGCAAACCAAGGGTATTTCATCTTTCTGTGTCATTTCTCAGGGTCATGCTAAATCAGATGTTCTGCAATGACAAAAACTTAACTCAGTTCTGAGATCTCAGAACTTTTTGCCTCCTGTGACACGAGTCATGGCTGCTTTTACAGGAAAAAGGAAGAAAAATTACTTTGCCTGTTCATTTTGATAATTTTCAAATTCTTTCAATCCTATGGGACTATAAGGAAAGCTAATTAGATGTTCCCCTACATAATTTGTTTGTGAAATAAAAATGCAATTGGAGTAACACCTTTTAATCACTCGTGTATTACTGTAATGCAACATATGGGATAAGAAATTATCCAACTCATTAACCATGAAGGAAGCATTGCAGGTCCTGGAACACAGAGAAGTCATCACTTGCCTGCTTTTAGCATCTTTACGTAGACTCTGTGTGTGGTGTGTCTGTGGGGAGCTGAACAGCCAGAAGAGGGTAGCATAAGTTAGTTAATAAACCTCATCCGTAAAGCGGAGTTATTTTTGAGAGAAACAAACACCTACTTACATTTCTTGCCACGAGGTAGAGAAACATAACATTGAAAAACTCATCATCAAGCTTTTGTCAAAGCGTGGGAAGGCAGATTTACAATCAGAGCTGACAAGGATTAGACTGATAGCAGGATGCAGAGCTTTTTGCACTCTGTTAACTCTTGTCTGACCAATGCCTCTATTAATAAAAATGCACACCCAAAGCAACTTCATTACTTTGATCTTAGGGGGTTGCAGCACAAGTCAGCAAAACTAACAGTGTTGCTGAGTACATTCTGACACACGATCTTGCCTGCAGCAGCTCTGAAATCCAGATGGGGAAGGCAAGGAAACGCATAACACTGAGAGCAACTTAAGGGGGTGGTTCAGGCCAGGTATAATAGAATATCAGACTTGCTGAGTTCACTAGGCAGATGCATATCTGACAACCTGAATCAAAATGCTGCTCTTGCTGCTGCCTCTAACGTCTACCCAAAACAGAATGTTGCTCCCAGAGTCTGCATGCAGTAAATGAGTGTTCACAAAGGGAATGTTGCTGTATCTAGCAGAAGCAGAGGCATCAGATCACAGGAGCTTTAGAGAATCCTCTCCTATGCTGGGGATTGTCCTCTATCGATGCACATGACTCTAAACAGACCAGAATTGCTGCTGGGTATTTCATTATACAGGGACATATCTACATGCGTTAGTTTGCAAATTTTTCTTTATAGAGACCAAAGAGCAGAACTCTTCTCTGAGAATTTGACAGGACTTGCCTGAGGAGACACATGAAAGAACAAGGAAGACTGGGGGATGGCTGTTGTTATTTGCATCAGAGTAGTAGTTAGAAATCCCAGACAGGATCAGGACTGCACTGTGCTAAATGCTGTACACTCGTGCAGGATGGGAAAAGTGGTAGCCTGAAAAAGGAAGCTGAAGCAGACAAAGTGAGAAGGGAAACAGGTGTGAAGACATGAAATACCATGCCCAGGAGCTTACACCCAGTAACTGGACAAGGAATAGAAAATTCCTGTTCTGTCAACTTGCTTCTGGCAGAGTTGCTTTAAATAGCTCAGAAGTTGTTAGGTGAGAAGGACTGTGTGTGTGTTTACACCTTCGAAAGGCACTGAGGAGATAATACACCATGTATTCATAGTTTATTTGTACTGTATAGCTGAAGCGAAGGGGAAATGCAAATTGAATCTTTTTTCCTATAATCCTCTTCCTCCCACCCTTTCAAAAAGAGCACATATTGGAAACACTGGAACTTTCCATTTCAAAGGCTGTAACATCAGACTCTAAATGCCCTTCACCCTGCTGCTACAATGCAGCCACATTTGCAGTTTGAGTGTGCCCACTGTCCTCATGGCACACACACAGTGAACAGCAGCTGGAGAAGGGAAGAGGACAGAGAATGCTGGTGGCATTAGGACATCAGTCCAGTTTCATCCCCTGGGGGGCTTTAGTTTCAGCTACTGTAAAAACCTCTATATATGAGATTTAGCCTTTAAAGCAGTGCTGTCCCTTCAAATGACCAGTTGCAAACTTGCTCACAATTTTTCCTGTACTTGGCTGTCAGTTACAGAAGGAACTTCTAAAATGAGTATCTAGCTGCCACGTCTGCTTCACTCAGTCCCACATCTCTGACCATTTTTAATGTGATATAGAAGCAAAGCTAACTATAAAGATTCTTTCTGGACATCACTCTGAATGATGCATAAAAGTTGCAGTAACAGGTCGGTTGCTATCATATTTCCTGCCTTTGCATTTTGGCTTAGCTGGCACACAGAAGGTACATTAGTGCAAGTGATGAGATCCTTCTCCTGCATACATTCTGCTCTGCACTGCGCTCCTCGGGGATCATTTGCCATTTGTGTCAGTCTTGGTTGGCTGAGCTTCCCTCAGGAGCTGCCTGTCCATTAAAAGGAGTGTGAGGGTGTCCATGTGGAGTCGGACAGTCTGGTGAGAGTGCCTTCCCCTTGTGCTTCCATGCTGCCAGGCACCATTCCCTGCAGAGGGATTTGCACCGATGATGCAGCAGGTAAGGGGACATTACCCCTTAAAAACACGCTTGGAGGGTTGCTGTTCACCTCGCTTCCTGGGCTGGCAACATTCACAGCGCTGTTGCTCACTGTCCACAGGCAGGGGTAGTGGCTGGAAAGAAAGCAGCACAGATTGAATGAGTTATTTCAAAGCATTTAGCCTGCATAAGACTTGCCACAGTAAAGTCAATTTTATTATCTGTTCAAAGGCAGCTATTCAAATAGAGTTACCAAACTAGATCAGCCTTGAAGAACCTAAGTGAAAAATCACCAGCAACAGTCACACCTGGTGATCCTGGAGGGAGGCATGGAGAGAAACGTACAAGTATTTGTGAGGTTTCAAAATTTAAGGATCTTTTTACGTGGCTCTGTGACTCTCCTTCTTCCCATCTCAGGAACAGAGTCACATGAGTTTCTAGAGAGGGAGCTCACAAATTCTCAGGATACTGCCTAGCTACTATGGTATAAACACTGAGAAGAAAACCTACTCAATCAGATAACGCTGCATTTGAAATTGCAGCTGATTCTCCTGACACCCAAGTTGAGAGAAGAAACTATTGCATTCATTCCTTTGGGGAAAAGAAGGGAAAATATTTGATAATTAATTGATTCTCTAGGTCTAAATTCCATCTACTCCTAGAATAGGATCCTCATTTCATGCAGGGTAATAGTGAGAAATATATGGAGAAAAATAATTTGGTTTTAAAATGTTCACAGATTGTAGAGACCAGAATTCTTTGTGAGTGTTCCAATATCCTGGTTTTCAACAGCGTTGGGGAAAAATGAAGCTCCCATAGATATAAGAGCAGAAGATAATTAGCTTGTCAGAAAGATCTGCCCGGGAATCTTGAATTGGGCACTTAGGGCACATTTCAAGTCCGGGACACTGATTAAAGTTTGGAACAAAGGACAAATCACCAGGACAGTCCTATAAGCCTCAGTGCTCCTCATACCAGCAGTTTTCCTGTAACCTTACCTGGGTCCAGGACTGGCACCTCCCTTTGTCTGTGGCACTGAGAGCAAATTAGTGTGTGGAGAGGGTGGCAAAGTCCAGCTGTCATGTCCTGAAAATACCTGAAGACTGTTGCTGGAGCTCTCCAATAAGTTAACTTCGGGGAGGGAAAAAAAGGCAACAAACAAATCCTCAGTGACTATTACAGATATTGTCTTAAGACAGCAAAACACGGACAGGCTTAAGGCAGCAATCTGATCATGAGGTCCCCGACCACAGGTAGTAGGACAAAAGTCCCAACCACAGGTAAAAAGGCAAAATTCCCATGTTCATTGAGAGAGTGGCCAGGTGCCATTGCAATCCCAGGCGGGATACATGAGAAGGTACAGCATGACAGATTTGCATTTTTGCAAGTCTGACTAATAGTTTTTCACAGCTGACGTATATCAGGCAATGTTTTGATACAGATTTCCTTATATTTTGAGCTAAAATACATAATAAAGTTTTATAAATACTGCCCCATTCCTGGAAATTTCCAAGTCCAGCTTGAATGGGGCTTTGGGCAACCTGGTCTAGTGGAAGATGTCCCTACTCATGGCAGGGGGATTGCAACAAGATGATCTCTAAGGTCCTTTTCAAGCCAAACTACTCTATGATAAATACTTCCATTAAACAGGAAGCCCTGCTAAATTATAATTAGCGAGCAGATTACCCCTGCTCTTTTTTCCGACCTACTTCTTGTGATCAAAGGGGAATCAAATTCTGGAACTCTGCACCCAGATCTAGAAAGTGAAAAGCACTCAAAGGATGTCTTGACATGACCAAATGCCTTTGCCTCACATCAGCTCCTACCTGAGAGCTGCTTTGACGTGAGAGCTCAAATGTACCATGGGCAGGACATCGAAAGAAGACCTGCAATGCTCTTTTTGTGTAACTGGAAGCTATAGTGGAAGTATAACTGGAAGAAGTAGTGAAAGCACGATGATACACTCCTGTTTATCATTAAGAGTGCACCCAGCTCTTGGTAGCTCTTGTTCTGCCGCCTCAGTGGCCCTGGGTGCATGAAGGGTCCCGTGCAGGTTGTTCCAGAGACTCGCCGTGACCTTTCCTAGCCTCAGCTCGGGCTTGCTCCAGCTGCTGTGCTAACCTAAGGCAAGGGGCGGGCAGGCAGAGGCGGCAAAGCAGCGCTCCAGGAGTACCTGTAGGAGAGTGGTTCCTCGGCACGTAGGAGGGTGGGTACGGAGCAGCCCGGTGGGCTCGCAGCGCTGAGTACCTCTCGCAGCTGTGGGGAGCCTGCGGGGCGGGCAGAGGCAAAGGTCCGCCGTACTGGTAATTAGAGCTTCCCGAGGCACACATCGGATCCGGGTTGGAAATCAACCAGCCACCCACTCGGAGGGGAAAGCGAGAAGAAAACTATTATTATTGCTGCAACTGAAGTGCGGCAATACAACTGAGAAATGACCAGCCTTCTTGCAGAATCGGCTGCGCCTCAGAAATACCGAGCTGATCTCAAGACTCTAGATTGTGAAACAGCTGCCAAAAAAATAACAACCCTCCACCCCCTTCCCAACCCACCGACTCTGAAAACAAGACCTGAAAGCCACCAGAAAATGTCGCAGACATTAAAGAGCAAATGAAAGAAAAACTATCAGTAAAGCAAATGCAACTTCTGCTTCTCCCCATTTTTTACCTGTTTACCTATGAAAGATAATTTTATAGGTGACAAAAACAGTCACAAATACAAAACCAAAGGGGTAAGAAAGCCCTTAAAATGTCATACATCAACTTGATTCTATATTCCTTTTAATATTGAAAAAATCGATTGTATAGAAAATGTTCCCTCCACAGGACCTCTCACATGATTTTCTACTGTGAGGTCTCTTCAATGTCCTTATGTTTTTAAAGGGTCCCTCTCAATGAACACAATTCAGGACTTGGTAAGTGACCAGTATCCACCAGTTAAGCAAGGCCCAGGTTCCCAGCACCAATCATATCTCACAAAACTTGCAGCTGACATGAATAAAAACCTTACAGTGAGAATAAGTCATATGTTGACCTTCGGAGACTGTCTCTGGAGCATCCTTAGAATGGTTTCTGAAAAGCAAAATACTTATTGGTAAGTGTTCTCGTTGAAAAATTACAAAAGTTATAACCAGAGCTGTTCATTAAAAATTGGAGAAGTGATAAAAAGGGAGGGAAATCCCTCTTCTTTAACCTTGCTGGGCAGCAGCAGAGATCCCCATGTTCTGCCGTAAAGGAAGCAGGAGCTTTTGTTTGATGACATAAACGAAAATGTTCCTAAGTTTGTGCCATATTTGGGAGCTGAACATGGAATTCTAAATCTGCCTGTGGGCACTATTCCAGCTTGCAGGCAAGCTGAAGGCAGCATTCCCCCTTCCCCAGCTGGAAACCCTAACACCGAGACACAGCAGCTTCGTAATTGGTGAGAGGAATGAAAGGAAATACAGGTTTCCCTGCAGGCACCCGGGACACTTCACATGTCCAAAGATAAAGCAGGTCCAAACAAAATTAATTAGAAATTATGGGCTGGAATACATCATTTGGGTGCCGCTGTGCATTAACGTGGGTGATGCAAGGAAAATTTTGCAAGATAAACTACAAATAATTTCTGAGGGAAGCATCTCTGACATCTTACCTTTAATAAACCCATCCTAAATTTTCACACAGACTTAGACAGCAGCAGGGTGGTTACATTACAGTTACACTCTAATTTCACTTCAACTATGCTTTTCGATGCCTGGGGTTGACATTTTTTCTCCCTGACCTATCAAATTACAGGATTCACTGGAGTGCAAGTACACTGTGGTGAATATGTGTGGGGTATAACACTACTGGGGAAGCTCACACCATCTCATTTCAAGCTTTCTGTGTAGGCAGAGATAAGTGCCAGGATCCCCAAGAGCATGTTCACCCACCCCAGCACCTATTGTAATAATTATCAGTCTCCCCAATAATTAATCTCCCCAGTAACATCATTGGAGTGACTCTGGATTTAAGACAGCAGAAACAAGATTCAGTTATGTAATTTATCGTTCATATGGTGATGTCACAATTTTAACCATATCAAGCAGCAAAAATCTTCTGGATCAAAAAAACCAAAGATGAACTCACCTTTCCTTTGCATCCAGGAAGGCTTTGGCAAAGGGATTATACTTGATTTTGAGAGCTGTTATCTTGAGTTTACAGAAAACAAGGCATGTTAGTGAAGGCAATTTGAAATAGAAACTTGACAAAACATACTCCAGAGTAATCTGAGTGGAACTGCCCAGGTTAGCCTAAAATATATCCTCACACTTGATGTATTCCAGGACTGGGTAGGAGACAGCTTTGCTGTGTATTGATCAGGCAAAGCACCAGTTGGGGCAGCCTGGCATGAGCTGGTCTGGTAAATCTGATGGAGTTAGCGATTCTTACAATCCAAAGCATCCTTCAAGGGCAGAAATTTTTCCCGTGAAGTATTGTGTTATTCTGCAGTTGTATGTATTACAGGGAACATAGAGAGATAGGGTTATCATTATAACTATCAGTTATTGCTGGAAAAACATATTTGGCTTGAGTGTAGGGCTGTTTGGCTTTTTTTCCCAGTAAAGGGTTGGGATGTCGGGATAGATGGATCAGTCTGGATCAGCTGTGGCAGGATATTAAGTTAACGTGCTTAGTGCTGGAGCCAGACACTAGATTAGTCAATGTTCTACTGCAGAGAAAAGACGGAGTACTAGACTGGATGGAGTACTACACTGCACGAGACCGGTGGGGAAACAAGAACAAGGCACGCTGCTCTTGTAGCTGATCAGCTCCGAACAGACCTCACGAGCGGTGAGCAGAGCACAGCGCGGCGCCCACCTACCTCCTCATTCTGGTAGGCAGTCACCGCTATGAACTGGGTCTCAGGGAAGGAGCAGTTCATCACCATCCGGTGGGGGCCTCCTACGCGAACTATGTGCACCTGGGGCTCGTATTTGTGCAGGGAGTTCAACATTATCTGCAGGAAAGGAGACAGAGAGACAGCCCCCGGTGCCACCCTGGTACCTCAGAGCCACCCCCTGGCTCTGTGACAGAGCAGCTGTCACTGCTGAGCCTGCCCAGCCAGTGACTGCTGGAGCAGGAGGACAGGTGCCTTCCAGCCCTGCAATAACCACAGGGCTGGACAGAACGAGACTTCACCGGGATGTATTTAAAGCTTTGGATGCAGCAGGATCAGTGAGTATTTGTGCTAGCAGCTATGGTCCTCAAACCCCTGGGCTTCCACTGCAGTAGAGGCTGCTGAAACAGCTCAGCGGCGCTCCCCGTCCTGCTTCTGCTGTCTGGAAGGCTCGGAATCACCACCACAGGAAAGGTGCCAGGAGGAAGCTAAGGCAGTCATCCAGTCTCCTTCCTGGGCAGGATGAAGTGTATCTATACAAGCCCTGGCAGATCACCTAAGCTGGCACTAAAGCTGTGAACAGCATTGATTCCAGGAAGTCTCTCAGGTCCTTTAATTGGGTCTAGTGCAAGAAAAAGATTATTTTTTTAAATTGGTACTTTTCAAAGCGATGTATACATAAATACATACACATATACCTATATACCTATATATATACACACACCCCTATATATATACACACACACATCAATATATATTACATGCATAAAATAAATACATATATACCTATACGTGTATATATATATAAAATAAAGAACATCGCTATTAGCATAAAGCACTGATAGTGATCAATTACTTTCTAATACCATCACAGGAGGGGCAGCTGAAGCACGGAGTGGGGACATGGTTTACTTTAACACGGTGGTCGTGATTTCAAAAGAAAGCAAAGGAAGCTTCAGTCATTTGTAATGCAGTAACATTTGTTTGGGTTCTGTTTCTCATACGGCTTTTCTTCTGCTTTCTGCTATATTCCTCTCCTTTGTGGATATAGAGATATAGATAGAGATAGAGATAGAGACAGAGAGATAGATAGATAGATAGATAGATAGATAGATAGATAGATAGATAGACAGATAGATAGATAGATAGAAATAGAGATAGATATACACTGTTTCCTTGTTTTGTTCCCCAAGGACTCGACCCTCCAAGTTTCCTGTAGCTTTCTTCCCCCCCAGGCTTATTTTTCTGAGGCTTTTGACTTTTTGGAGATCCTGGACATAAGACAAGCATTTGCAAATTCAGATCCTGTTCTATCCTCTTCAATAATTCTTGTGTGCTGGTTCCACATATGACTAAGGAAAAGTCAGATCATCTCGCTGTTCCCCAATCTGTAAAACCTGAGATAATTTCCTACCTCATTAGAGTACCAAGCTTACAGAGCTACCTCACAAACCTAATGGAAATAACAGATTGAGAACGTATAACATTCACATGAAAGAAATTGATTCTGGGCTGACAAGTATCATCCACCGTAGGAGTTTTGTGAAAAACAAACAAGCGAACAAAATGTCTTGTGCAACATTTTGCCTTTAGATGCATCATCAAAAATAAAATATGAAACAAAACTAATTTTCCTGTTCCCATTTTTAACGGGTTCAAAGAGAAAGTCACTTATTTCTGGTACATGTGGTTTCTTTCCAAAGGCCAAAGCTGATTCAATAGAATATTGATAATTATCATGATGCAGAAGCAGACATAGTAATTATTTAATTTAGGAGCAGCCTTTTATTCTGCCATCTGACTCCTGCCAACACTCCACTTACACCAAACAACATTGGGGAACACAACAAAAACCTAATACCCGTGGCCATTTTTCCCCCTTTCTCTGAAGTCCTATGTAAAAATCCCCAGCACACAAGACCAACTCTGAAAAGACCCCTGACGATTAAGTAAACCACAGCACTCTGTCTCTCTTAACATCAAGAAGGCCATTAAAATCTGAAAGTGCCAATTAAGGCCTGTTTATCCTTGTTTACATTTGGCCTCCAGAGAATAATTGGCATCTGTGGGTGAAGAGGCCTGTAAGGGCTTCTATAATTACATAAATGCACCCTTGATATTTCTTGATTGGTAGGTGCTTGCAATTGAAGCCAAGAGGTGGTGTGGAAACATCAGGCCCTACCTGCCCACTCCCGTTGAGCTTGTTGGTAAGTTTGACTTTGCTGAAGGAAATGGCAGCTTTCATCCAATGGGCCCCAAAGTTGGGAGAGTCTGGGTGGATGTAGACACAGCTGTGGTTCGGTGGCTCTGGTTTCCCAGCTGGCACCCATTCTCCATTGACGTACTTCCAGCGATGGCCGTCAGTCGGAGCAAAGTCCAGCAGGAAGGAGTACATGGCATTTGGATCCAAGCCTGACACGCTGATCTTCAAAACGGGGAACATCCGCCTGGCCAGAGAAACAGACAGGGGGGACACCACTGGAAACCGGTCTTGAAAGACTCTCCTCAGTTTGTTTGTTTCCAGATGCTCACTGACTAGTTCAGAATAAAAAAACATCCTCCCTTCCTTCAATCCACCCTTGCCATCAGACCTTGCACTCGGCAGTTTCTCCAGTAATTTATCCCGTACTGCCGTACTCCCTGACCTCACCAGCTTGACCACATCCTTTTGCTTTTTGTTCCATCTCACACGCAAGCTCTAAACCTTTACCCAGCCTTCCGCTACCTCGTGTGTTTAAAACTGGAATCCAGCCTCTGTTTAGTTTTGGGATAATGCTCCTTTTTGCCTAAAGGTCCAATGCCACCTTTTCTCAATCCCTTTTCATTATTACTTTTTTCTTTTGTAAAGGAGATTTGCAGGAACTCATAGGCTGACTTTCAGTGGTTTTCTTTCTGTCCCAGAGCTTGTGATCGATGCCCACACAGCTCTGAACTGCCCTGAAAGTCTGCAGCAGTAGAGCTAATAGGGCTCCAACACTTTCAGGAACTGGGAATAATGTGTGGACATCAGAACAGAGGTGTCTCCCAGCAAAGGTATCCCATTCATTGAGCTTCTTAGTCAAGGAATACATGTAACTGCTGTTACGCATCACCTGCTACATTCCTCTTCCATGAGAAACTGGCCTCCCTGCCCCAGACACCTGCATACTGACCTCTCCTGGCAACTGCCATTTCTCCGTGCCACGTTTTTATGGACAACAAATGCCGATGAAGGCCAGTGAATCTTCGAGTTCCTTTTCTCTGTGGCTACAGAGAGAGTACACCAAGCAGCCAGAGGAATGGCCTGAGCTCCATAGCCACAGGGCTAAGGTAAGGTAGCTCTCAAGGCTTAGGTAGCCATACAAGACATCCAAAATAAATAAGAAGGGATCTGAAACTCCAGGCTGTCTTAAAGGACTGGAAGTCTCTGTCCCTGCAGTCATACTCTCTAGTGACACCCAAATGCAAATTGCTAACAATCTCCCATGACATCCCACTCACCTTTCTGGATACCTTTATATTGTTTTTGCTGCACACATTCAGCACCTTCTGCTGACAGGGAAAGACAGAATTTGAGAAATTTGAGATTTTTCATCTGATATTAATACTTGCTGATACAGGGTCAGTGCAGTATTGAAGGATATATGATAGAATGGTTTGGGTTGAAAGGGATCTTAAAGATCACCTTGTCCCAGTCCCTGGTTTGGTGTCCCCAACACCTTCCTCTAGACTAGGTTGCTCCGAGCCTCATTCGGTCTGGCCTTGAACACCTCCAGGGATGAGGCATCCACAACTTCTCAGGGCAGCCTTTTCCAGTGCCTCACCACCCCTTGTATCACTCCATGTCCTAATAAAATGTCCCTCTCCAGATCTCTTGTAGCCCCTTTTAGGTACTGGGAGGCTGCTGTAACGTCTCTCTCCTCTCCAGGCTGAACAACAGCAACTACCTCAGCTTTTCCTCATAGGAGAGGTTCTCTCCTCTGGACTTGCCCCAAGAAGTCGATGTCCTTCCTGTACTGGAGACCCCGGAGCTGGATGCAGCACTCCAGGTGGGGTCTCATGATTGTGGAGCGGAGGGTGAGAATCCCCTCCCTCGCCCTGCTGGCCGCACTGCTTTAGATGCAGCCCAGGATGTGTTTGGCTTTCTGGGCTGCCAGTGCACATTGCTGGGTCGTGTTGTGCTTCTTGTCCACCAACACTCCTGAGTCCTTGTCCTCAGGGTTGCTCTGAGCCCACTCTCCACCCAGCCTGTATTTTAATGCAGAACCATAAAGTTCACTTTATGGGGTTTGCACAGGCCTCATTCTCAAGCCTGTCTAGATCCCTCTGGATGACATCCCTTCCCTCCACGTGTCAACCAGGGCACACAGCTGGGGGTTGCTGGCAAACCTGCTGAGGGTGTGCCCCTGTCACCAACCAAGGTAATGAAAAGCTCAGTCCCAGTACTGATCCCTGAGGAACAGCACTCCTCCCTGGTCTCCAAGGTACTGTGAACCATGATCTTTCTGATTACATAGAGGCTTAGTTAAGGATTTATACACTGCATGTGTCTTTCTGATCAGGATGAACCAGCTACCACACTGGGATATGATAAAAAGTACAGATACATTGCTCCTTCCAACACTTAGATCTCTCCCAGTCAATGTTCAAGGTAACACATTTAGATACATGGCTGAAATTGAATTAGAGGGGAAAATTAATCCACACGAAAATTTAATTTCAGTAGATTGCACAGAGCTATTCATGTTACACGCAGATTGTTGATTCCTCTGCCCACAACCAGGCAGGCTGCTCTGCCCTTCTATCTGAGAGACTCAAGTTTATCCCCAAAGGACCTATAGACCCATCCAGGAGGGAATAAAGTCACCACCAATTTTAACCTCCTGTAGCACTAAGATTAGAGCACTTCCCTGTGTTAACAGGCTTCACACCCAGTAATTCCCTGCCTCGCCTGGACCAGCGTGTTTTGACTGTACAGGCTCTAACCATGGAGAGCCCCTACCCTTCCTACCACCTAACACGTTCTGCTGATGAAGCGGCTTTACTGTTAGAATCTGTCTTTTAGCATGGCAAGTTGTGATTTCTCTGTATTTGCTTCAGTCAGAATGTTTCTTTCAATGATCAGGTAGGTGCACACATGACCTCCACGGCTGCAATAGCCGAGCACTTCAGCCTCTTCAATTTATTTACAGCAAATCTGCTGCAATTACTCCGCAGTACAGGCCTAGAGTGGGAAGATGTTTGATATCAAAGTTGAATGTGCAGTAACCAGTTAAGTTGCTCTAGCATTCAAGCCTGGAAAGGGCTTCTTTTCCCCCACTCGTGGCTGCCTGCACTGATTCCCTATGGATTTTCCCCATACGCAGAGGGGAACGGTGGCACCTTCCTGTCTCCAGGCAATAACAGGGATTTCAAAGTCTCAGGATACTGCCTAGCTAATATGGTACAAACACTGAGGGAGGAAACCTACTCAGTCAGGTAACAGTGCATTTGATATTGAAGTGTCAATCGCATACAGTAGGTCTGAGTAAAATAGGAGACGGTTTCCCACTGCACCAGCTGCACCCGTTGGGATGTACTTTGTGATATGGCACATGGTTTAATTTTAATGATGTCTGTACTGTTCAGAATATATATCTATCTCCCCTAGGCATATTGCTAGGGCAGGTGATTATTATAGCGACGCCTGATACAGCCACAGAGATGTATCTGTATATTAACACTGAAATTCATTTAACTGTGATATTTTGGGACCCTCAGTACCAATTAGAGGTGATTATTCAGAGCAGATAGAATTGTGCATGCTAGAATTTGACACTTGAGGATCACTAATCAATTAGACTTTCATTCTCTGGGACACTCCCCTATCGGGTTTCTGTTTAATTTCTGAGCTTTGCTAACAATGCGTCTGTCCACACCAACTGTTTTAGTTTTCACACACAAAAGTTCAGGCTGGCTCTTCTCTTTCATCATAGAACACAATTTTCGAAAGCATTAATCTACCCTTCAGCAAGAATGGTTTAGCTGTACTCATTTCGCAGCAGCAGAATAAGATCAATATTTTTTTCTACTGAGAATCTCTGGAGACAATCACTGAATAATCCTGAACCTGAAAAAAACTCAGAACTCATAGGAAATTGTCTCAAGTTTGTTTCCCTTTGAATAGCATGGTACAGAGTTCTTTGCTGCAGGCCAGTCTGTATTTTCTTTGTTTTAGTGTGCTGCTGTGTTTTTTGATGAAAGATACTTTCAGAAATGCAGAGATCCTTTTTCCTATCTCTGAGGCTACTGTAACCATGTAAAAAGGATTAATGCAAATAACTGTGTGACATACTTTTGTAATTTTTGTTTTGAGATGGCTGTAGTTTGATTGTAAAGAACCTATTCCTGCTCTCACTGACATTTCTAGAGATGTCACCGGCTATAGGAAAAGTAGAATCAGGCTGATAAGGCGTGTATAAGTTAAAATAAAAAAATCAGGCAGCTTACACAATGAAATAAAAAGTACCCCCAGGCATATTCAGACAGCAAAAGGTTCCCTTATCAACATTATAAAAAGATTTTATCTACACACTCACCCTGACATTTCAGAAAGAACTTGTATCACCGTGAAGTCATGACTTTCATTAGCTGAGAGGAAAGAAACTGAAAAAACCCCTGTTGGTAAGGTGTGATTCTTTGTACCAATTTAACTAATCAGAGGCAAACCCATTCTACCTCATTTTTAGTCACTTAGACTGCTAAGGAGCAGTTTAAGCAACTGTACAGCAAGTGAAAGTCCATTTAGAAGTTTGCTGTAGCCTAACAGCAGTTTTCAAAGCAATTTAAATGAAGGAAAAGCAGCTTCACAATATAAAGAGAATCTCAGCAGCAGATTTCTGTCAGTATGGGTTTTTAGGAGGAATCAGAATGGCAACAGGTACTCTTACACCAAGAGCTGGTGCTTCGGGAAACTAAATGTTTCTCTGCAGAATCACCTTACTGAGCCAACAGACTAGATTTTTCATTTTTATTGCTTGCATCTATCTCCCTCATCAAGCTACAGTCAACAGTAATTTCATCCACAAATTCTGATAAATCAAAGTCTGCAAAATTAATGAAACTCACACCACATGAGTAAATCTTTCTCTCCATCTCTTAATTCCTCTCTCCTATGCGGATTTCCCGAGAGGTCTCGCAAAAAATGCACATGTTGAGGGAGCGGCTAGGGTGGGGAGCAGCAGAGGGCTGGGGAGGATAAATTAAATAAAAACCTTAGTATCACTGTGCAAATCTTATTCTGCTAGCTTCTTGTCTGTTATGGGCTGGACTTTGCTGTCAGCCCAGTTCAGAGCAGAACCTTTGTGGACAGCCTTCTTCAAGCCAGTGTCTGATTCAGAATTAGCATCCTTCTCGCCAGATATTTCGCTCTTTTCCTGTGCCTTTCTGTGTTCCCCAAATAGTAAGACCTGTGATCCATTTATACCACAATGTTTTGTCCTAAAACTGTGTATGTTAAGCAATATTCCACACTTGTTTCTAAGGGCGCCGGCGACAGCTGTGGGACCATGCAATTCAGGCTCCACATACATACAGAACACTCGGGCAGTTCTACTGCACCCATTCTGGTACAGACTGCTCGTACAAGCTGATAATACCCAAGGCCAGAGGGATGGGAACTGCAGCTGGGGATAACAGCACCAGTCTGCCTCTGTGCAGTAATTTGAAGCCTACAGGTGAGGACTTGCTAATACAGACTGATGATTATTAGCATAAGAAGTCATTCCAAGTGTTTTGAGAGGTATTCCCTTGCAAAAGTTTCCTTTTTGTGCAATCACAAGTTGGTCAATATATTTTTCCAGCATGGAAGAACGGTTTGGCAGCGGCCAAAAATAAGCAGGTTCACCCCATCTTGTTCATACAGTGGTTTAACAGACTGCAAATCTGCAGTCCCCTAAAAACTCTGGTGTGCTCATTGCAGTTCTCTCGAGTGTGCACACACAGTGTATTATCATAGAGCTTAGCCCCCCTGGCTGTCACCTCCACTGAGCCCGCAGTGCTGAGCAGATCACTCACCTGCCATTCTTGGTCACGATCATCTCATTAGTGACTTCCCTGAATCTCTGCCAGAGCGTCGCATCCTCCAAGACGACCTGGAGCTGTTTCTCCGTGGGGTCGCCTTTGTCTCTCCCAGCCCGCAGTTCACTCTCCACTACGCTGAGGAGCCTGGAGACGGTGCAGTCGCTGTTTTTTTTGCAGCCCAGGTCTGCCATGACGGCTTTGCTGCCAGGAACTCCAGGAAGCTGCTGAAAAGACAAAAATAATAAGCTAGATAAAAAAAAGAAGTCAGTTCGTTGGGCACCGTCTGACTGACATGCTCTCCTCAC
The DNA here is from genome assembly GCF_015227805.2 of Hirundo rustica. Classification (NCBI taxonomy): domain Eukaryota; kingdom Metazoa; phylum Chordata; class Aves; order Passeriformes; family Hirundinidae; genus Hirundo; species Hirundo rustica. Next base: position 21,855,964 of record NC_053451.1, on the reverse strand, counting down.
TCTTTTGCCACTGCCTAGCTCTTTCCCCTGGAAGTCCCAATGGGCAGTGACACCAGAGTGTGGAGGTTTACGCACACACTCCACACAAAAAGAGGACTATCTCCTAATTACCTGTTAGACAGTCAGGTGGGTGGCTGGCTGATGACTCAATTGGCTGCCTTGAAAGAAGAGTCCTCCATCCAAATTAGCATGCTTTTATCTTTTTTCAACCTGAAGTGGGTCTAATTGTTCTGCTTGAGAACCAGGTTTCCATTAATGAAAATTGTTTCATTTCCAGACTGAAACAATGCATGGAAATTGCATTCAGGCTGGTGCGGACTCTAACTGAAGGAGCTGGGAAGAGTCAAGATAGTTACACAGAGAAAGTTGTCTTAAAATATTTTTGCCACGAATGTTGCCTAAATGCATTAATCTCATTCCTCTGCATTCCTAAATCAAAATATAACAGTAAGAGACCTTTCTGCACGGTGGTTTCAATGCACAAGGAGAGGGCAGCACCCCTACACTCCATTGCTGAAGGACGTTGTGTCCATCCCTTGGTCCCACCATCACTCGAAAAACCCCTGCTACAGCTTACAGGTGGCTGAACGCCCCTCTGGCTGCGTTTCCAGGGACAGACCCCACACTTCTGGGGCTGCTGTGAGCTTAATTGCCTGAGGCCTGGCACTGCTGACCAACTCAAGGTCCATCTCACACAAAAACTCCCTCAGCATCCCAAAAAGTCATTCCCTCTCATCTCATGCTGAGACCTTCTCTGACAAGCCTGATCCAACAACACATGCCCTCCACAAAAAAAGCCACCATTTTACTGAGGACTGCAAGAAATTCAGCGTTCAACCAAGGAGAGGTGCGGGTTCAGTCCCCTGCTGGAAGGTTAAGTGTAAGCCCCACGAATAACAGTGACTTGTAAATGCTGGGCTTTGGTATTTAACAAATGCTGGAGTACCTAACTTCTCCTGATACATCTACCTCTGATAATGTCTTTAAAATTTCTAGTCTGTTGGACGTGATGTAGTCAGGGACTTGATGATGAAATTGTAGTCCTAGAGGTCATTTTTAGAGAAATGCATTTTCTGTCTGCTTATTGAGAACTTTTCGTTCTTTTACTTCAATTGTCCCTGTTGAATTTCTGTGCTTCTGTCTCTTAGAAAGACAAAATGACTTGGTGGATCACTGCTGGGATTTTTACAGACAAGAAAGGGTATAGCAGACTTTATAAAACAGAATTCAATTTAAATCCCTCATTTGACAAGGCTCAACAGATCTTTCCTTTAAAAAACGGAGAGGTACCATCCACCTAAACAACAATGGCCAGAGCTTGATGGCACCTTTTTTGGCACCCTTCCAACCCAAATCATTCTATGCTGCATTTGAACTTCACACTCTGACACCTCTTCCCCTCTCCTTTTTTCTAGTTGTCAACTCATAACAGAAATACCTAGATTATTGTATAAGTAAACTCAGGTGAGTTACATTAGCAGATGTCAGATAGCAATTTCTAATTGATAAACAGCCCTCTTTCACTACTGAACAACTAAAGAATGTACTTCAAAATCTACAGGAAATTCAGGGACCTGGAATGTACACCTGGAAGTGACCTTAGGCACACTTTGCATTTAGAAAAATAGTTGCATCTCGGGTATGCTGGTGGAAATGGAACATGTTTATGTTTGACTTCCCCTTTCCAAATACTCAAAGAGGAGAGAGAAGCTACTACTGTAATCTTTCCCTGCATGTGATCAAATGGAATAGGAAATGCATAGGAGATTATGTGAGACAGTTTTAAATTTTATTATACTACAGATGCAAATAGACAGAGAAATTGGAGCTGGTGGAAGTGCCGTGAGTTTCAATTCAACATCTTCAGGGTTTCAGTAAGTTCTAAAACAGGTACACATTACTTTAGGGGGTTTTGGTTTTTTTTTTTTTGGTTTTTTTTTTTTTTTTTGTTTTTTTTTTTTTAGCTGAAGCCCTATTTCCATACAGCCTTTTTAGATATAATTGCTCAGAAATCAGGAGATTCAAAGTTAAGGCAGGTAAAGAGACAACAGCTCATTAAAGTAATAATATTCCAGTAGTTACACACAGTTCTTTCTATAGACAAATAAAAAAAGAAGCAGCCTGGCTTTCAGAAGTACTCACTGCCCATCTCTCCTGCAGGGCTTCAAGTGGAGTGATACTGGGTTAGGGCCTCCAAAAATCAGATCCTATCTACCTTTCTCAAGATGCTTAGAACTCAAAGGAACCCAAAAGCATGCAAAAAAGCAACAACAGTTCAGGTTGGTGGGTTTCCAAACGAGGAAGTGAAACTCTCTTACCAGCAGACACTGGTGCATCACTAGAGGAGAAGAATATGCTCAGCAAAGATGGGTTGGAAATGGAGGCTGCCAGAAAGCAGAGGAAAGGGAGGTCCTGCTTGCAGTGCGCTGCTTGCCCAAAGCACTCCTGGGACAGAGTTGCAGGAAATGAGGGAAACATGGAAGGAATGGATAATGGACCCGTTTTTTTTACAATTAACATCCTTAAGGGAGAAGCATGAATGTTTTTACTTTGGAGTATCATACTAAAACTTGTATCCTGCACAGTAATTCAATGCATTTTCAGATACCAGAAGCGGGTAACACTCATGTGCTTATAGTTATCACTCATACAAGGTGTCTGATTCTTGAAAGTCTAGTGTCCAGAGGAAAAACTTAACCACAAATCTAACAACATACCTGGCTTCCACAGAGTTTGAATTTTAGTAACTATGTTACCATAGCCCAGGACACCTGAAACCACATCATTTTCCAAAATGAGAGTAGTTACCTGTGGCTGGTTAGTGGGAACGGCCCAATTACTATTTCCAGCATGGGGAAGGTTGTTTCAGCTCTAAGAGTTCAGCCTAAGAGCAATTTGTGTTGTATGTAGCAGAAGGCACAGTTCACCACTGACATATCTCACCAACCTGAAAGAATTAGCTAAAGAAATAATAAGTTTACATGTATGCAAGCACATGATCAGCTGAATGTACTTGGGCCTGAGACTTTGCTTTAAAACACACTTCCAGATTCTATGAATGAGGCTTCTTTGCATTGTGCACTGTTTCTATGTCACACAGCTGTTGTGGCAGAGGGCAGAACACAAACTAGATAGACTCAGAGTCACTGTTATTTATTGTTGGCTTTTCGTTTAACAAAAATATTATGTGTGGAAATTTACTTTGAATATTTAGCCTGTTTTAGGAGAAGTGAGAGACATCCTCTGCTCTTTTGTCCCTCTGTTCACTTAAATAACATCTTGGAATACTTTCCAAACAATCCTTCTTTCTCCTACTTTCTTCCAAGATTAATTTCTCCAAGTCTACAGGTGCTGAAAAGAGGCCCAAACAGATTGATGTCACTGACTGTAGGTAGTGCCAGGGCATGAAGAACAAACCATTTTCAGATGTGGGTTATTTCTTGGGCTGGAAATTAAATTTCCCTGAACCTGACATTTGAAGAAGAGGTAGCTGGACTTACAGAGGAGCACGGTAGGTGTTCCTGAAGATTGACAGCCAGTGCCACTGCAAGTGGGACACAGCAGGACCGAAGGACAGGAGACTGTTTATTGCCCCTCTTGCACTTGGCACCCATTTAATTAGACAAGCAAATCAGTAGGGGTGGCAGAAGGAACAGAAAATGCCCCTACAAAACCTGCATATTTGTAAGCTTTCCCTGAAACCCAGCTGGGAGAGCTGGGCACTTCCAAGCAGGGATCAGACTCCTTGTGGCTCACGGACAGGCAGAACTAGCTCAAAATGCAAGCACAGCACTCACAATGATCTCCAATTTACCAATAAGAATTCAGTAACTCATATTTTAAATGAAGCAATGAGGACTGGGGTGAGCAGTGAAAGAACAATCACAACAATCCTAGAATACTTATTGGACTTCACTCACCAAGTTACAGCAGGAAAAAGCAAGAGGTTATTTTTGACTTTCTAATTAAGCTTGTTCTTAAACGCCCCTGGCCACCAGCTGGTGAGGTACACAGAAAGAAGGGGGGAAAAGCAAACAAGAAAAAAGGTAATTAAAGAGGCCTTTCTTGCCTTGACATTGGATAGCTGTTTTTTGGCCTTTAGCTGCATGTTTCCTAAGAAAAGACAGCCCTTCATCACCAGATGAAATTGCAGAAAGTAAGACTCATTCTTTCCATCTCCAAAGCTCCCACTCCAGCATTCAACTAACCCCCCTCTGAACACTGAGTCCCAACAACACAGGGAAATGTAACCTCCATCACCATGACACTCCCAGGAAATCAACACCTATCAACTACCACGGAATAATTAAGAATGGATAAAAAGACAGCTGCTTTCCTTCTGCTTTTTAATCATGTATCCAGCCCCTTAAGAGATTGCTAGGCTAGAGGAGACTTAAAGAAGATTAGCCTTTTCATTAATGTCAGGGTGAGGGGACAGTTTCAATGACTTCCCCCAGGTATGGTTTTAGCAGAAAGGCAGGCAGCTTGTTCGAGCGGTACCTCCCTGTCTGGTGTTATAACTGAGATTATACTGAGATTAATTCTGAGCCCAGAGAGCAGGGAAGGCTTTCCACAGCAATCTTTCTGCTTTATAGAAAGAGAAGGAAGAAAAAAAACCCGACAAACCCAAAGGAAAAAAATGAATGCAGTGCGATGGGTTGACCCTGGCTGGGTGCCAGGTACCTGCCAAAGGGTGGGTACTGCTCTGTCTCTCCCTTCCTTTGTCCTCCTCAGCAGGGACAGAAGAAATATTACAAAAGGCTCATGGATTGAAATAAGGACAGGGAGAGATCACTCACCAGTTACCATCATGGGCAAACCAAGCTGGACTTGGGGAAATTAGTTTAATATATTACCAAATTAAAACTCAAAACTGAGTAAGGTAACAAGAAATAAACCCAAATGTTAAAACACCTTCCCTCCACCCCTCATTTCTTCCCAGTTCTAACTTTCCTCCTGATTTTCTCTTCCTCCTCCGTGTCAGTGACCTTCTCAGGGAAGGACTCCTCGCATTCTTTCCCCACTCCAGCATAGGATTCCTCCTATGGAAAACAGTTCTCCATGAACTTCTCCATTAGTCCTTCCCACAGCCTTCAGTTTTTCACATAGTGCTCTGTTATGGGTCACTTCCATGGGGTGCAATCCTCCAGGAACAGGTTGCTGCAGTGTAGGTCCTCTGCCCAGGAGTCGGCTCCAGCCTGGGCTTCCAAAAATCACAGTCTCCTATGGGCATCCATCTGCTCTGGCAGGTGGGTCTCTGCATCCCCACGGACCCTCATGTGTGGGGGCACAGCTGCCTCACCATGGTCAGCACCACAGGCTGCAGGGGAATCGCTGCTCCAGCACCTGGAGCACCTCCTGCCCCTCCTTCTCCACTGACCTGGCTGTCTGCAGGGCTGTTTCTCTCACAAATTCTCTCCCATCTCTTTGGCTGTATTAGTGCAAGGGGTTTTTCTCCTCAAATATATTACCCCAGAGGCACTACCACTGCTCCTGGTGGGCTCAGCCTTGGCCAGCAGTGGGCTCATCTTGGAACGAGCTGGCCTTGGCTCTATCAACATATGGGAAGCTTCTGGCAGCTTCTCAGGGAAGCCACCCCTGTAGCCCTGTCAACTGAAACATTGACAGCAAACCAAATGTATGTAGTCAGGCTGGTGATAAATCTAACTTAGTTTGTTTAAAACAATAATTATACTTTTCCCTAATTTTTTTTTTTTTTTTTTTTTTTTTTTTTTTTTTTTTGACTTGAAGATCTTCAGTGATGTCTTCAGACATGAATTATCACCTAGAGGAAGCAATTATTTCTGTTCCCATCTTTAAGATCAGAAAACAATTTAAAAAATAAGAGATTCTAAGCAAAGCTTTAAGTTCTACTTAAAACAGCTCAGAAATAAAGTAGTGCATTCAGAGTTTACTGGGAAAATGAAACATGCACTTTTCACCTGGATGTGTAGGTTAAAGCTTTCTGCTAACCATGAGGGGTAACAAGTCGCAAGTGTAACTCAGTTGAAGCAATTGATTCTCTCAAAAGTGATGAGCCTGACACATCCTGTCACACATGAACAGAAACCACAGGGGAACATGCCCATGATAAAATATTTTCTTTTCACACCACGTATTGCATCATAGAATGGTTTGGGTTGGAAGGGACCTTCAAGATCATCTTGTTCCAGCTCCCCTGCCTTGGCCAGGGACACCTTTCACTAGACCAGGTTGCTCAGAGCCCCATCCAGGCTGGCCTTGAACACTTCCAGGGATGGGGCATCAAGAGCATCTCTGGGCAATCTGTTCCTGTGCCTTACTACTCTCACAGCAAAGGATTTCTTTCTAATCCTTAATCTAAACCTCCCCTTTCCCAGTATGAAGCCGTTCACCTTGTCCTGTCACTATGTGCCCTTGTACAAAGTCCCGCTCCAGCTTTCAGCACTGCCCCAGCTCCTAGGGCATGACAGCCCCTCAGAGCTGCAATGAAATCACCCTGACCAGGTAACACTTCCATTGTACCATTTTTACACTACACCCATGTTACTCCACACTTATTCCCATGGAGGCTTTGAAGCACGAATCCTCGGGAATAACTTCTATTAGAGACGCCACAAGGGAACGCAAGAGAAAACTTAAAAGGGTTTCAACCAGGCTAACTTAAAATAGCAATCCCAAAGATTGGCAGCTTAGACTATTCCATCTCTAATTCACCAGCAGCTTTCTTCTGAAAAGTGAGAAAATCAGAATTTTTTTCCCTTTAGGAATCTCCAGCACTTCATGGCTGGGCAGTTACAAGCCTGTACCCCCACACACATTGCAACTAAGGCTGAGCTCAACAGGAAAGGTACAAGCAAGGGATGGAAATAACTATCAACCCCCACCTCTGAATGACTCACATCCATGAAATACCTTCTCTTGCAAATCAGACCTTGGGGAAGGAGAACAGAAAGGGGCAGACATTACAGCAGCTTTCCAAGAGCCTTGTCACTGAATTTGAATGCTGGTGACTTTGCAAGGTACCAGGATTCAGGGACTAGATGCTGTAGCACAACTGACAAACCCTTTCAGCGCATTTCTAAGGAAAAAAAAATCATTAATCAACAGAATGTGCTGCAGGGCAGCTGATCACCGTTTAGGGATTTCAAATAAAGATTTCACATTCCTTGTTTTTAATCACTCAAGTATTAAGACTTTAGCATGAGAACGAAATGGCAAAGCTCAACAGCTTTGTTCTCATGCAGGACGTTGAGTTAGGCAAGCAAAATTAGTCTAAGTATAAGTCTAAAGTCTAAGCTATCAGACTTGGAAAGGATTTATTGCTCTTTCAGGAATCACAGTATTCTTGGTACGACACAGATGTACCCAGCTTTCCTGACATTGCTGGGACACTCTAACCTTTTCAAAAAGATAAATTGCAAACCCCTACATTTCTATACTGCAGAAGACAGGCTGCTGCTTGTATTCCAAGTGCAACTTCGGAGTTTCCTGTAGGACAGAAATTTCAGTTCAGTCAGCCACGAGACTTGCTTAGAAGAACAATCAAAAAAACAAGAAAAAAAGGTAATTGAAAACCTAACACAGTCTCCCACGGCACTTAAGTCTCACCATCACCCTTGCAGACAGGAAAAAACCCCATCTGCCTGTCAATTAGGAGAAAGTGTAGCAGCCTGAACAGCCTGATGTACACACAGCTTTGACACACTGCCAGAGAATATTAAACCACGGCAGGTCTTTGGATGCACACACTTAAAACAGACCAGCTTTTTGAAAGTGAAAAAAAAAATAAAATAATTGTCTCTAATTATTTTTAACACACCTTCATAAATCATTGATATTTTACTTCATTTACATTTTACTGAGTGTACATCAGCACTCAGAGCATATTTATTTCAGAAGTGTGTTGCTTCCTGTTGTCTTTGATGACAGAATAGCACCAGGCATTATTTTCTCTGTAGCATGGACTAAGGATAGCTTGTTGGCATACCTAGGATGATTCTTGAAGTAAATAAATAAGAAGAAATAAAAATATCACCCTCACCTTAACAACTCCACTTCTGCCAACCAGTTGTCCAGGTGCCTGCAACTGCTGGGTGAAACTGCTGCAAAACATTGGTGACACAAAACCTCCCCCAGCAGCAGAAGCTGTGTGCACAGCAAAGGAAGTGAGGACAGGACAATAATTTTGAAAAAACCAAACACACAAACAAAAGGAAACAAACTACCCACAGCAATTTCAGCATCATCTGGAGAATCAGCATCATTTAAAAAGCCATAAGAACATTAAGAATATTAACCATAAGAACAATTCATTTAATGCAGTGATAACTTTATTGAAGGAAATAAACAGCACTTGTAAGGGTTTCACTTCATTACAGAGAAAGTTGTAAGTCAGAAAAAAAGATGATTATCAAAGTAGAAATCAAACAGTGTAAATACATAGAAAAAGCACATCAGCAAACAGAATCAGTAACAGTACAAAACATTGCAGAGAATTTCTGAGTTTGGTTTTTATTTTACAAAACAATTCCACAGCTGGTAAAAAATTTAGTGGTCACACTACAGCGAGGCACGTGGTTTTAAGACAATAAACCATTTGTGTGCTTTCCCTCCAAATTGGTCAGTATTTGCAATGGTTGTAAACATCAGTATTTAAAATAAATGTGTTTACACATCCTCCTCCTTCTCAGTTTACAGCAGCACAGTGATCTCACCTTCATGAACATGATTAAGTACCAAAATGAAGCAAGAGCTGTTCTCAGGAAGTTGGAGGCACACACAGAGCCCAACATACTTTTCTTTCGAAAACATGGTTTCTGAATAGAACTTCAACTTGTGGCAGAAAAATCTTCCTTGGTTTTTTTAACAGCTCATGAGCAATCTTATTACTGTAAATACTAAACAAGAGGAAATTGTTTACATCATCAGTGTAGAACCATTTCAGATAGTACCAGTATTCATAACGGACTTCATCATATAAAACAGAGTAAAACCTTGAAGCAGTGAAAAAAAAAATCCCATATTTCAATGTATTGAGTGTCAGTACTTTGGGAAGAGATAACTACCACCCCCGCCCTGTTTCCCTTTCTAATGTAGCTGGAAAGTCAGCTGATCCAGGATATACGAATTTCCTGCTAGAACTGTATGCTAAGGCTGCTTGGTTGAGGTTATGTTATCTGTACAGCGAAAACTAGGGAAAAAAAATGGACAATGTGGTCAAAAAAGCACTTTCTGTTAAAACACTAAACCCTACTGAGGTGGGCACCCAACATCAAAGAAGTTTCCTTAGAGGAATCAGCCTTGAGTTGGGTGCTGTAGGCAACTGAGCAAGGACTTTCGGAAGGAAGGAGCTTTGTGATTCAAACCACAAACTCTCTATTCACGGTAGAGTGTACACAACAAACATTCCTGCCCTCACAGACAGTGAGATGGAAAGGTTCAGAAACACCAAACCATGCTTCCTGCCAAGCAGATAACCAAAGCTGATGATGTCAAAAACGTAACACAATGTAGGCTTAATGACCAAAAAAGAAGGTATAGTGGTACAATCTAATTCTAATTCAGTCTAATAGATTGAAAACTACTCAAGAGGGAATATTCATATAGTTTCCTCCCCAGTTACGTAAAAAAAATCATATAAAATAAAGTACTTCAGTGAAGTGGAAATTTCTTTTGCTGTTACATTTGCCAACAGCCTCACTACTACTACTACTACTTAAAAGTGAGTAAGAATCTAAAGAGTTTTGTTCTGGGGGAGCTATTTTAAATCACAACTGCTTGTAGATGAAGCAACAAACCCTGAGTATGTTTCACAAATTGGCAAGAATATAGCAAGTCTCTCCTACTGTCTGATGTCCCCAGGAACAGAATAGAACACCAAAGGGCAACATAAACCCCAGTGGCACTCCTGTGATCTCCTTGCCATCTCCCCTTGGGTTCCCTTCCTCTAAGGGCACAATTGCTTAGCCTCATGTGCCGTGCAGACAAATGAAGATTTGTTCTTCTCTCTCCCTGAATAAAAGGCTGTGAAGCTAGAATCAATGCTTTAAACTGAGAGGAGAGGGGGAAAAGACAAAAATCCATTTATGTGCTATCTACTGGTATTTTCATAAATTTCCTACTTCTAACTGGCTGTGCTCACAAGAGCCAGCTAAAAGGTTCTAGTTAGCTACTCTGCACGTTGAAAAACTAACGTTCACCATACCCAACTGTACTGTTCTTCCAGAAGAACTGCCAGAGAGTCAGGATACCAGAATCCTGCCCAAGCTACAAGGAACAAGCAAAAGGCTTTTACTCCTCCTAATCTGAAGTAATCAAAAAAAGAATCCCAAAAGTCAAATTCTGCTATTGTGACTGCTGAACCTGGAATGATGATCAGAGTTAACACAAGTTAGCTGGAGAGGGAAGGAGAAACAATGGATACTGTGCTTGTAGCTTTTTCCAGGGACATTCAGAGGTGCTAAAATTAAAGGAATATTGGAATGTAAAAGGCATTTGGGTTGCATTTCAATTTCCCTTATACATAGGAATTCTGTAAACATTATCAAAGTCCTAAGGAGAGCCTGGCATAGGTCCTTTGACAGATGTAAATTAGGTTTTGAACTTACTCCCTGATAAAAAAAGACACACATCAGTTTAGACACTTGTCTTAGATCAGCCAGGGAAAAGAAGGATCAGTTTTCTTTAATTCCCAGTCTCTCTTGGGCATTTAACCAAATCTTCTTTTCAAGAAGAGTAGTAGTCAACATATTTATTTCAACACTAACTTCTAAATCCTGGGAGACAAAAAAAAGCACCAGGACATAGTACTTGAATCTGCATAACTGATTCATCCCATCATCAGTGCCATCTTTCCAAGGTGGCATTTTCCACTGAAATGCCTTTACAACAGTAATTCTGGCCACCTGGAATCCACAGAACACTTGCCAAAATCTTCCTCTCATACCATCTGCAAAAGGAAGTCTTTATTTTTTAGAGGATCCTTACAGGTGGGTGGTACTGAGCTTTATAAATCATCAGAAGGACACTTAAATTTAAGATTTTGGATTAATTAATTTCTTAGTAATTTTCTGGAAGCCATACTTTTGCCTTCACTGTGAGCTTATACTTTACAGCCAAGTAGATCTAGGTTTTTCCCACATAAAATCTCTGTGGTACAAGTCAGGGATAAACTTGCCTTGCAATGCTTTTAAAGATTGAGAAAGAGATGCTTCAGTTCCCACTAGAGTACACTGGAAAATCATCATCTTAAACACTGGCTCCAGCAAGACATTTTGGTAAAAGGAAAGGGGAAAGCAGTTAAACACCATCTCACACAGCAGAAGCAGGAATCTGTGCTCAGATATCAAACTGACCACTGCAATTCTGTGGGAGTAAGTGATTATATATAGCTCAGAAGATAAAGAGAACACAGAGTGGCCTTGGAATTTGCATACAGACTGCTCAGTACTTGTTTGGAGCTGGCAGCAGGGATTGTTTCAACGTTTTTCTTGCTACCACAGGCAATAGAATATTGTGCTTTCTCCTCCATGCAGAGTTCTTTCGTGCATGCAAGGGTTTTAGCAGAAAGAAAACTGATTCCCCTTACAAAGAAAGAAAATGTTGGAGTTTTAACTTATTTACAAGTTCAGAAGAAAATGTCTTCTCCCTAATCCAGGCTGCTTAAAAACAATAGCCCATTTCCACCTTACGGTAGTTTGTCCTTTGAGAAAGGACATACAGAAATTCTTTTATTGCCTGCCATGCCCTTTGCATCGCTCTTACGTTACAGCTGGAGGAGAAGAGGAGCACCTCACTTCACGTGAAAAATGTCAGCTTCCTACCTTGCAACTAGCAAGGACAAAAATTCAGGTTCCTGGTAGTGAAAAACATCAGTGCACCTTATTTTATGAATGCTTTCCCAACAGGAAAACTTTTTTTTTCAGATTAAAGTGTCCCTTTCATGTATTTTAAGGAAAGACTATCAGTATAGACTGAGAATTAAATACTTCATTAAAGATGCAAACATTTCATGGTTAGTCCACAACCGTGTTTGCCTTTAGAATTACACCTTTTTGAAGTCTCATAAACCTAAAATTTTGCAAGAGAGACAGGAAAAGAAAGAATACCAATATTTCATTATCCAAGGCAAACAGTGCAAAGATTAAATGACATAAGGCTATTTTAAAAAATCCCAAGTTGTTGGTAAGAAATCAGCTTTCAACTCTAGATCTGACACAGTCCCATCAGAGTCAAGGTCTTCACTTTACAGACTTCACACATTACTTTGAAATTTTGCAAAACCAAACGCATGAATTTATGCAAGAACCACCACCAAATAGTGGAGCTCTGCCCAGTTCTTCTCCCAGACTGTATTTCATTTGATCACAAGCCCTTGTCCCACAGACACCATTGCTTACAAACCCGAGCAACTGCAGAGGCTGGGTGTAACACAAGGAGCTTCTAACAAGCAGATGAAAGGCACGTTCAAGACAGAAGTAGGAAACTACACAACACAGTAATCTCAACACAGTTCTATCTAGAACTTCCTAGAACTTTGTGAGGCATCCAGTATTCCTGTTAGGACAGACAGACTGAAACACATTTCTTCACAGCATCCCTACAGGCAGGAGAAAGAAAAAAAAAAAAACCACAAGAGAGTCAGAGTCACCTCAGTTACATTACTGGGTAAGAGTCATTCCATGCTGCTATCCCAGTGACACTGAGGACTGTGGAGATCACCTGACCACGTATTAATTGCATTAATGTGATCTGCATGACTACACAAATGCCTTGGAGACAAGCAGGCCTGCTCAGTGCCCACCTGCTGCAGAAGTGACACCTGCAAGGCTGCACGGAGGCACTGCCCTGCAGGAGGGTGGGGCAGGAGACACAACCCTGTGCTCACACAGAACAGTGCTCACGGGGGAGAACAGGACAAAAGGGACACAGAAGAAGACACTCAGCTAGCAGCAGCTTGGACCAACATTCAGGCATTCCAAAGGCAAGCCTTATGCTCAGCCTTTGGCCAGCAGGTTTACATATTTCTATGGGAAGGACTCTCATTTTCTCCCTTTGTGTTCTCCCAGTACAGAAGATGCTTCTTTTCATTTTCAGATGTAACCACCTGTATTTCCTGCACCACGGAAAACCTTCTAAAGCCACACATGACAATGCTTCTAAACAAATCTTCTGTATGATTAAACCTCAAAATGACAAAGAGTAAGCGAGCAGGGAAGCTTACCTTGCATATGGTATGAAGGAAATGCTGTACCTAAGAAGACAGATTTTGAGTTACTTTTCATGTCAGATTTCATTAGAGTCACAAACAAGAACAACCCCTCTGATACTCTAAACTGCAAGTTACATAACCAAAATGAAGCTTTGAGTTTGTGAGGAAGGAGCATCCTTGCAAGCCATCTTAGCCAAGCCAGGGTATGAAACGCTACGGCAAAATAGAGGGGGATGTTGTGAAAGCATTTTAAACACAGCTCTCCTGCATCCAGTATTCTTCACGCCCCAACACCGACAGGTAGGCAAGATTAGCACTGAGGGCTGGCTAGGTGTCCACATCAGTTTGTGCACTCCTTCAGTGACCCTGCACAGACCATATGTTAACACGAAGAACACTGACAATTTGATTGGCATAACTGGGTCTCTGAACGAGACAAACTCAGGAGAGTGTAAAAGAGAATACCAGATAGCAGGCAACAAATTGATTTAAAAGGGGAAGAAAAAACAAAGCTCAGTTCAAGCTCAGAGAAATCAAAGGAACTTCCCCTAGAAATGGAGCCCTGAGCTCTGTCTCCAAAGCCTCTGTAGTGGTGTGAGCGACCGAGAAATGGAAACAGGTCAGCTCCTCACTGATGTGTTGTCTTGAATCTAAGGGATTGACAAGGTAAAATTTTTCCTTCCACCTAACTCAACGTCAAAAGCCACTCACAATTCAGCTACTGATGTCAGGTGCAACAGAAAGTGGAGTGTGTAGGGAGGAAATCACTCACCATGCCATGGCAAAAAACTGTAAGATGCAGAAAAGCAGCGCGAGTCCTGCCTTACGCCACTGGAGACGAGAGGGGACGGGGGAAGAAACACAGCAGAGACAACTGTGTAAGAACCTTACTTTTAAAATATACTCCAGCTATATTAATTCCAGTGACATATACATACAGGACTCCAGTACTCACCCAGAAAGCAGAACACAGTGTTAGTATGAGGCACAACTAGGAGAAAACAAATTATTTTAATTAAAAATAGAAACAACTCCAGTTTCTATAAATATTGCTACAATGTAATGGAGTCCTTCACAAAGACAGAAATGATTTACATCATTTCACAGTTTTATTCAATTCTGTATCATAAGAGTTCCTCGTATTTAAAAGTTCCCTGTATTTAAAATGCTCTCACTATGACATTTCTGAAGTGAATTAAAGCAATCAGGAAATATCAGCCTGGTATCTCCAGAAAATGGTTTTATGGCTGCAAAGGAGCAAAAGGAAGAGGTTCCTGCAGCTCTTTTGCAGGTCCCTGCTCCATCCCATACATTTCTTGGTGCCACGAGCACACACCACGTTTCATCATTTTGCATAAGTAAGACTTTTAAAATACTTTTCAGTTACCACTCTTAGTCTTTCTGCTTCTGCACAGTTCCTGATGATTATATGGTTACCGTGGCATTGAAGTTATGTCATTACCTAAAAGCTCGCCAATTAAAACTGTTACACTTTCAAGAACTTTGGACTCTTGCTTAGTAGCTCTCCTGTGCACATATTTAAGTAAGGCACCATCATTCAAACCAGCACTTCTTCTGTTTTCAGAGTTGCACTGAATCTTTCTTTCTTTCTTTACTACAGGTAAAACCTTGGGAGGGTAGTAGGATTATTATCTGCTTTAAGTTTTAACAGAAGTTCATTTATCTATGATAGATGCTGATAATTCATCCTCCTTCATCAGCATCTAACAGCCTTTAGATACACATGTACCACTGTCCTACTAGAGGTTATAATGGGAATCTTTCTGCTAGAATGGAAAAAAACCCCCATGTAGTACTGCATATTCAGACACTAAGACATGCATTGCCAAAGAAATCATACACTTGAGCTCAACCAGTACTGACAATAAATGCAGCTCTTCCATTAGTTTTAAGGTGGTGATTTGTACATCATACATCTAATGACGGGCTTTATCCCAGTGAACAACATTCCAGGAATTCCCCTGACTCCAGGCATCCTGAATGCATACAAAACACACACACACACCACACAGTAGCTTCTTGCTTGGATCTGCAAGCATACACAGTCAATTTCTCAACCTCTGCAGCATCTCTGGATGTGTAAAGAGAAGTTGGGAACTGCTGATGCCAAGCAAACACTCTGAAGACATTCAGACTGAAAGCGGGAGTTTCATGCAAGTTAAACCTCAGGAGAAAACAGGAAAGTTGCAGAGACAAAAAAACCTGAGTACTTTATAGAAGAGTCAGTCTGAAACTCAGCAGGAGTTTCATGCAAGTTAAACCCCAGGAGAAAACAGGAAAGTTGCAGAGACAAAAAAACCTGAGTACTTGAAAGAAGAGTCGGTCTGAAACTCAGTAGCAACTTTTGGACACAGAAACACACACAAGGTTTGCTGTAACTTCCATCTTCTGAAAAGAAAACAATTCCAAGGGTGGAATAATTCCACTGACTATTGAATTTGCAATTTCATTCTGTCATACGAGTTTCAAAACCTGAAGCTATCAGCCAGCTGGGATGATCCCTAATGCAAGGTGACTAAGGCACGGTTTCCCCAGCTGCTTTGTCATGCAGAGATGATTTTATCAAGGTAGAAATGACTACACAGCTCTTTCAAGGCAATCAGACAAAATATAAAAAGACAAAATTATGAAAGATAAAGTATCTAGCAACATCCATAGGACAACTTAAAAAAAAACGAGTTTCCCATCCACTTCTTAGGCAACACATAAACATGATGCTGTGACCTCAAGCACGCTAAAAAGGCACGTGCACGGTTCACACACACCAGTCACAGACCCTTAACGCTCATTTAGCAAAACAAGCTGGCTTCAGCTCAGTCTTGCCCAGCAGAGAGGCGCTTTTCTGGTGCTACACTTTCCTCTCCACTACACCAGGTATGCAGTGGTTGACATTTTAAGAAAAGACAAAAAAACCCACGAATCAAAAACCCACCCCCAGACATATCCTGAGCCATAGCCATGGATATGAAAGGACTTCACAATGAGAATTGTTGCCAGGGTTGTACGAGTTAAAAGCGACCCAGGGGACACTTACTAGCATAACAATAGTAGCGATCAAACGCGTAGGCTCAAACATCCGCTTCAATTGTTTCATTGGTCCCATAAGAAACATAGTGCTGTGAAAAGCAAGTCGAGATGAACAGGGAAATGAGAAAGGCAAAAGTGAAACTCGGCAAGATTAAACTAACTGCTGCCATAGGGGCATCGGTACGGTGTGTTCTTGTGGCAATCAGTGCGGCATAACTAAAGACATGGGATTATACAACGGGACAAAATCCATTCCTCCTTTTCTTTGTGTAAGGTATTTACAATTTTATTCAGACTTGTTCCACTAAAGTTACCAGAAGCAGAGCAGAACTATCAAGTTAGAGGCACAGGCCAAGGCCAGCTCAAATCAGATCATCCTTGACAGATGCTTCTCTAACCTGCTTTTCAAAAACGCTTTTAAAATCTGCTTTTCAAGAACACCATCCACAGAGGCTCTGCATGGATTGCCAGGTAATCCAGCTCAATTTATCTACATAAAAGGCTGTTTTCAGGCCTGGATTCATTCTCTGATCCCTTACCAGATCTGCAGCCTCATCTAGAGCCCTGGTGATGGACACTGAATGAATTATACAAGGTGAAAGTTTTATCTAAAGTGGTATTTCTGCCTCATATACTATTTTATTCTGCCTCATTAGCGTATTACTTCCAGTTCCATTATTTATGCTTTCTTGCATCATGCTAAGTTTCCACAACCACAGAAAGCTGGGCTTGTCACAGAGTATGTAGGGCTTTGCTTCAGAAACCTTGATGGCCATGAAATCTTACTACATATACTTGCCTTGACAAACAGACGGCCCCAAATATATTCACTGAAACATTTCCAAATGCAAAATGGTGAAGAATAATTTTTATCTAGAGGAGGAGGAACCAACAAAATCAAAAAACCTCAATGCTCACAGCGTGAGTGTGGTTTTTGTTTACTGATGAGCAACTTTTACCTTGAATGCATTACTAATAAGAATAAACAAAACTAAAACTTTCTTTACCATTTCAGGGAACTGCTGGGGAAATGCTGCTCTGCAGAATTCAACAAGAAAATTATTTACAAAAGCAAATCTTCTCTTGCAAATGCAACAGTTTCTACCAATCATGCACTATCGTTCTGCTTTTGTTTCTCATCTGTATTAGGGAAACGATATATAAAGATTGTTACCTCCCAATAGATGCAATATTCCCCAGGGTATAAAACACTGCGAAGAGTACCAGCCCTTTCTTTGGTATCCATAGCAAACAACTACCCTAGAAAGGAACATTCAGAGAAAGAAGGGGGAAATTAACAGGTTTTAAATTGAAACAAGTATATATATCCTAGAAGTGTCACGTCACAAAAGAAATCCTGGGAAAACTTCAAGCCAAACTGCAGAATCACGTATACGAAAGTAAAACGCATTTCCTGGCATTCTGGTTAAGAGTCAGTGCATTGGAACCGAGTCAAACGTCTCCACAGAGACTCGGGAAAATCAAGCAACAGCACAGAGGGAGGCCGTAATTATCTGGGCTCCTGAAACTCAAATATTGGGGAGATCCGGCAAAAGGTCCTTACCAAGATCGAGCACAGGCATCCGATGGCAAAACACGCGACGAAACCTTTCACTCGGGTGCCCCAGCCTAACGAAGTCGCGTCGATAACCTGGAAACGAGGAGAAAAACAAAAGCGAAACTTGTTTACTCGTAGCTCTCGCCTCCAACCAAGCGCGAAAACTTCCCCTCAGACGCTGCGCCGCGTCCCGTCCAGGCACGGTCCCGCGTGTCCCGCGGGAAGCGGGGGATGCCGAGGCACCGGGACGCGCGGGGGCAGCGTGGCGGAGCCCAGCCGGGACCGCCCGCCCGTGCCACCGCCGCCTTCTCCGGGCCGGCTGCTCCGCCGAGAGCAGCGGCAGCGCTGGCCGGCTCCCCCCGCCCGGCAGCGAGGCGCCAGCGGCAGCGCGGCGCTACCTCGGCCAGGCCGCTCGGCTCCTCCGCGTCGCGGCCGCTCAGCACCCGCTTCAGCTTGTCCATGGCCCCACAGCCCGGCCGGCCGGCCGGAGCGCCCTGCCCTTCCTCGCTCTTCCCTTCCCTCCCCAGGGACTACCAGCCCCGGCAGCCACCGCGCCCACCTGCGCGCCGCAGGTAGGGGAAGGCCGGCGGGGCGGCGCGCAGGCTGCCGGGGGATGTAGTCCGGACGTGGATGGAGCCTAGAGCCCCCCGGCACTTTCCGATCCATCACCCGGCTGCAGCGAAACTCATTTTATAGTCAGTGAAGTTTCACTCTAATCCCGCGACTATGGCTCCTCTCCCGCTCACTTTTTTTCCTAACGAGCCGAGCACTCTCCTGCCAGACAAAGGTATGTGGATGCAAGTTCCCACTAGCAGCCAAAATTCAGCATCACAATTCTTTCAGTTTATTTTGCTCAGTTAAAAACAGAACTATAAAATGTTTGGTACGTTTTATTTAGCAACATACAAGGAACAATATAAACTGCCACATAAAACTCAACACAAAACGGCTGGAGAATCACCCCACTCCCTCTCCCTTAAAGTAATTTATTCAAAGTGGTATTTTCCCGTGGAAATTTTGTGCCAGAGAGCTTTCTGTATGCCAGTTTATACCGCTGCTTCTTGGTAATCTGCGTGGTGTAAGACAGTAACAAAGTGCTCCAATTTTGAACTTGTTCTAACTGTAACTTCCTAACTGTGATTTCCCCAACACGAATGTTCCACTGAAATGCACAGCACCCTTTAGAATAGATGGAGAACAGGTATCTATAGAGTCAGGATACAAGTCCATTCCATAAAACTTTACCAACAGGTCACAATTAGGATGTATGATGGACAAGAGAAAACACACAGTACAAGCTAAACATGCAGAGTGCCCTTTCCATGGCTCCCTCCCGACTCTGTGTCGTTCTCCCCACTCTATTTCAGCCCAAAGGTGTTTAATGATAGCATCACTGACCAAGCCCAAATCACAGTTTGAATTAACAAATGCAGATATAGTTTCCTTCATGCCAGCACTACATGAGCTCTGCTCCCAGTCATACCAGCTGTGAAGTGTGTTTTCACAAGCTCTAAGGCATGTATACTAATATATGCTTAGAGTAAAAGAAGTGCCATGATTTACTTCTACCAGAAAAGTATCTCTTCACCCCCATTTGTGGTTCCCTTCCTTTTCACTCTTACCTCACTTCCCTCTGTCACTGGAGTGGACCCAAATAATCTTCTATTACCGAATGGATTTTAAACTCTTCCATGCTGCATTCATTTGCAGTTCCCTTCTTCATCCTGACATTAAAATGTTCAGGAAACAAGGGCAGGAAGATGAACAAAAAGCCAACAGAATTTAGGAATGTAACTGGGAACATAGAGGACCTTGCTTCTATTTCGAAGTGGCCATAAATTCATGCACCCAGATCGTATCTGATAATTATCTGGTAATTATCACGGCTGACAACTTCTTTCAGAAACTGTTTCATTTCAGTTCCCTTCACTCATCCAATGGATCCTTTTTTTGCAGTAATCCTTTCCAAAGGATTCCAAAGATAAGGCTGCAGGTGTACTCAGAAAAAAATACTCTCATCAATAACTTCGTATAAACCAATCCTCACAGTCTCTCTGTGAGGCAGGCATATATTAACTCTCATTTTTACATACAGGGAATGGAGGCACAGAGAAATGTCTTCCCCATGGTCAGAGTAAATCAGTGACACAGAAAAAAACTGCAGTTAGTTCCTGCCTTTACACCTGCTGTAGAATTCACTAGATCAGGCTGCCTCAAATAACAGTGCAATTAGTGGGTTATTCGTTTTTACTAAGGAAACATCACTAAATGGCAGTAGATTTTTTTGACCACTGAAACCTCAGAGTCTTCTCTACATGAAAACCACTTAACACAAGATATGGTTAAATACTAGGTTTTATGGTGGGTTGCTTTTAGCAAGCCATGCAGTGTAGAATATGTAGATTTAAAAAAACAAAACAAACAAACCCAAGACATCAGAATGTATACAAGTTCTTATCTGCAAGCACCTTGCACCACAAGGCCTGCTCTTCACTGGAGTTACTTGCTCCCTGCACTGAGTGTCAGCAGCAAACCCAGGCACGCCTGCTTAGTTGCCCCATGCTTAGGCCAAACCAGTAATATACTTCCAAGGATTTCCAAAGGATTTCCAAAAGCAATACAAGTATTTCAGTTTCATCTGCAGAGTGTTGAAACCATGACTATGCAAGTGATCACACTTCTATTAATATTAGAAGAATTTTAAAATAAACCAAAATTATCTACCTGGAATACAAGTTAGCATCCTTCTAAGGCCATACAGGATCTCCTTTCTCAAACTGCAAATACCAGCATCCTTTAGGAATCAGACTTCCCCAGCCTTAAGCCCCACTGCAGGTTTGCAATTTGGCTGTCAGGGCAGTAGAACCAACATGTGCGGGCACATCCAAGAGAAGGCCAGCGCAGGGCAATGCACTTCCAGCATCATACATGACTGGAGCAGCACAGGGACCCCAAGCGAGAGTCCCAGAACTGCCCAGAGAACTCCAGATTAAACCAGCAATTGTGAAGAGACTTACCAGTGTCTCTCTGTTCATCTCCAGCTCTCCTCCTGCTCTGGAGTTAATGCCTCACAAATAATTTTACCTTTATTATAGTGTCAAACAAATGTAATTTTTTCCCTACACTTAAACCTATCCTCAGATGAAATGAATATTCTTAGGTGAGACTCTGGATCAGAAACTACAAGAAGTAACTTTGCTGGTTATCAGTAGGGGAAGCCAAGCAAAATGGGTAGTTTAGGACTGACAGATCAAAATGAATGCAGAGGAATTTTTTTTTTTTTTTAAATTTTGGATTATTTCTCAATAAAAATAAAATCATGACAGTCTCACAACTCTGGTAGTTTCTTAGTATCTGAAGCAGCAATAACAAAATCTTCATAGAAGTGTTAGTGGATGGGGGGTCCAGACAATACTCCTGCCTGCTTGGTGAACTAAACAGAATCCAGACTCCCAACAGTCATTTCCCCAATGCTACTGAAAACTGTAACTCACCACCAGTCTATTATCAACTCCAGACACAGGTTAAAAAAAATCCAAACAAAAAATACCATTAGCAAAACCTGCTTGAAATGTTTTCTCTCAAGGCTACAGAAAAATGAGCCAAATTCTTCATTCCACTAGTAGTGAAATGCCCCCCATGACAACAATTGTGATCACATTATCTCCAGTCTACTTCAAGTCCTTATAAAGTCACATTTATTTAGACTTAGCACATGTGGTTTCCAGTGATGTTTCTGGCTGAGGCTCCAGTTTCTCTGGGAATTCTAGTTTTTCACAGATTGTCTCCTTTATGGGCAGATACTGAGAGATCTCGTTAGGTTCCGTGAACAGCGAAGGTGGAACGTTCTAAAAACAAAAAGTTTTACATGAAATGAGTGTAAGAAGAGGGGATAAGAAGAAGTATTGCAACCCCCAACTTTTACAGACAAATAATTTATAATTTATTGGATGCAAACTTTTTAGAGGCAAAGGAAAAAAAAGGGAGAAGGACAGGTACAAGAAGATGAAAGTTCAGGCATTTGTCAAGGATAAAAATCTACAGCTGCAACTCCAAATGTACCACGAATTATTCTGAGCCATTACTAGAATTTTAAGGTGACCTATTTACCTCAAATATTTGAGAAAAACTGAGTCTATTACCAAACCGATCTTAACCCCTAATACTGCTCGGAAGCACACAACCAGCCATGAAATTTAACATCATGGGACCTGGAGTACCTGACTTTGCAGCTGAACAAAAAAAATAATGAAAAAATGAAAAAAACCACAAAACAAAAACAAAACCCCCCCCAACCAACAAACAAACAAAAAAAACCACCAAAACCCCCCACATTTTATTAACTCAATAGCAGAAAAAGTGACCTAATCCCATACGTTGTCACATGATCATTTTACAAAATGCAAATCTGCTCTAAAATCACCAAAACAAAACCTGCATAAGCTAAAAGAATTTTCCTCTGTATTAATACCAAACTGTACAAAGAAGGACTCAGAGACACAGTATTTTCTATGCTGACCATAAAACTGAAAGCAGACAGAAGGTAAAGAAACAAAGTTTTAAAAATGCAATACCTTTAAACTTGATATTTTGCTTTCCCTGGATGTGTACTCTCGCAACATGTAGGTCTTGTCAGCCTAATGGAAAAAAGCAATCATCTTTATGGTATCAATGCAAACTAAGCATTTTAAATACATTGAATTTTAGAAGAACTGGAATTTGGTTGACCACATATTTTCACTTAGGAGAAGAAATGTACATTCAAATTCATGAAGTCAGATGATAACAATGTTGGGTTTTTTTCCCAAAAGCCACCTGTGTGCATGCTTAAAAAAAAATTCTATGACTGAATATGCTTATTGACTTTTACTCAGCTAGACGTCCTACACATCTACACCGAATTACCAAACCACAAATCTTAACATCCTGTGTTATTTATGAGATACCATAACTCAATGTACTATGGACAGTTATTTGCAAGTTACACTTGCAGTCTAATTCTATCAGGCAAGACAAAAAAATAACCTACTTGGAGACAGGACAGTATTGAACTCTCTACTGTCGCCTATTTTTCCCCTTGTACTCCCTTTTCTAATCTGTGTCTGTCAAATTTATTCAAATGATTACATCACACGAGGGGGAGCCTACTCTGCTCATACACCATGGCATCCAGCACTTGTTGCTAGCTCAGCACCACAATACCAAAATACACTCGGGAGTTTTTATGCCCCCCAAACATCAGTATTGAATTAGAGGAATATCACGAGGTCACCGGAAGTAAAACGGCAAGGGAACTCTGTAGAATAATGATGGAAAGCAAAGGTTTACCTCATGATGAAGCCTTGTGTCATTCATCCTGATGAGTACCCCATCCACTCGCAAGAAGAACCTCAGCAGCACAAAGAAGCTGGAAGGCATAACCCTCTGCAAAAATAAAGATGGCCCATTCAGCACCTCACAAAGGCTTCCTTTAAGCATGCACTTGTCTACAGCAGATATTCACAATGGAAGACAGTATGAGAAGTTTTCAAGAACGAAGTCAAAATCTGGGCTGTTGATTTGCTACAGCTGTGGCTGGCCAGAGGGACAGACAGCGTCTCAAAGGACTATTAGGCAGGATGCAGAAGGAGGGAAGAGATTGTCCCCCGGAGCAAATGACAGATGACAGAAGCTTCAAGACAACACTGTTTCCTGTAAGAACATATTTCTAAGGGCAAGGATGAAGAACTTTGGGCTTTGAAGTTCAAATCCCAGAAGGAACAACATGCAAAAAGCAGCTGTGTTTTGCATTAATCAGTCAACTGAGTCCCCAGGTATCTTTTATACACCTCCCAATACTCACCACTTTCACACTCAAACTTGATACTCCATGATCATGGAGTTCATCTTCAAATAGAAGTACTTCTTCAAAAAACATAATTTGTTCCCTGGCTTTCAATTTCTCTGTATTTATATGTTCTGTTGTAGGAACAACCTAGAGAAAAAGATTAAGAACAGTTAGCATATTAATTTGTTGCCAAACTACATAAAGTTTGTCCTGATATTTTGAATTCCACAGCTCTGGGGCACTAAGCTTAAGACACCCCAAACTCCTAAGAGAAAAAGTTAAAATCAAAGTTTACAAGAGTTTCTTCTTGGAAATCATATGAAGCAAAAGCAAAAACTAAGAGTGGAAAATTCTGAATAAATTTCTCTCTGAGTACAGGCTCAACAGGATTTCAGCTGCAAACAATTCTGCTCCCTTTCTTTCAAAACATTTGAAGATGTTTTGTGTTTAACGTATGTATGAGAAGTTCAGGTTTATAAAGATATTTCCATGCATTTAGCACCCCTAGCCCAGGACACATTTTGGAAAGGATTCTAGTACAACCTTTCCATGGAAATCAAGAACCTATATGTTTTCCATCTCATGGTCTCCATAGACACTTCTGGTGTCTAAAGACTATGGACCAACACTGTTTATTTCCATGCTCCATTTTTAATTCCAGCACAACACAGATGATCTCTAACTAAAGTGATTCTAGTGAATTAATACAGATTATGTGCTTAGCAGCAAGCAACCTGTATGCAATAAACAGAAGCTGGGAACTTCAGTCTTATTTTCACAAAAATAAAGATGTGAGGGCCTGTGAGTTTAAATATGAGGAGTTACTGCTGCAGAAAAACATCAGGCCATTGAAAGCAGCCAGGTCAGAAAGCAGACAAACATGCAAGCAGCAGAGCATGCAGGCACTACAGAATGACACAGCTGATAGTTCTGCTGTATGTGAGCAGCTCAGGGCTCCAGAGCGGCCCTCAGCAAGAGCTGAAACCTCCCATGTGCTTTAATCCTAAAACGCTTTGAGATACCACCCACCTCCGTTATTAAAATAAGCCATGATTTGATTAGGACAAAATCATGAGCTGAGACATGAGAAGCCCAAATTACACTTTGAAATCAGAAATTATGAAGCACAAAAGATTTTACAGAAGCCTACTGAAAGGTAGGTTGAAAGGTAAATGACAACTTAAAAAAAAAAACGAAAAACTGACTGAAGCAAGATGCAGTCAGCAATTAACAAGAAGAAAATTACCTTTAATGTTGCAGTATTGCCCAGCAAAGTTCCTTTGTAATCTGTTGTGTAAGTCCAGTCATATGGCTTGACAACTTCCTTACTGTGCTCAGTCTCACTCCTCAACAGTGAAAGAGAAAACAGCTTTGTAGCAATTGCATTGCAGCAATTCTCAAAAAATTACAACCTCACATAAGACCGTGCATTAGAATTCCCACACTGTTCCTAAAGAAAAACAGCAGCATTGTCTGGGCTGCAATCAAAATGTCAAGACTTAACCATGGTTTCACATTTGTTTCCATAATAACTTTGGAAACAACTGTGAGAATTCTTGATCTATCTCAGTTCTATGACTCAAATTACAGATTTTCATGCAATATTGCTGAAAAATTTGTATTTCGAGATCAATTTTTCTTTTAAGTAGGCAGAAAGTGATCTCTTGACAACACACAGCAATCATTAACACTGCTATTTAGCTTAGTCTTCACGACAACTTTGCTTTCTTTCTGTGCTTTATTTTCAGGTGCTCTACAACTAATCCAATCTGGTAAATACTGAGCATCATAATTAGCTTTCATGCATGGTAATTGTTCTGCTTCATTCCTAAGGCTAAGGTTTTGAACACATACAGCACTTTGCAACACCACACAATGCAGTCTTGTAATGCTCGAGGCCCTAGGAGTTTGAATAAACAGAAACAGCATTAAGTCATGATAAACTTGAAGTTTACTTTAAGAAAGCCATGACACAGCTGAAAAATAGAGCTGACCCAATTTAACAGGAAGCATGATGACAACAAAGAAAAGCAAAGTGACTTCTGTGATACACGTGACCACATGCTGTACCTAGGGTAGAACCAAATGCAGTGTGGTCCTCCAGAGTTCAGCTAGTTCCTTTCACTACTCTATGACAGTTGCATATACAACACACCAGTACTTGCCCACTGGTGATAAAAATACTGTACCTGCTCTCTTGCCACTCCTCTGCACAAGCGACTTTGATCATACCTTGACAATTATTGACACATTTTAAAGCATCTGTAGCATTGAACTCAATTCCAAAACCATGGTCATGCTGTATTCTTAGGACATTGTCTCCAAACATCATCTCTGGCAGGGAAGGCATGTGTAATTCCTCGGCCAGCCTGCAGAGAAAAATAAAAGAGGCATCAGTCAGCTACAGCTCAGTGAAAGCAGTCCTTGTTTTGGAATAAGGATTCTTTAGACCATGATAACTTAGAAGACACATGGTTTTCCCAGGTTAATCATTTCACCTGAAATGCAGAGTCATTGATCCGAAGCGACTTCTCCACCAAAAAAAGTATTCCTAAAGCATTCCTTCGCCATCAGGCTCAGACAAAATTCTCACACATGAGGAATCATGAGTATCTGAGAAGCATGTAGAAGCAATTTTGCACCTGTGCTAGCAAATCCCTGGATGATTAATGGACCAACTTCAGTAGGTGCCCAAAGAAACTTGTAGGAACTAGGACTCATCATAAGCAAGTTTGAATTCCCTGCACAGTGGGCCATACCTCCAAATTTAGAAGCTTACAAAAAAGATGCTTAAGACAATCCTGGCAGAGTATGTAAAAAGTGCAGAAGACACTACTGTGCTCTACTACTTTTTCAATGTGGTAGAAGACACGTATTGGTACACTTCCTAAACTTTTCCTTTCTTCCCTACCTACCTGACTGACCAAGCTCAAAAAGGAATATATGACAGCTGGAAAGAAGAAAGCTTTAGGAAATACACTCATTTGAGTGAGAGGAGGGAGAGGAGCGTCCTAATCACAATGTTCACATTGATAACAAAGCACTCCTGACCAAAAACGGTTATTTCTGCAACCCTGAATACAAAAGAACACTGTTAACCTAACTAGAATAAAAATAGCAAATTCACAGACCTGGTGAACAAGATCCTGCGTTTTTCCCAGAGAAGGCAGAATAACAATATGAACTCTTCCATTTCATCAAGTGTAGGAACCCCTGACCTGCAAAACCAACCCCTGCATAGAAAAGAGTTCTTGGCTACAGCACATTTAATCCTTCACCGTTCCACACAGGTTGCTGAGGGTTTTTTGCAATATATATTTGCCAGAAATAAAATTCCCATAGATACTAACAATGTTTCCCAAGCAATAAAAAAGATAAAATGGATTGCTGTGACTTTGTTGCACCTCCTACAATCGGCCTCGGCCCACTGATTCAGTCTGTCCAGATCCCTCTGCTAAGCATTCCTACCCTCCAGCAAATCAACACTTCCACCTGACTTGGGGTCATTTGTGAACTTACTCAGAGTGCACTCAACCACCTTGTCCAGACCATCAATAAAGATAGTGAACAGGACTGGCCCCAGTACTGAGCCCTGGGGAACACCACTGTTGATGGGCCACCAGCGGGATGTAACTCCATTCACCGTTACTCTTTGAGCTCAGCCATGCAGACCGTGTTTTACCCAGCAACAGTGCACCCGTCCCTGCCATGAGCAGCCAGCTCCTCCCAGAGAATGTGTCTCATTAGCCTCAGAAAAGGTAAAAGCAAGATAAATGAAAGGACTTTTAACAAGACTAATGAGATTCCTGCGTATACTGAAATTTATTCCAGAAAATGAAACCGAGAAATATCTGCCAAATCCATCTGCCATTAAGATCAGTTATGGCACAGCTGAACTCTTCAGTTCCACGTTAGCAAATCTGAATTAAGTATTTGATGCTGATACAGGAACATTTCCTGCAATGATTTCACTGGATTGGCAATTCCTTCAAGAACAGAGAAAAGCATAAATTTTTAATGAAAACCACGATCTTAAAATAGCTATTACCAAGAGATGGTGTGACATTAAAAATATCCTTTTTCAAAAGTAATTAAGAAAATCAGGCTTCTAATTAGCAGGTCTCAGTTCAGAGACATCCAGCGATCCAAAATCACTACAATCATACAATCACAGAATGGTTTGAGTGGGGAAAAAAACCTTAAAGGTCAAGTTCCATCCCCTGTGCCAAGGGGAAGGACACCTCCGCTAGACCAGGTTGCCCAAAGCTCCATCCAGCCTGGCCTTGAACACCTCTACAGATGGGGCATTTAGAACTTCTCCGGGCAACCCATTCCAGCGACTCACCATCCTCAGAGTCAGGAATTTCTTTCCTAGGGTCCAATCTAAATCTCCTCTCTTTCAGTTCAAATCCATTCCCCCTTGTCCTCATACTACATGCCCTTGTAAAGTCCCTCTTCGTCTTTCTTGAAGGCTGCCCTCTGCAATCACTAAAAAATTCTTTTGGAAATCACCTGTAACCCAAACGGCCCCAGTTTCTCCAGCCAGAGAACCAAGCTTGAAGAGAAGGAACAACCCCGGCTCCCCATGTCACTAGGCCGAACAGCGTCTCCCCGGCTCTGGGAAGGCTCTGTGTTTTTCTCGCAAGGCCACCCGCCGCCCCCGGCCCCTCGCTGTGGGGGCCGAGGCCGCAGCCCCGCGATGGCTCCCCGACCAGCGGGGACAGCGGGCGGGGTTCCCCGAGCAGCGGGGACACCGCGCTCCGCTGTGCTCTGCCGTGCCGTGCCGTGCCATGCTGTGCTCTGCCGTGCCGTGCCGTGCCGTGCCCCCCTGCGCCCCCCGCCCGGAGCCCGCCCCACCTCTCGGCCTGAGCCGACTTCATGATGTGCGTCCGGGCGGCGCTCAGCTTCCACGGCCCGAAGGTGAAGTCACGCCGGCTGCTCTGGAAAACGGGATGCATGGCGGCCTCCTCTCCGCCGAGGAGAAGGCAGGAGAAGGCAGGAGAAGGCAGGAGAAGGCAGGAGAAGGCGGAAGGGGCGGCGGCGGAGGCGGCGGAGCCCCGCTCCTCCCGTCTCCTCCCGCACACCCTCACGGCAGCGGCGGCGCCTCCGGAACCGCGGCCCCGCGGCGTTTCCGCTTCCAGGGGCGCGGGGCTCGGAGCCCCGGCGGCGGTGGAATGCTGGGATGCAGCAGGAGGAGCACTGCCAGCGGGGCGAGCGAGGGGATCCTGCCCTTCTGCTCAGCTCTAATGAGCCCGCACCTGCAGTGTTCTGTCCAGGACATGGAGCTCCTGGAGCGGGTCCAGCGGAGGGAAGCGAAAATGGTTAAGGGACTGGAGCATCTCCGTTAGGTGTAAGGGCTGAGGGAGCTGGGCCTGTTCAGCCTCGAAGAGAGGTGGCTGAGAGGGGCTCTCATCAATGTGTACAAATATCTAAGGAGGGGATTCCAGGGGTAGGATCCAGGCTCTTATCGGTGGTGCCAAGCAATGGGACAAGAGGCGACGGGCAGAAACTGATGCACAAAAGTTCCACCTTCCCCACCTGAACATGAGGAAGGAATTCTTTACTGTGCAGGTGATTGAGCACTGGAACAGCTTGCCCAGAGAGGTTGTGATGCCTCCCTCACTGGAGATATTCCAGACCTGTCTAGACACAACCCTGTGCCATGTGCTCTGGGAAGACCCTGCTTGAGCAGGGAGGTTGGACCAGATGGTCCATTGTGGCCCCTTCCAGCCTACACAATCTGTGATTCTGTGAGGTGATATGGGGGGGCAGGTGGGTGAGGGAAAGGATCCACACTTCTGTGTGCTGCTGGAGCCACTGTGGAGAGAGTGGGCTCTCTAATCTCCTCTGCCCAGGATGAAGATGGAGCAAGCGAAGCTGCGCTGCAGAAGCCAGTGGAGAATGTCTATGTGCCCCACAAGTGCTTGTGCCTCCAGTCCCGTGGGTACCTCGCCAAGCACAGTGGGGCAGCTGGGTAGGAGCAGTTTTGGGGAGCTCTGAAGCCTCTGGTGGCCCTGGACCATCTCCATGACTACACTCACGGCTGCAGCAAGCATTACACATGGCTCCATCACACAGGTGCCCTGTGCTGTGTTAGTATACACACGTGTGCACACAGAATCACATCTGGCACAGTGGATCATCTGGTCCAACATCCCTATTCAGACAGGGTCATCCCAGAGCACATGGCACAGGATTCTGTCTAGACAGATCTGGAATATCTCTAGACTCCACAACCTCTCTGGGCAACCACTGTACAGTCACTTGCACAGGAAATAAGTTCTTCTCACTCACATTCAGGTGGAACTTCTGTGCACGTGTTTTTGCTCATTGTGGGATCTTTTGTGCTGGTTCAATGTGTTTTTGGATGCTGCCCAAAGACGGTCTTCTTAAAATGTTGACGTGCAATGGGGTGGTAAGCTTAAAAAAGTCCCGTAGAAAAGTATCAGTAGAACTGGTTGAAAATGATACATCAGCTTAGTATTCCAGCACTGATGGGTGGGTGCTTGTCTTGCTTTTCTGCGTCATCCAAAGGGCAGATTTAACTCCCTATGGATTTCCCCTGGCGCAGGAGCAGGACACACAGTCCAGCTCCTGCTGCTGGAGCATTGGAGCGAACTGAGGCAGCAGCCACAGGAAACTGATGTCCGCGGCACTAAAAACTTCTCAGAGCAATCGCAGCATAGCACAGCTCACATCAGGGCAGTCACCCTCTGCACTCAAGGGCGTTGTCAGGGAAAGGCAGGAACTAGGGATGCAAAAGCACGGCGTTTAATTATTGTCTACCCTTTACATTGCCACCAATATCCGATGACTTGCTTCAGATGTGTGTGCGGGGAAAAACTCTTCCCCTAATCTTCTTTGTGTTACTTTTCATAGCGTTTTGGGGTCTAGGAAGTCTCGCACTTAGGCTCCATGGCTGCCTGGCACTACGAGCCGGGACGAGTCCCTTTACCTGATCCACGTCGAAGTGCTTTCCCGCCGCCTATATCTGAGTTCCCGGCCCAGGCGGAGCAGCCCGCGGGGGAACATGGCGGGCGGGGCGGGGGCGCGGCGGGCTGAGGCGGCGGGGCGGGACGGCGGGAGGGGCAGGGGCAGGACGGGCCCGGGGCCGTGCCCACGGCGGGGAGGCTCGGGCCGCGCCGGATCGGGAGGGTCCCGGGCGCCGCAAGCAGGAACGTCCCGCTCCGGCGGCGGCGGCGGTGAGTGCGGAGCCGCGGAGGGGGCAGAGGCGGCGGGACCCGCGGGTGGGGGGAAGGCGATGGATGCCCGGGGCGGAGGACCCTGTTCCAGCCCTTTGTTCGCTGCCGGAGGGAGCGCGGGGGCAAAATGGCGAAACCCCCCTTCCCCAGCGTATTTTCAACTCGGTCCCACCCGCTTTGTGTGTGCGGGGAGCCTGGCCGCGCTGCCCGCGGCCGGGACGGGACGGGACGGGACGGGACGGGACGGGACGGGATGCTGTCCCCTCCCCGCGTAGCCCTGCCCCGGGAGAGCCACCTCTGCCCGAGGCCGCTTTCCCCCGCAGGGTACAGCGGGGCCGTGAGAGGACCGGGAGCGCCAGGTGCCCCGAGCATCGCTGTCGCAGGGAGCGGCCGCGGGGCTGAAGCCGCCTTTCCAAAACCCGCTCCGGCCAAGAAGTGTTGGAAAGGCACACAGAGGTGGTGCAGGCATGCCGAGAGAGAAAGAAACTCGAGGGGGAGTGTTTTTGCGCACATCCTCAGTTAGAAGCTAGGGAAGAGCTAAGTTATGTTTTTACAAAGCATGGCCCAGTAATGTCTTTAATTATGTTCTTAGGAAAGTACAGATAAAAATGGAAAAAAGGCGTCTATCCAGACTGACAGTGCTGCCTAATGCCACATCAGCTGCGCAGATGGGAGCATTTCTGTGAGTACTCCTGGCTGTCTGGGACCCATGTCTGGCATAGTTGAAGAATTAGCTGAGATAACTTTCCTGAGTCCTTTCCCAGAAATGCTAAAATCAACTTTATATTCATTGGTGGGCTCTTTGACTTTCTTTGGTCTGCATATTTGCATTTTGTTGTTGTTTTATTCATTTTGCTGTCCTGCAGATGGGTGAAGGACTGAAGTAGGTAGTGAATGCCATTTGGAAGCAGCAGGGCAAAGAAGAATTGCTAAGGAATGGAAGAAATAACAAGGTTTCAGAAAATGAGACTGTGAATCAATGGGATGGATGCTAACACTGAGAAGTCAAGGATTAAAGGTTCTCAAGCATTTCTGTAGCATGGACCTCATCTTAACGCAAGGAAGTGTCTTTCAAACCTCATGTACAGAAAGCCAATTCCTCCAGCCCTTTGGTGTTGGCAGTAAAATACAATCAGCACTGTAGCTAAGGTGATTATGGACACAAAGAAATGTTTTTGGGGGAGTACATGCAGTGGTCCCTGAGTCTTTTAATGTTGCTCAGCAACTGTTAAGGAAGAGTCAGCAGGGTGTGACTAGCCAGGCATCCATAGACCACCAGCAAATGCTGTATAGGCAGAATACAAGGTAACTATCAGAATAGGCAGATTTATTTTTTTTTGAAGTGACTTTCTTTAAAGTAAGAGAAAAAGACTGATGGTGACATTCTTGTTTCTGCACAGCCCAAATGAAGGGGCTGGTAAGTAGGACTTAGAAACAAGTACGATCTGTAGAAAACTTTAAAGTGAAATGTGCCTATTTTCTTTCTTATTTTCCCCCACTTCACCTCTTCTTGTCTTCCCTGTTCTAGGTTTGGTGTTGTCCTCTTCGGTGTGCCCACAGGCAATTTACTGCCCCTTTGCTTGCCCATCTAAAATATGCCGTTTCCTGCATACTACAGGTAAATTTTAACGAAGGCAAAAGGGCCTCCAGTCATCGGAAGGAGTTTGAAGAACTATTACGTGAATGTTTCTGAGCGTTGTTCTGCTTGTAGCTGCTCAGCATGTCTTGGCTGCTCCAGGTCTGCACGCTCTGACCATGAGCAGCAATTCCTCCCTCAGCAATGGGAAGGGCCTGAGGAACCTGACCACGGAGGAAGATGGGGCAGTCAGAGTCACCGAGTCCATTGCTATAACTGTCATTGCCATCTTCATCTGTTTGGGCAACCTGGTGATTGTCGTCACTCTGTATCGCAAGTCGTACCTTCTCACCTTGAGCAACAAGTTCGTGTTCAGCCTGACCCTCTCCAACTTCCTGCTCTCCGTGCTGGTGCTGCCTTTTGTTGTCACCAGCTCCATCAGGCGAGAATGGATCTTCGGGGTTGTTTGGTGCAATTTCTCAGCCCTGCTCTACATGCTGATCAGCTCAGCCAGCATGCTCACTCTGGGACTCATAGCTATAGACCGGTAAGCTGCTCTTGGGTAATGAATTGTAACAAATTATCCGCTCTTCTCGTAGAGTAACTCACTGCCTTCTCATAGATCTGAGAAGCACCGCAGAGGGTAGCATGGTGCACTGCTGGAGCATCATTTTTATTTCAGCCCCTCGTGAAATTCTGATGTGGAGCAAGAGAAAGTGATGTAATTAATAATGGAAAACGCTGACATTTATCTAGAGTATTTTAAAGCTCTTGATGGTACAATAACATACTATTTGATAAACATGAAATAGTCACCTAAAATTCCAGATTGTACCTTAAGCATCCACTCACACATAGAAACAGATCTAATGGTTGCATGTGTGCCTTCAGCCAAGTTTGACACTCTGGACTGCAGTGATACCAGATTACTTTTACATGTAACTGTTCCTAGAAACAGGCTTTCTGAGCCTGTTTGAAGAAAAAAGACCTAAATACTAGCATCATTAAAGCGTGTTCTTTCCTTTATTGTGTGTCTTTTGTGCTCCTGTGGGCTACTTCTTTTCTTGCCCCGCAGGTACTACGCTGTGCTCTACCCGATGGTTTATCCAATGAAGATAACGGGCAACAGAGCGGTGGTAGCTCTTGTGTACGTGTGGCTGCATTCCCTCATCGGCTGCCTCCCTCCCCTTTTCGGCTGGTCCTCTTTGGAGTTTGACCAGTTCAAGTGGATGTGTGTGGCAGCCTGGCACAAGGAGGCTGCCTACACGGCCTTTTGGCAAATCTGGTGCGCCCTGCTGCCCTTCGTGGTCATGATGATCTGCTATGGGTTCATTTTCCGCGTGGCAAGGATTAAGGCCCGCAAAATCCACTGCGGGAGCGTCGTCATCGTGGAGGAGGACTCGCAGAGGAACGGGAGGAAGAACTCCAGCACCTCCACGTCCTCCTCCGGCAGCCGAAGGAACGCTTTCCAAGGGGTCGTTTACTCGGCCAACCAGTGCAAAGCTTTCATCACCATCTTGGTTGTCATCGGGGCTTTCGTCGTTACGTGGGGACCTTACATGGTAGTAATAACATCAGAGGCGCTTTGGGGTAAAAACAGCATTTCCCCCGCTTTGGAGACATTGGCTACGTGGCTGTCCTTCTCCAGTGCCATCTGCCATCCGCTAATTTATGGGCTGTGGAACAAGACGGTGCGCAAGGAACTCCTGGGAATGTGCTTTGGGGATCGGTACTACCGCAAGTCCTTCGTTCAGCGGCACAGGACGTCGAGGCTGTTCAGCATTTCCAACAGGATCACAGGTAAGATGTGGCTGCAAAAGACACTTCCTTAATACCACCAAGAGCAAGGCTTCCTGTCTGCCTGTGTTTGGCACGTTTCAGAGCTCTGTAAAGAGAGTTGGATGTTTCTGGAATTTTCAGCAGCCTTTTATCAGTGAGGTTATAGACATTTGAAAGGAGAATTTTTCTCTTTTTTATAGTTAACATCTTTCTCATACCATAGTAAAACTTTCTCAGGCAGAGAAGACATAGCGGTGAGGTTAATAAAAATAATTTATTTTCTTCTTTCTCAAGCATTTCCTTTTGTGTGCCTTCCATTTTTGTGTTGCCCAGATTTGAGCTCTACCAACAGTACTTTTTACTGCACTTTTTCCTTGATTAATGGCCTTATGCTACAACTCTCTAAAATCCACTAAGGTTTCACTGACATAACTGTTTCTGCAAGTTCAGCTTTTAGTCTTAATGGCTGGGAAGAAAAGGTCATAAAAAAAGTAAAACTGTGTAAAACCGCAGAACTATTTGGTGTGTCCCCAAGTTGCAGGCTGAGACCTCCAGTTGCTCAGTTTGGTTCTTTGTTTTGTTTGTTTTTTTTTTAAAGTAGCAATGCAATGACATTCAGATTTTTAATAACTTCCCTGGTCATGTTTAGAAGCTTCCAAAAATAGAACATCTTCAAGGGATATTTCATGCAGAGTCAAGAACTGAAATTATTTAGTTGGGAAAGATGGTCTAAAATGCAGAAGGAAGATGAGAGCAGCAAGGCTCTGTAATCTTTTCTGCAACCTGGGAACACTGGGAGAGACTGTCATGTAAATGAAAGAGTTATGGAGCTGTGGCCATATCACAAGCTCCAGGAGTTTTGGCAAGTCTGTATCCAGGAAATGCTATGGATTAATACATTGGAAACTGAGGTGGGGAGGGAAAAGACAGGAAATTTCTTTCTTTTTCCAAGCGATAAACTTGAAGCTGTCAGCTTCTTATCAGATGTCTTAGCTGGAGGCTGATAGGGAGGGGAAAAAGACCCCCAACAAACTCACAACAAAATCTCAAGATGGGATTCAAAGCAGCACCTTTGGAAAAATCCCACAATCTCCTCCCTTCTTATTTTGAAGATTTGAAAGAAGCTGGGCATCTCTGTGCCCCTACCTTGCTCATAAGCTTCTTCCCACACTAATGGCCTGTCACAGTTGCTCCAGGTTATTCTCTGTCTAGAAGATGCTTTGGCAAATCTCCCCATCCAGATGAGGGCATATGCTTGGTGCTCAGTCTGGCTGGCTGATGAAACACACACAGTTGCAACCAGAGTGGGAGGGAGATGGTGCAGAGAGAAAGGACACTTGCTTTTCCAAACCTGAGAGCTGCTGACTGGATTTCTAAGATGGGAAGTCCAGAAGCTGGGCTCTCTGCTTCAACAAGTTAAGTTTTATATGCAGAATAATAGATAACGCAGTAGAGTGGGTATTACTGGAAGAGGTTTTTACCATTGCAAACTCCTTAACTATTACTGTGTAACAAAACCAAAACTTTCTTGCAGATTTGGGACTATCTCCTCACCTTACTGCCCTCATGGCAGGCGGGAGGCCACTGGGAAACAGCAGCAGCACAGGAGACACAGGATTCAGCTGCTCACAGGATTCAGGTAACTGCAAGTCTCTTGCACCCTACTTGGGCAGAAGTTTGCACTTGGCAGGAGTCTCGTGGACAGTTTACACCCACAGATGTCTCCTGGTGGGCTAATGACATGAAGCATCTGTTCCAGCTGTTCCAGCAAAACTGCTGCAGTTGCTTTCTTCCTCCCTTGCTCTCGATAGATTTACTTGCAAAATGCTGCCTACAGAATGGTGCCCTTCCCTTGGTAATGTGTCCTGGGAACAAGACTCACTGCTTTTGTGCCCTTCTCCTTCATTATCTGTTGTTCTTTGGAGACTCTCTGCATCCACAAGGAACAGAGCAACTAAATGCTGTGAAGAATGTGCTTCTCTGTTTCCAATTTCCAAGAGACCTTGTCTTGTTCATCCTGCAGTGTGAGCATAAACACTTAGGATGGTTTCAGCTTATGACTTCATTACTACTTAAGATCTCAGAACTGAAGATGATTTGGAAAAGGGGAAAAGAGTTCTGATGGTAATTTTCTATCAAGACCTGTTGCTAGATTTTTCTGGCAGTTACCTCAGCTACCAGTCCTTAGCTGCAGTAGTTATTTTCGAGAGTATTTCTGCTCTAGAGACACCAGAGGGTGATCTTTTAAAGGTTGCTTGGTGTAAGGGGTCTGTTTCCTACTTTTGTACAGGAAGTCTGTGGAGCTGGGATTTATCTTTGGTAGTTGTTTTGTGCTGGTAGTTTTCTGCCTGTTGTGGATATTCTGCAGTTGTATGTGACAAAGGAGAGCAGCCTCCTGATAAATCTGCCTCAGTTAAGAGGATGCGGTGTTACCATCTTGTGACAGCAGTTTAAACAAATGAACAAAACTGAAGCAATACCAAGAAGTATTCTTGGTATTCTTCTAACTATTGCTGTTAGAAGTGCCACTGCTCGTTAAGGAGAGAGCGCAGTGCATAGCCGGGAATGGATATAGTGATCCACTGTGAAATACTGTTTCACTTTGCATGCTTTTACTGTGAGTTACTAAGGAGCAGAAGGAAGCCTTAGTCCCTCTTCTGTGTTGCTTGCTGCATGTAGTACATGATCCTGGGGCCTGCGATGCCCAGTGTCTAATGAAAAGATTTCCCAATCCTTTCCATGAAAACTGACCCCATTCTTTTCCTGTGCAGCGTTTAATTTGAACTGAAATTTACGCAAAAAAAGCTGGGTTTGGACGTCTTTTGAAGGAACTGCTGAATGTCTTTTTGGCACCATGTTGTATCCCAGTGTTACTGTTTGACTTGAGGGCTCTTGCTCTTTTCAGGAACAGATACAATGCTTCTTGAAGATTACAGCTCAGATGGCCCCCATGCCCCACACTGCGTCTGTCCCCCTCGAAGGAGGAGTTCAGTGACATTTGAAGATGAAGTGGAACAAATTAAAGGTGAGTGTAAGGGTAAGTGTGAAAATGCTCAGAGTCAACTATATCGAATGTTCAGGAAGCCTCCCATGACCTTGAGAATTGTCTTGAAAAGTATCTGACCACAGTTTGCCTTGACGGACCTGATCGTTCATGCAGGTACAACAGAAAGCAAACTCAGGTATTTCTTCCAGATCTCAAGTGGCAGCAGGCAAGGACAAGAGTTAGAAGCTGGGATTCCCTGCCTATATGTAAAATAAATTGCACAGCAGTATCCTCTCCGCAGTTCCACTCATCTTGGTGGCTGTTACAGTCTGTTTTGTGTTTCTTGGGGAATATATTTTCCTGCCCTCATATTTTGATTGCATTATCCCTGTGTTTCTCATTTGCTGTCTCTTCTCAACTTTGTCACTTACAGACTTGAAATTCTTCCATTTACAGACTTCAATGATCTGAATATCATTTTATTCTGTTTCATTTTCTTTTTTTACTTAAATTCTACTTTGCTTTACTGGGTGTGTTCCTCAGCAGGTACGGGTGAAAACAGATGTACCACGTGCAGTTTTTTCAGGCAACTTGCTTGTTGATTCTGGGCTAGCAGAACATTGCTGCTGTCATCTGTAAAATGTCAGAACATTAATTTATGTTGATAGTTACAATAATTTCAGTAGAAGTCTTGATAATAACAACTGAATTTTCTAAACAATACATGATTGTGGACAGGATGAAAATGAGCAGAATGCCTTTAAGAATCAAGCGATAATAAAACCTGAAATAATGAGAAAACTCTTTCTATAGAATTTTTAAACGTCTTGGCAAAATTCCCTTTTGTCCTCTTCCCAGCATGAGATGAATATTTCCTTGTACAAACACATTAGCATACATTTCCCACTATCATTCTGAGTGATTACGTAGGAGCAGACATTTAATTTCTTGTGAGAGTGAAAGAGGGAAGTCTCAGTTCACAAGTCCCCACAGGTTTAGCAATTCTCCCTGGTGAGTCTCAGGGTTTTCAACATCCCTGAGGCTTTAAATTACTTCAGCAGTCTCACTGAAGAGTTACATTTAGGATGAACTCTTGTAATGCTCAATGTGTTGGTGGGTACAGAGGTGTACAGATGCTACGGAAACAGCTGCACCAACACAGATTATCCCAGGTCACTCTGAAGCTTTGTGTTCATAGAATGGTGTGGGAAACCTGAGTATTGTTGGTAAATACTTTGCAGAAGGCATGATCATGCCTTTACAACAGGATCTCTATTAGTTTTCAAGCATTTGTACAGCCATGCTTACCAACTGTTACCAATTTTTTTTTTTTTTTCAGAAGCTGCAAAGAATTCTGTTCTTCATGTAAAAGCTGAAGTCCATAAATCTCTGGACAGTTATGCAGCCAGTCTGGCCCGAGCTATAGAAGCTGATGTGAAACTCAGCCTGTTTGGGGAAGATGCTGTACCAGGAGCCCTGTTCCCCTTGTGGACTCCAGCAGGAAGCAGTGGGAGCACCCGGCGTGGTGCCAGGCCCCATGCCAGCCAGAGACTGAAGTTGCAGAGCATCGAGGAAGGGAACGTTTGACACGAGCACTGGAGTAGGAGAACAGAATGAAACCACTAAGCAGGGCCTACAGCTGGTAGTGTTTCACCAGGACCAGGACACCTTGTCGTGTTTCCAGTGCTTTTTCAACACCTGGAAACAGCTGGCTTCTGGTACTTCAGAATGCATCAGCATTTTACAGCAGTGTTTGTTTACTGGTTAGGGTGCTACTGACTCTTCTGCCACGTCATTATCACACAGTGCATAGGAATGCAGGGCTTAGTTTCATTGACCAGATCATTAGTCAGTTGAATCTTGGGTCCATTACTGGCCAAAGCTGATACAGGAACAAAACAGAAAAGGTATGTGCTGTGTTTAAGTCATTGTTACATCCTCTTCTGACCACCAAGATAAATCAGTTGATACTTGATAGCTGGAGTGCTTTGATAGGAGCTTATGCATTGGATAAGTACAGAAAGCCCTACTGTCTCAGATTCCCTGTTGAGGAATGTGGACTTCACTAAGGGCAAAACCTGAACTTCTCAGAGAACTCCTGCAGATTATGGTCCTGCTTACCTTTGCTGGGGGATATTTCAGTCTGTTCAGCCATCTGAATGCCAGATCTGACAGTGCACTGTGCTTTGCTTCAGCAGCATGGGACACCAGCTCCTCTGGATGTAGTGAATGGGAGTAAACATGCTGGGAACAGCACAGAGATGGGATTTGAGGAAATCATTCATGCAGATTTTGTAGTTTGTCTGAGAACTTCAGCTCATGTCCCTGGTTTTGCTGTTCTTAAAAGAGCACTCTGTGGCTATAAGCTTGACAATATAAGATATTACCACTTCATATTCAGGATTCATCTTCTAGAGAGAAGAGAGTTAGCTGTTGGTTTTTTTTTAATCATGAGGGAATGTAGTATTTAAGCTGTAGTTACCTCAGTGCTTCTATTTCTTGGAGTATTAATTCATTAATCTCAAAAATAAGAACATTTGGCACTTATATTGCACTTTGCATGTTCTTAAGCACTGTACAGACATTACCTTGTTAGGCCTTTGTGAGAGGGTTGGTCAGCCCTGCTTGCCAGAGAAGGGGAGCTCGGCACAGCTAAGCTGCTGCCAGTGAAACAAGCTGCAAAAGTGGGAAGTTTTGTAAGGAAAAGAGGGATGAGGTGGATCATTCGAGTATATCCAGCTTGAGGAACCTTTCTGTGCCTTCCTGGGCAACCCCCTTCCTTGCTTTTTGGGGGTTAAAGCTCTGCCTTACCGTGTATTTCAAAGAGAGGGAGACATAAGTGAGCAGGATAATTCTGCCGGTAGCAAAATGGACTGAAGGACCAAGGATTTGCATTTGTTTACTCTGTGTCTGCTCCCCTGTGCCTCTGCCTTTCCCCAGAAGTGCTTTGTATGAGATTTCGCTGCAGAGTGATTGGAAATCAGGAGCAGGATGTCTCCATCTGGACAAAAATGGGGTGTAGACTCATTAAGTTTCGTCTTTGTGCAACTTACTCAGAGGCACAGAGGCAAAGTGTTGTGAGGCAGAGCCTTGGTGCAGTACTGTATTTAGACTGTATCCTGTTCGTCCGTGTTCCCAACTCAGGCGCATTTCAGCACAAGCTCATGTCCATCTCTGGACAAAGCAACTTTACTTTCTGAACTAGCCTGAATCCCATTGTGTTCCCATGAAAAATATAGCTGCATGCTTAAAATTCAGTACATGGTTTGCTGATTTAAGAACAGGCTGTTAGAGCAAGAACACTTAAGCTCCAGTAAGATGGCTTTTAGCATAATGCAGGAATAAATCAATTAATAATAGTGAAGTTCTAACTCCTGCATTTTTTACTTCTAATGTGTTAGAGAAATTGTACCTGTGGGCACTCCTGAAGAAGAAAAGAACCAAAAATCCCAGTCTTTGCCTTGCCGGGAAACATCGAGGTCATTATTGCTGCTGTTAGCATTACAATCACCGTCGCTTGTTGTACTCAGCATCCTTAAGCTGTACACTTGCCTGGAAGTATTTTGTCTGCATCCCTTTTATTCCGTACTCCTGCCTGAAAGGAGTTGAGCAGAGTGGTTGCTGAATGTCAGAAGGGCACACACGGATATGAAGGAGCAGGTGCTGGCCCAAAACGCTGTGTTCAGGAGAAAAAATTCCAAGGCACGTGTGAAAGCACAAAATCGATAGTATTGTGTAAAAAGCACGTTTTTCACACAGGTACTGAGACAAATGCAGCCTTCAAGCAAGTCAGGAGGGCTGCAAGAGTTTACACCGTGGCTGAATTCGGCTGCCAGTGTTAATGTCACTAATCTGTTATTTAGTGTAAATGTTGTTCATATTTTTGTACACACCTTATAACCCTTCCATAGCTCTGTTATTACCGGAGTCATTCTCTCACTTGAGTTGCCTTTAACAAAACCAGTAAAAGAGAAATGCACACATTTTGTAAAACTGTATTTCCCGTGTTAAATACAGAAGGGGAAAAAAAACCCCAACTTATTTCCAGTTCCTGATGGTCTGTGGTGTTTGTTTGTACTATTATTTAACTTCTGTTCGTCTTTAAGTATTTTACTTTCAAACGCGTGTCCAGCTGGCAGCGGGGGCCGTTTCCAGGACGGGAGGTGTCCCGGGTGGAGCACGGCTCCCCGAGGCCACGCCCACACCCACGTGACCACGCCCCCTTAGTGTCTCGGTTCCGCCCCCGGGGGCGCAGGGCGCGGCGGCGATTGGCTGCTCCGCCCCGTGCCCCGCCCCTGCCCCGCGCTGATTGGTGGGAGCGCCGGCGCGGCGGGATTGGCCTGTTCAAAGGGTGGGCGCGGCCCTGCAGCCCGGTCATGGAGGCCGTGCCGTGCGCCGAGCACGGTGAGCGGCGGCCGGGGGTCGCCACGGGAGGAAGGGTGTGGGGGGACTCAGCCTGACCCGTTCCGCTCTTCTCCGCTCTGCAGGGTCCCTCTGCTTCCTGAAAACGGGCGTCCGCGATGGCCCCAACAAAGGGAAGAGCTTCTACGTGTGCGGGACGCAGGGCCCCGCTACCTGCGACTTCGTCCTCCCGGCGCCGTAGGTGCAGGGCGGGGGCGGCGGGAGGGGGACGATGGGACTGGGGGCGCACTTGGCTGTCCTGAGGGAGGTTCACTGCTGTGTCAGCAGTCGCCGGCTTGTTTTCTTACGTAGCCATCGTCTTGCGGTGGCAGTTTCCTGGGCGGTTCCTCTTGTCTGTATTCTCCCGCTCCTCCTTCCCTCCTTTTAGGATTCCTGCTTCTCACTGCTTGATCCATGAGGGTTGCGTGGTGGAGCTGCAAGTCCTGGTTCAGCAGCCTGACAGAGACGAATACCAGTAAGTTCCTCAAACGTTTTTAAAAACCGGATGTCTGCCTTCAAACGGGTGAAACCTCTGTTCCTTCTTCCTGCTTTATCCTATGTTCAGTGCTTAAAATAATCTTCTCGAACTGATTCTGACTAATGGTCGTTTAGTTTTTCTAGTTACACGTCAGAAAACGTGAATCTTGTGATTAAGTAGTTTTTCTGTAATGAGGGTTTAACATCCACCGAAGCTATACCTGTGTTCCATGGCAAAAGGAGAGTTCTTAGTGAAGTATCTCATTTTTATGGCATCTTTGAAAACTTACTTTGTAGGATGCTGCCTCTTAAAAAGAAAGACTGTTATTCTTAGGATCAGGAGGATCTTAGCTCTCTTTATTATATATGAGCAAGCAAGGGAGTTCAGCTACCAAAGTGGAAATGGGTTTATTGCGTATGTTGAAACATTTGGAATTGTTTAATGGTGACTGACTTGCGGTTTCCTTCTAAAATTGAAGAGGGTCATCGAGCTCTGAGGCCTTCACTTATCCTGTTTCCAAATGTTTGCCACTTTTATTAGCAGTTTCATACAATAGTATAAACCTGAGTAATCAGATAATGTTTATTTTTAACAGACTTGACTATGGCTCTGTAGCTGGGTCCATCCTACTACATCCAGCATCAAATTCACCAGTGTTAATTCTGATAAAGTTCTTGCAGGAGTCCTGCTTGGCTGCTAGGTTAAAAAAAGAAATCACATCCAAAGTGTTTCTGTCCCTGAGTTCCTATAAAGATGAGGTGGCCTGTGCAGTGTAACTAAAAGACGGGCTGTTTCCTTGCACCTTGAAATCATAAGATGCTTCTAAGACTCTAACCACAGAGTTTTTGCCTTAGCAGTTACTCTTCTATTGCTACCATAAAAAAACCAAAACACACACACACAACAACAACACCTCCCCCCCCCCCCAAAAAAAAAAACAAAAAATCCACATGGCAAAAAGAAGCGCCAAACCCTAGGAATCTTTATTCAGAGAACACTACTCTTATAAAAAGCTCTGTTGCCAGTGTTCATGGCCTTTTGTTATGCAAAGGTCTGAAATGTAAAGTACAGGTTAATAGAACTTGTCTATGACGGTTTTTTGTGCAAAGTACTTTTAAAAGAATGCTTAGAGCTTCTCTATTGGCTCCTGGAATTGAATCCTTGTTTTATGCCTTGGTAGGTTGTTTTACCGGTGCCTTAAGAGTAAGTCGAATGGGAAGAAATGGTGTGGAAGCGTCCCATGGCAGGTATGAGTGTTTTGTTTGTGTCCCAGTATTGCCTGATTCCACCATGATTTCTCACTCCATGTACCATAATCACCTTTGAAACTACTTAGTGGGGGAGTTTGTATTTTCCAGCTGAGAAGTGTATTGGGCACGATGTCCTCTAGATGAGACTTCTTTCTCCTAAGTTGTGTGAAGTGCTCACTAATCTTCAGTGTTAGAAGAAATTTGGATTTGATTCCTGTCTGTCCTCTTTTCTAGAGACTGTGCTACTGGGACTTGATCCCCAAAAAACAATGGGAGTGGCAAAGAAAGTAGAAAACCAGCTGTTTTGTTTTGGATTTCTTATGAAATATCCTGATGCTGTTAAAATGATAGGAAAGATGATCCTGATAGAGGATGAAGTCCTGCTTGAGGCGATCAGGTTTTGTTATTAATAGGCTTTAATCATTTTTACATTAGCATTTACTCTCATGTACATATTGCAGGATCCAAAAGGTACCAAAGTGTCAAAAGCCTTGGAATCCCAGCCCAGAACAGTACCTTTCTTCAATCCCACTAGCCAAAGAAATCCATTCAAAGTGCTGGACAAGAATTGTGAACCATCATGCTGGAAACAAATGAAGCAAAGAAATGGAGAGGAAAGTAAAGCAAAAGGAGTTAAAGCAGAGAATGAGATTGTGTTGGTGCCACATAAAGCAAAGAAATCAACCTCTGATTCTTCCACAGAGACAGTACCTCTAAAAGAACCTAAAAATGAAAAGAAGCCATCCAGAGGAAGCAAAAGTGACCCAGAACTTCAGGAGACTACAGTGTCTGAATCTAAACTTTGCCTTTCTGAGACCAGCAAAGGGAAAAATACACTTTCAGAGGAAGAGAAATACGGTGGCAGTGGCAAGGAATCCAAGAAGTCTTCTGATTGTG
Source organism: Hirundo rustica (assembly GCF_015227805.2). Taxonomy (NCBI): domain Eukaryota; kingdom Metazoa; phylum Chordata; class Aves; order Passeriformes; family Hirundinidae; genus Hirundo; species Hirundo rustica. Next base: position 21,811,770 of record NC_053451.1, on the reverse strand, counting down.
TGGACAAGGAGCAAGGCACAAGATCAAAACTCCTGCCACCGAGTCTTGGAAAGCAAAGTACAAGTACCAAGGCTCCAGGTGATGAGCAGCTTGGAGAAAAAAGCTGTAGGGATAAAGAAACAAGAGAGAAAGACTGCACTGGTCAGAAGAAGGGTGAAATGAAACAGGTGTCTAAGGAAGATGCCCCTTCCCCAGCAGGAGCACAGTCGGCATCGCAGTGTGCTGCCCTGAGGGGAGGGGCAGAGCTGCCAAGGGCACAACTCGGGCCAGGGCTGCCACAGCCTCCTGGTGAAGCCTCTGGTAGTGACAGTGATGAAGTACAATTTGTTTGTTCTTCATCGGGTAAAAGTAAACCTGAGAAATCCCTTGAGATTCCTTCAGGAAAATCAGGAAAGAGTGTTCAGGGGACATCTTTGCCTGGAGCAGCAGCGGCATCACATCACATGGAAGGACCCCAGGACCCTAAAGTACTTCATCATCATCTTGTAGTCCAGCTGAAACAGAAAAAGGTCATTTATTGCCCCTGTTATTTGGGGGGTTTATTCTATTTTCAGGGTGACTTCCCTTACTTGTATAGGTAGTACAGACTGGTTGTATTAAGCAGATACAAACCAATAATTACCTTTAAGGTAATACACTGTCGGCCTTTGGAGATGATCAGTTTTGACCCACCTGAGGTTGTGTCTTGTCTTTTACCCTGAAAGCAATTTCCATAAAATAAGAGTAGTGCACAGCCAGTTTAACCTTTGTGGGTAACATGGCTGTTTCTGATAGCCTCCCTTGGCTTTGTGCAGTAGGAGTGATCTAGCAATGAAAGCTCACACTAGGGTGAAATAAACTACCTGCCTTTTGCTTTTTTTTTTAATAATTGCCAATCACTATGTTTTACATTTTTTATTATGAGCCCCCCATTTGTCTAGAGTTCAGAACAGAAACTTGAATTAAAGTCAGAACTGTTGTTTGTGCAAGCACAGAAAGAAAGGTGCAAGTAGGTTAAAAGTTGTGGATGTTTTGAGAGTTATTAAGATTGACTCACCTGACTGCCTGTTTCATAAAAAGGAGTCCCTGTGTCCTTCCATATTTTTTTTAATGATTAGTTTATTTTCTGCTAAAAGACTTGTTTATTTGCACTGAATGGCACTTCAAAGCTTTTGGAGATTACAGAACAGTGTCAAAATACAAATTAAAATGGGATTAGATTAGTTAATTTTAAACTTCTGACCTGATGGTTCTGTGTTGGCAGAGTTTGGTAACCACACTCAGGTTTTGGTTTCTTTCTTTTTTTGCAGAGTACATTGGCTACAGCCAACATTCAGTTGCTGCCAGATAAAGGGGAACGGTTATTAAAGCAAGTGCAGGATTTGGAAGCTGCACTCAGTGCTCTTAACATTTCAACAGCAGATACTGGTGAAAAAGGTAGGGCTATTTTTTTTCTTTTTTTTTTTGCTCTAGAAGTTTACAAAACAGTTTGTCTTAAAGTACTTTTTAATATGGAGGGAATACAGCATAAACTTACATATGGGCTGTGGTCTGTAAAACATTTGTCTGCTGAGATTTACTGAAGATGAAAAGTGTTGATTGCAAAATATGTGTCTGGGAGCAGATGAATGGAACAACTCAAATGCTTCCTCTGTAATGTGGTGGCTTCCCAAGGGAGTTCCCTCCCACCATTAGGATCTAGGTTTCCAGCTTTGCCTATGTGACTGAGACAGGTATCTCTATGAGAATGTGCCAATGAAGTGCTAACTCCCTCTGCTGGATTATGGAACTGTGCTTTCATGTATGTTGTTGTCACTGAATATCCCAGTTACCAGATTCAAAATGAACAGCTTCCAGTGTGCCATTCCTGAGAGAGGAAAGCTCATGAGCACCCGGCCCATTTGTTTGTGGATGCTTTTATAGGTATTGTGTTCAAAATACTGACAAGAGAGATGTCTTCAAAATTAATAAACCATCGGGGAACAGGGTGCAAAACTGACAAAAACTGACCTTGTCTGCACTACTCTGATCACCGTTGCAGGGTTCACTGTGTTGCTGTAAACCACATACTGAGGCTGGAGCTCATTGCCTGTCATAGCAGCAGGCCAAGAGCACTGCTGGCAGCTGCAGTGGCTCAGGTGATGTGGTAATCTGCTGTTGAACTGGTGTCACCACTTGAGTGTTTTGCAAGCAGACTGTTGGGCAAAATGAAGGCTCTGCTCTGGGCTCTAGAGCAAGGCTCTGAGGTTCACTGTGCAACCTTTTCAGCCTGTGATTCCTTTCTCCTTAAGGGCAGGACAGCACAAGCAGCAGCTGCCATGAAGAATCTTTGCCTAACCCAGCTGGCAGGCCAGGTGGTACAAAGTTGATAACACCACTCCTGCTCCAGGATCCTACAGCAAAGGCCTCTGTAGGCTCACACAGTCACCCCTCGGCTGCTGCTACTTGGGGTTCCAGTGGCCAAAGTTTTGGATGTAAGTATAGAAAGACTTTGCCATTACAGAGAACACTGCTGAGTACTGTTTCTGAAATAATCCTGCAACTTCTGGATACATGTGACAATACGAGGACTGTTTTGTTACTGCATACTGTCCCTCAGGCATCTGCAGCCACTGAAGGCCATCTCTGAGGTGAAAGATCTGTTTGGGAAAGTTAGCTTTGTAAACATATCTCTGGTACTCTGTCTCTGCAGTGAGTGTTGGTGTGCAGAATCTGTATGGGGGAAGAATGACAGAAGATCGAATCAGGGCTGTACACAGTGCCACATTTGAGGCTATTAATCATATTCACAAATCTCTAGAATCCTGTCCAGCTGAGGAGACAGCAGCTGAAGATCCCTCTGGACTGAAGGTGGGTTGGCAAGGATGGAAGCTGTCATGCTGATGAATGAATCATAACCTCTGAGTGGTACCCTAGAGCATTCCTTCCTTCTTTGCCATACTTTACATCCTGCTGGAAGGAGATACTCTACATTCCATCTATGTTTGTATGTGACCAGCAGAACAGAGGTGTGAGGAACGGGCTGAGAACCTCATTGTTCATTCTTCCTGGTGGGCTATAAGAAATAATTGTTCAAAAGAGTGTTGCAGGTGAAGGAGTTTGTGCAATGTGATGCACTCCAGAGTAGTCAGTTCTGATCTGTTTGAGGTTATATGCAAGGTATGGGAACAAAGGCACATGCCTCTACAGGATGGTGCGTAGATGCCTATGTGTTGTGTCACGTGTCACATTGTCTTGGGACCTCTTCAGTGGTGGGGAAGGCCACTGAATGTCCTGTGATGATAGTACGTAGACCCTCTTCCTGTTTCAAGAGTCTGTGGGGGTCTTAGTGAGAAAAAGGGAAGTGCTCTCAATCCCTCTCCTTGACAGTGGTAGCTGTTGTAAGCAAGGTAGTCTGGGGTGAATTTTCCAGCTGAACAGGCCATCCTTATCTGCTCCCCGAGGCACTAGGCTGGTTAATTAGGAAACATTAGGAAGACTCATTTATGGTACTGCTGACCTCTGCCTTCAGAAGGTGTTTACCTTGGCCTGTCTGGAAGAGGAACAGGTAGGTAAAGTCCTTTTAGTAGGACTGTAGTAACACAGTTGAAAAGGATGATTGGTACAGGAAGCAGAAGCGTCTACATTTTGCCAGGTGTTTCCTTCAAATCCTCTGTCTCACTCACCCCTCAGGTCCCTCTGCTGCTGCACCAGAAACAGGCGCTCGCATGGCTCCTCTGGAGGGAGAGTCAGAGGCCGTGTGGAGGAATTCTGGGTGAGCAACAGAACGGCAAAGTGGGTTTTGTGGGACTGATCTATAGCAGCAGTTTTGCATGTAACTTACTTAGAGGCCAATAATTGGTTATTTTGTAGACATGTCAAAAGGGCTTGTTTTCTGTGCCCCAATACCAAGTACAAGTATTAACCAATTACTAAATCATACCCTGAAATTTTCATCTGCATATTTTTGATTTTTTTGGGTTCCCTGGGGCACTTTCTGTTGTAGTATTTCCCTCAGTGTAGATCCAAGATCCATCACTTCTGCAGGTGGTAACTTGCATGTGTTTTTTGCAGCGGATGACATGGGCTTGGGGAAGACTCTAACGATGATTGCTCTCATTCTGGCCCAGAAGCAGCTGAAGACAGAGAAAAGCAAGGAGACATTAGAAATATGGCTATCCAAAAATGGTACAGAGTTGTTTCCATCCTGCACTACATACATTATGATGAAGTGCCACTTATAATGCTTTAGGTATTATAGGTTAAGGGGTTGAAGAATATCCCACTGGATCTGTGCTCACTTTCCTTCTGCAGGAAAGTTTCCCTTGCCTAAACTGTATGTGCTTCCTTGCATGGCCTTTCTTTAGATCAGGGTCATTTTTGTCTCCCATTGGATGTGTAGGATTTTCAGACTCATTACTTTATATTGTTTGGGGATTTTTTTTTTATTGTTTTCCTTAAATAATGAAAGCCAACATATGCTGGGTTTGCAAAAGGTTTCGTAGTTTTTTAAACATGTGCATAGTTTTCACAGGGACTTCAAATAGTTACTACTCACCTCTCTGTAATTGATCTTCTTTCCACCTCTCCCCCAAAGATTATTTTTCTTATCCACAGACACTGGGGATGTTAGTGCTTTTTTAAAGAGTACTGCTTCTGTATCCACACTCTGTACTGTCTGTATCCTTGTTGAACTGGTTGGACACTCTTCTCAACTGCAAATTTCCAAAACTTTTGTCTTTGTTCTAGTCTAATATGAAGACACTGAAACCTGTCTGCAATATTTTCTTTCAGACTTCACTGTTATCCCTTCCCATGGCACTTTAGTCATATGTCCTGCATCCTTGATCCACCACTGGAAGAAAGAGATTGAGAGACGCGTGGCCTTTGGCAAACTGAGGGTCTATTTGTACCATGGGCCAAATCGAGACAGGCACGCGGAGGTGTAAGTGCTAATCCATAAATAAGACCAAGAAAAGCAAAATACTATGTAGCAAGAGACTGTGTTTATCAAAGTTGAAATTCAGTGGATGTAGAATGATGGGAGAACGTGAAGTATTGAAATGTGGAAGGTCCAGAAAGTCAGGCTGATGTGTGCTGTCGAGGTGTATTTAGTAAAACATTTATGGCCTGTGCCCATGCTCAGCGGTTCTGCTGGAGGCTTGTTGCTGCTTCTGATAGCAAAAAAAAAAAAGTGTATGTTCTCTAAAATATCTCTTGCTTGCAAAGATTGTCAGTGGCAGTTTCTTCCATGCTTGTGCTTTGTAGCTGTATTTTTTTTATCAGCTGTATGTATAGATCAGTGTATTTTCTAGACCTCTTCAGGCCATGCTGAGCAGTATTCCTGGATGCCAGGCTCTAAGCAGGGCTCATGCCGTGTGGTGTGCATTCTGGTCAGTGGGCTTTTACTGTCATCTTGAACTTTGTGTGTCTACTTCCAGTATCCATAAAATGGGGATGATGCATCTTTCCTGTCTTGACCGCACTGAAGCTCAGATTTCTGTAAAACTCAGCATTTCAGCTCCTGTAGCGCTGTGTTGTTCTTAAATGCATTCTTCAGCATGTATTTAGTCTCTCATGCAAAATGAATTCCTTATCTGTTCTTGCTCCTGATTACTACGTTCCCTTCATTCAGGCTTTCTGGATATGATGTTGTTGTCACAACCTACAGCATTCTTTCCAATGAGGTTCCCACAAGCAAAGAGGAGGGGGAAGTTGCTGCTCAGGACCATGATGTGGGGGTGAGAAGCCATAATGTCAACAGGGAATTGCCTTAAGGTTTTGTTCTGAGGTGTTGTTGCAAAGCATTGTTATTTCAAGTAGCACATTATATGTGCTACAGTGAGCAGAAGCTTGATATATTCACAATTTATCTGTTCTATAGAATTATAGAGTATGCTACATTGAATACAGTTGAAATGTCTTAAGAAGTAATTTTAAGAATGCAGTGATGAATCTCACTCTCCTTTTGAGGTGAAGGAGCAGTAGAATCTCCCATTTGATGTTCTTTGTTGCTTGAAGCACTAGTGTCACTCCAAACTACCAGAAACCTGTTGTTCTCAGGCCTTGGGTCAGTCTGAGCTGAGACTGAGGCAGCTTCCATGCTGCCTTGAGGAAACAGCAGTGTGCTGGCAGGGCTGTGAAAATAATGATGTGATTCTAAGTGCTGACTGAAATGCCTGCACAGTGTAGAGGAAGTCCCTTGCTGTCTCCTACCTCTATGCACAGCTCTAGATGTAACTCTTGAACAAAAAAAACAGGACTTGGAATTTCCTGAAACTTCTAGATGGCACCTATAAAACTATGAGAGATCAGAATAATTGTATGTGGTCCTTCATCTCAGCATAGCAACACTTTACTGCTATGAAACACCTTGAAGTAAGAACATTGTATGATAAAATGTTAAAAGCAAGAAAATGAGCAAAATAGGAGAAATTGTTATTGAGATCCGGCAGGTAAGTTAGTTTTTGGCTTATCAACTTTAAACATGGAGGCTTTAAGGAGATGTTTTATGGAGACCATTTCCTACATGACAATAAGAGTACAAACTGCTGCTGACTAACATCAGGAAAAGACTTGCTGGAAAAATGTGTTTGCTTGTGGCTCCTTGGAGAACATGGGTTTTGCTTCAGATTATAGTCTGCTTTCTCTTTCAGAGTGGATCATCTCGCTGTTCCCCTCTGCTCAGGGTAGCTTGGGCTCGAATTATATTGGATGAAGCTCACCATATTAAAAATCCACGGGTTCAAACCTCTATAGCTGTGTGCAAATTGAGAGCCAGTGCCAGGTGGGCTGTCACTGGGACGCCGATACAGAACAACTTGCTGGACATGTACTCTCTCCTCAGGTGAGCTGGCTGCACATGACCACATGGACAGGGATCCAGTCCCAGTAATTCTTCTCTGAGGAAGTGCTGAAGTTGTTTCTAAGTTTGAGATGTCTCGAAGATATGTGGAGTTACTAGGATTAGTTATATTAATACTTAGCACTGCATAGCAGTGTGGTTGAGGCACTGCACAAGGCTGACCATGTGCATGCTGTTGCATATAGCTTTCCTGCCTCCATGGACAACAAAGAGGAAATTACCTTTGTCTTCAGGATGAGTATGCAGAAAACCGATATTAATGAACAGTTAATTGCTGTTGTTTACCAAGGCAGCCTGGGAGAACCTTCTTGGAGTGCTGCGCTACAAGGGCATTGAAGTGAAAACTTTGGATTCTCTAAACAATGATAAACAGGTGCTCCTCATTGCTGAGGGGGCAAAGGTTACAAATGGTGTTTGAGAACCAGAGAGAACTTGAATTTGAAATTAATTTTGGATGATTGAAATTAATTGTCAAGTAAGAAGTTTGCTATTTTGAAATAACAGATGAATATGCTTTTTGGAAAGTGACTCTGTACCTTGATGTCCTTTGTTTGCTGGTGATGCTTGAAACATAATGGGCTAAGAGAAAGTGACGGGTACAGAATCAGAAACAGGTGCTTACAGTATTAGTGATGGTAGGACATCTAAGCAAACAAGTTATCACCACCATTACACTGGAAATGTCTTGCTGCTCCTTGGTCATGCAGTTACAGCATTTGGAAATGGTTTCTTTTGGTAGCAAGAACTTTGGTCCTGGTCACTCCAGAGTAAGTGAAGAACTCTTCTGCCCTTGGTGTGAAGTCTCCTTCCTTCCTTCCACAGGTTTCTACGTTGTTCTCCTTTTGATGAATACAAAGTGTGGAAGTACCAGGTAGATAACAACACAAGGAAGGGACGGGAGAGGCTAAGCCTCTTAACCAGGAGCCTCTTACTGCAGAGAACTAAGGACCAACTGGATTCTGCTGGCAAGCCCTTGGTAAGAACTTCACCCTCCAAAACTTATACCATCATCCCATTGTTTTCCCTGCAGCAGACAGTCAGTTATTTACATGTATAAATTTGTTAATGGGTGGGGTTTCCTATCTGCTGCAGTCTCTTGAGCAAGAGAAGCAAATGCCTGTGGGATGCTTTGGTTGCTTACCCAGAAAGCAGAATTGAAGAGAATAATGAAACCTTTTAGTTACAAATCACATGCAGACAAAAATATGCCGAGTAAGTGCATGTAGAAGGTCACTTAGTGGCAAGTTAGTCTAGATCACTGGACTAGCCTAGATCTCTGAGAACCCAAGCTGCCACATGTCAGATGGACCTAGTGTGTGCTGGAGCACTGGCTTTCTGCATTCCTTTTTACAAACAGTCTGTTGAATGGAGTATTAGGTCATAGGTGTGTCCTAAGCTTTTTAAAGGTATAGTTTTGGTGTGCTATCTGATTTTTGAATGGGGAAATAAGCTACTTTAACAACACAAAAATTAATCCCTCTGTGGTAGTTGTCAAGCGCTTCATACATAGTAGCTCATGCCCCTCCTTATTGGATGAGCTGGAATATTCAAGATTTTATTGTGTTAACCAGGCTCCTTGGAGGTCTGGGAGTGTCTGTGTTGTGTGACAACTGCATTAATACATACAGCTTCAGTGAACAAACAGCTGCCTTCTGAGACTTAGAGTGCTGTGTTTTATCTTGGATTGCTGGTGTTTGCAGTGCTCTCTAAGACTTTTGCACTACATATGTCTGATCCTGTGAATTTTCCCTTCAGGTATCTCTGCCCCAGCGTAGCACGAAGTTGCATCAGTTAAAACTTACAGCAGAGGAGCAATCTGTGTACAATGTTCTCTTTGCAAGATCCAAGTATGTATGTGGGTAGAGACAGGGTATTTTGTGGGCTTGTTTCTTATTGATATAGAAATCAAAAGAAAATTCACTTCAGATGAGGGGAGCTTTTGGATGAACTTCTGTTAATTCTTTCCCCTTCTGATTTATCTGTCTAGTGTGTTTGAAAATACATTGCTTGTTTGGGTAGTAGGTAAAGCTGATTTCTTTCCTCCCATATGTTCATGCCTCATATGAGCTTTGTATTCTAGCCTTACACTTAATCTCGCTGATTTCAAGACTCCAAAGACTTGGGGTTGCAGCAAGTAGTTCTTAAATGATGATGTGTGAGCACCTGTAAAGGAGAGAATTATAATCTTTGCTTTGTAATTTTTGTACAGTTAGAAATTATTCTGGCTTCTCCAGATAGCTGTAATGCAAGCCAGCATCACTCTGTGTTCTCCAGGCTCTTTCAGCAGTCTCACTGAAAAGAATTCTCCTTCATTTTGAAGATATATTTAAAGGTGTTCTCATACTCAAAAAGCAGACTTGCTTTCTCTTGTGATTCCCAAAATGCATCTTTGGTTTTGATCACACTCAAACAAAACTAGGGGGCTTTTTGTGATCGTTTTATGACTGAATGATTAATGAAACCTTCCTTACCTTAATGCATCATCAGCTTGCTAAGCTCATGTCCCTTTTGCCTTTTTGCTGTGAATCCCAGTGTCTTTGTCTTGTTTTTACAGGTCAACTCTACAATCCTACCTAAAAAGACAAGAGCAGAAAAATGAAGGCAGAGAGTATGATGGTGGTAACCCCTTTGAGAAAGGTTTGAGCATGCCCTCCCCTGAAAACGCTTGCAGAAGTGGCTCTTAAGTGCACAGTTCAGAAGGGGAAGAGACCTGGGCTCAGGACTTAGAAATTCTTTGGAAAATGCTCCCCTCATGTTACAAAGACAATGTGTGCTCTCACTGTGGCTCTGGGAAAATCTCTTAACCCTTCTGGTTCTAAAACTTCCTTTGAAATAAGGTCTAGTTGCTCAGATAACATGTCAGCATTAGTGTATGGTGTATCATACTCTGACTTGTGTTGTTACCTTATTTTTCTTTTTTTTTTTTTTTAATTAAAGTGGGGGTTGCTGACTTCCTATGTTAAATCAGGTGTTTGCTTGCCTGTTCATTCTTGACTCCTCTTCATGAACCTCTTCCTGGGGGTGGATGGACAATGCTCAAAAATGCCTCCAAGAGCTCTTGATGTTTTGTCTTCCTTCCTTGACAGTTGCACAAGAGTTTGGAGTCAGTCAAAAGGAATTTCTAGCAGGCTCACAAAGTGCCTCCCAGGTCTCAAGTACTGTCCATGTCTTGTCCATGCTCTTGAGGCTCCGTCAGTGCTGCTGCCATCTCTCCTTACTGAAAGTGGTAATTGCATTGTAGTAGTGGGGGGGGGGGGGGGGTTGTGGGGGGGGGGTTGTGGGGGTTTTTAAAGTGTTTATGCAAGTTAACAGACTTGGTAACACCTTTGTTTCTCTTAGCTATGAGAGTATGGACTGAGTCCATTTTGGGACTGTGTTTTAAAGCCCAAGATGTTTTAGATAGGCTTACCTTCTACTGGGGAGTTCCCAGCATGACTTATATGGGCAGCTGTATCTTTGGAAATACCTTTATTCAGATAAAAAGGGGACTAGAATTTTAATGGTAAAGAAGTGTTAATTTTAACCTAGCCTTGAAAAGTGCACAAGTGTAGCCTGTTTCAAGGGCTTGTGTGTTGGAGAGCTCTGTCAGTGCTTTGAGGTTGCCTTGCATGAAGCAGACTAATCTTTCAGGAGTTCTTGGCTCCGAACTGTATGTATATAGCAGCTGTAGAGAAAGTTCAGCTATTAGGGGAACAGGCAGGAATTTATGTTCTAACATCTGTAATCCTGCAGTTGTTAAATGCTGGGATGGGGGTGGTCTGAGGAGACTGGACCACAGGAAATGGCTGAGCTCACGTGCTTTCCATACATTGCCCCTTTTGGGGCAGAATAAAGGTCCAAGGGGACTGTTTGATCCAGTGGTGTTTCTTAATTGTTCTGTCTTCATATTGCATGGCATTCTTCGAACTCAGTGTCCTCAGCAGATACTGTGCTGGCTGGATCAGTACTGAATTTGATCTCAGGCTTGACTGTGATCCCTTATTGTTTTGTTTTCTTCCCACAGGCTCTGGATCAAGTTAACTTGAACAGCGAAGGCCTTGCACTCTCCATTGAGGAACAGCTTGGTGCTTTGACACTGTCTGAGCTCCAGACCCCTGATGCCAAATCAACAGTGTACCTCAATGGCACAGCTTTTCAAACAGATCTCTTTGACATCAATAGGGAAAGCACCAAGGTATTCTGGTTGTGGCACTCTTAACCTTCCTCGAGAAGCTTGGATTTCAGCACTTTGCCCCTTGAATGGCTCATGAATTGTCACACCTTGGTAATTGCAGGTCAGGTTACACTGCCAGTTGAGATGAAATCAGATGAGTAGGATAGATGATAGTCTGCTGAACCCCTTCTGGGAAGGCTCCAACTTCTCACATGTTGAGAGGTACTTCTAGTAAAGCTGTGAAAATGTGACTACTGAAAAACTAAGTGAAAATCTTAAGCAGTGGATTCCCAGAAGCTCAGAAGAGCTTGCATGTGAGACCATGGTGCTTATGATGAGATAGAAAAAAGGGATGGCAATAAGAGGCGAGGTTGCAATAACTTCTCACAGGAAGGTTTGACTCTGTAAGACAGGCTTGTATGATTTGGTTTTCTGGCTCTGTTTTTTATGGCAGGAGTGTTCTTAGCAATGACTATTAAAATCTCTTCAAATTCTAAGCACAGAAGAAATTCCAGTTGAAAAGCTATTCTGGTTACTTTCTACTTTTAACAAAGAATATCCAAGCATGAGTTGGCTTATGAGAGCAAGCAGACTAATGTTTTGGATTTTTTTTTCCTGCAGATAGCTCAACTCTTGGCTGAACTGAAAACTATTGAGAGTTACTCAGAGCCTCAGAAAAGGTTAGCAAGCATGTCCTTTTCTTTAGTCATAGTGGTTGAGAGAAGCACACTGTTTCTTGACAACAGCAGAAACAGCTTAAAATAATTGAATACAAAACTCATGGTATGGTAAAATGGTGACTGTACTGCAGTAGTTGAACACAAGTGTTGAGAAAAAAAAGATCGAAGACAAAAGAGGGGAGTTTAAGATACAGGTATTTGTAAACAGAAGGGAATGTGTGAGAAATCTCAGGCCTTGAGGCCCAGGAAGACTATTCTCCAGAAACAGGATTGGGAATAGTTTGGTTGTAATGAGAAGTATTTGCCTACCCCACAACCCCAAAATGTGGAGGACTAAAGTAGAGATTAAAACTGAACCTATTAGAGGTAAGGAATGCACTGATCAGAGGACTTAGGGAAAGCTTGTCTCTAGCCTTTTCCAAAAGGCATTCCCATCATAAGAAAAGGAGCACCAACATTGCTTTTGTTCCCTTTCAAGAAACTATCAAACAAATTACTGCCTCATAAACTGCTTAGCCCAAGAAATTGGGGAGTGAGAGGCTATGGTGAGTCTAAATTTGGTGTTGCTGCAGTGTTTTGCAGAAAGAGCTGTGTTGGAACTCAGGTTTGTGGTTGGGAGGTGGAATGTAAAATCCAAAAATAGAGGTGAAAGTTATAGACTTAATTTATGTGAAGTTTATTGGGTATTGGCCTTCCACAGCAAGATCACTATCACTATCACTACACCTCTATTTCTGAAATGGGAAGGGGCTGGGCTGCAGCCTGGATTGTTGCAGCCCCTTGGGTGAGACACTGTGATGACCAAACTTGCAGTACAGAGAGAGCTGGTTGTGAACTAACTCCCTGTTCTCTCTCCAGCGTGGTTGTCTCGCAGTGGACGAGCATGCTCAAAGTTGTGGCTGTGCACCTGCAGCGCCTGGGGCTCAAGTACGCCACAGTGGATGGCTCTGTCAATCCCAAACAGAGGATGGATGTGGTGGAAGAGTTCAATAACAATCCCAAAGGGCCCCAGGTATGCATTCAGGGCAGGGAAGCAGTTCCTAGCACTGCTATGAGCAGCTGTGATGTCTGACTGTGACTGTAAACAGGTTCCTTAATGCTCTTTTGGCCTTTGAAGGTGATGTTGGTCTCGTTGCTGGCTGGAGGCGTTGGCCTGAACTTGACTGGAGGAAACCATCTCTTTCTCCTTGACATGCACTGGTAAAGGGAAATACAAATTCCATCTTGGAGAGCATACATAGGGCGTGCTGCTTGCTTTCTCACTGCATGTATTGTAATGTCTGCAGCTGGGTTTGGAGGGAGGTGTTTAGCTTACAGTAGGGGTTAGTGGTTAGTTGTGGAAAAGTGTTTTTACAATGGCCTTCATCCAAGATACTGATTTGTCGATCCAGTGCTTACTGCCCTGAAATACAGTTCTCTAGGGGCAAGAAAAAATAGAGGAATATGACAGCAATCCAAAGAAGCAGGCATGCAGCTCTGTATCACAAAAGGCTACCAGGAATTTAGCAGTCCCTGGCTTAATTTTTTGGAGTAATGCCTGCAGGCAGTTTGGCTTGAAACAAATCAATGGCGTTGAGCAGAGTCATTAACTGGGCACAGCTGGGTTACCTTTGGGTTTTACATATGAAAAGAGTGTGTGCAAGCTCCTGATATTTGTGTTGTCTCATCAAAGTCGGAATTGCAGGTTTTTTAAACTAAATGTTACTCATGAGAACTCAAGAAGCAAACTAGTGTACCTCGTACAAAACCAGCTGCTGAACAGTAGCATTAAGGAGATGATTCTACAATATGGAAGTTACACCAATTTTTTTCCAATTCCCTGTAATTTTGTCAGATGGACCTATCTCTAATGTTAATATTCCTGAGTGATGGCCTCTTTCACTGGGGTTTGCCTTTTTGCTTCACTCTTTGCTCACCACCACCTCAGCTTTTTCTGAGTAGCAGCTGTTGGCCAGGCTTGGAGCTACATGGTCTCAGTCATTCAGTTAGCTCTGTGTGGAACCCTGGGCAAAGGGAAATACAGTCAGCATGAAAGCTGGCCATCAAGCTGGTAAAACTAAGGTAGCCTGGGAGCAGTTTTAGTTCTACAGAGGAAGAAAACAGGATTTCCTGAAGGGAGAAAAATGATTTTTTTTTTTAATTACCTTGTAGGAATCCTGCTCTGGAGGACCAGGCATGTGACCGCATTTACCGTGTGGGGCAGCAGAAGGATGTGGTGATACACAGGTCAGCATTTCACTTAGCAGAATGAGGAGCTGCTGCTTATATACTATGTGTCTTTAATCAGTGAGACAAGACCTTGGTTTCTCTACTTAGAGCTAGACACAAGGTCTGACAGTGGCACTGAGGTAAAAACGTTTTCATGTGTTCTATGTGGCACTTGCACCCGTGTTGCTGTCATGACAGCGAGCAAGGGTTTCTTATTTTTCAGCCTGTGGATTATTTGGAATGTCCTGTTCGTTAGTTTGGGTGCCAAACCATTTCTCTTAATTAAGTGGGGATTTTTTCACTGTGATCCCTAAGCCTGAACCTTTCTAATATCAGTGATAAAAAACACATAAAGCACTTCTAATAAGTGGCAAACTTGACTTTTACAAATAGCATCTGTAAGTACTGAAAGACTAACTTAATTATTAAAAATGCACAGCACATTCAAAGACTAGAATCGAAAATGTTATTTTGGGTACAGTGTTATTTCTATAATAGGTGCCATCAGTTTTCAAGCCATAATTACAGGATTTTGTCACAGAATTCCTGTTACTTCAGATGACCAAGTTTGAGGCCCGAAGTGCATCAGATTTACTTTTGAAAAGTTATCATGGTTGGATATGAGGACAGCTGGTTTCTGTTCAGAGATTGTCTCGGTTTGAGACAAGTTAGGAGGAAAAGAACTTTGTCAGTTGCATAATTGGGTAATTATTGATTTCTAAGTAAAATGCATATTTTGAAATTTACTGGGGAAGTGTCTATATAACACTGACACTTTTTTCGTAGCACTTGAGATGGTGTGGCTTTGTCTTTTTTAATTTTTTGGTTTTTCTTTTTTGTTTTAGGTTTGTCTGTGAAGGAACGGTAGAAGAAAAGATCATGCAACTCCAGAAGAGAAAAAAAGGTCTTGCCCAGCAGGTTCTGTCAGGCAAAGGAGAGACTTTCACTAAGCTTACTCTGGCTGACCTCAAAGTTCTCTTTGGCATCTAATTATCATTTGCAATATCCAACAGAAAGTAATTTATACCTCTGAGTAACTGTGCAGATTTCAACATAAGGCTTCTGTTTTGAGGTGTTCATGTATTTTGAACAAACAACTACGTTTTTATAACTGTTCTGGAAAGTTATCAACTTCAATTACTAGTTTTAATATTGATGTGTATCCAAAGGTTAATAAAATTTTAAGTTAGTTGTTTTGAAACAAAAATGGTTATTGGTTTTTTATGAATGCCTGCTAGTTAGAAAACTTTACTTTTCCAGGACAGGAGATGCACAGGCATAAGTGAAACAAGAACAAGGGAGACAAAAATGAGGTAGGGAAGTTCAGAGGGGTTGTGTGGTGGGGTTGTGTGGGCACAAAGAAAGGGGGGGGTGGGGAAGAAGAGCACTATTCTGTGAGAAGACTATATAAATTTTAGAATTGTAAGTAACAAAACTAAGGAAGGACTTAGAAGAATATTTCACTTTCTCCTTTGTTCTTGAGGACTTTTTCTACCCTGTTCAAAATATTACTGAAGCAGGGACCTAGATTTGTTATGTTTCTGAGACAGAACCTGAGTTCTTAATTGTGGGGATTTTTTTCTGAGTATTAGTTTTGATGAGATTCTGATGTTAAAGGTCTAGCACTTACCTTTCAGCTGCTATCTCATGAACAGATGAATTTCTGCTGCGAAGTGATCTGTATGTGTGGTTTTGGTACTCAGATAATTTTACAGGAATAATAAGTGACTTTGGTTTGCACGGTTACCTACACAGGTGAGCAAATCTGTATCTCTAATGTCAGTCCAGGTCTCTGGACTGCTCTAATGTAAGCATGTCTTTGTAACCCAAAAATCCTTGGTCTCTTATGGAGGGCTGAGAGCAGCCTTCACCTGTGGTCACTGAGGGGTGACAGGGAGAGCAGGTGCTGCTGCTGAGTGCTGTTTCAGGGTGGTCTGTCAGGGGTGTTTAGGCAGTGCCTGGAGCCTGTAAGGAGCAGCTGTGCTGCCCTGGCACCGCTCTGCTGCTGCCCGGTCTGTTCAGGTGCTATAAACAAGGCATTTATGCCATGTGGAGCTTGTGGCACTCCGGGATGCGGGGGGACCGAATGGGGCCGGCTGGGAAACTCACCCAGCGGTCAGGATGGCCGAGCGGTCTAAGGCGCTGCGTTCAGGTCGCAGTCTCCCCTGGAGGCGTGGGTTCGAATCCCACTCCTGACATCCCCTTTTCTTTCTGCCTGTGTCCCTTGCGGTGTTGTTTTGATGCGTGGTCCTGCCGGACGCGGGTCGGCGCGGACGGGCCGCCATCCCTGCGCCGCCGCGGGTGGGTGGGCGGACGAAAGAGGGAAGCGCGCCAGGAACACGGGTGGTGCCCACGCATTTTAACCTCCGTTGGGCGCAGGCGATGCCGTCGGCGATCGGCTCGGACGTGATCGGCGCGATGACGGCCGTGTGTGTCGCATGAGCCCCGCCCTGGCTGCAGTCCGACATGTGCAATGCCGGTAGATGCAGCCACGGACGGGCCGGTTAGCTCAGTTGGTTAGAGCGTGGTGCTAATAACGCCAAGGTCGCGGGTTCGATCCCCGTACGGGCCAGTTCCTTTTTGGGCCTCCCATTTTGGGGGCTACTGATGCGGCTTCTTCCCACACTCCTGGGGCCGATCAGCAGAAGGGAGGCCGAGAGAACCCGCCCTTTTGGAGGCGCCCACACCTTGCCGTGATCGCCTACAGCGCCGGGTGAAAGCCTCCGCCGCTGGAGTTCCGATTCGATCAGTCAGGGCTGCTTCTTGGGCGGGGACGGTGTCCAGCCGGACGTGAGGAAGCGAGGGGCTGAAGGAAAGGCGTCGCCCAGCGCTGACCTGTCAGGGGCGGTCTCCGCAGGAAGGCACAGCCCGATTTCCGCTACGGAACGACACGGGCCGAGACCCCGCTCCGCGGCAGAAGACGCAGGGAGACACCCCCCCCCCCTCAGTCTCGGCGGGGAAATGAGCAAAACGATTGGCGCCCCGCCCAGCTTACCCCGCTACCCAGACACACGGGCCGCGCTGGGCTGCTGCGGGCACGGCAAGAGCCGGAAGAAGCCGGGCCAGGGAACAGCGGCGGCTCCCCCAAAATGAACCTGCGGGAAGGCCGGGGATAGCCCAGGCACCGCTGGGATTCGAACCCAGGATCTCCTGTTTACTAGACAGGCGCTTTAACCAACTAAGCCACGGCGCCGGGCGGGCCGCAGGCAGCCCCGCCTTGCCCTGCCCAAAAGGGCGGGGGCGCTCCCGGGGGTATTTCTTCCTTCCCTGCTGGAGGGTCTCTGTTCCGAGATGGGCCCTCGGGGAGAGCCTCCCAATTCCCGCCTTTTCTTTATTTCTTAGTGGTGAAAATTTAATCGTGTCCAGGGAAAAAAAAAATTACCAGGCAAACAGCGAGCGGATTTGGGACACCGGAGAGAGAAGAAACATTGCGAAGGAAAAGAAACTCCTCGTAGTCGGCAGGATTCGAACCTGCGCGGGGTGACCCCAATGGATTTCTAGTCCATCGCCTTAACCACTCGGCCACGACTACCGGATGCATGTCTATTTTGGTTTCCTGTGTTTCCCCGCCCGGGCGGCGGCTCCGCCCCCTCACCTTTTCCAGCGCTTCCCTTCGGTGCGTTCCCGACTCGGCTCCGCCCGCACCGAGGGGCGCCGGGATTTGTGCGCGGGTCCAGAGCGGGCGCGCACGCCCCGCGAGGGGGCGGGCCGAGCTTGCTGATAGGCTGTGGTGAGACCCCATGAGAACAGGCGCACGGCGGGCCGGTTAGCTCAGTTGGTTAGAGCGTGGTGCTAATAACGCCAAGGTCGCGGGTTCGATCCCCGTACGGGCCAGCGGGCGTTTTTGGTTTTTGGAATTTTTTTTTTTTTTTCCCCCCCTGTTTAATTTTTCTTGCCGTTTCAGCGTTCTCGGTTTCAAACCACTCCCGCCCAGGGACGGCTCCCGGGCGTACCCACCCTGCAGCCGGGGCCGGAAGGACCAAAGTCACCTCGCAGCGTCCCGGCTGATGCGACCGCAGACAGTGACGGCGAAAGGCAGGAAGAAAAAAAAAAAGGTATATTCCTGCCGTGACTCGGATTCGAACCGAGGTTGCTGCGGCCACAACGCAGAGTACTGACCACTATACGATCACGGCCGCCCAACGCCCGGCGCCACCGCCGCGGACGCCGCCTCCTACCTCCGGCGCACCCCCCCAGCCATGTTCCCGGTGGTAAGGGGATAGATGGGAATCTCACCGGAGAAAAGTAAAGCGGCGATGCGCAAAACGGCACGACCGCCTCCCCGTCGGGGAATCGAACCCCGGTCTCCCGCGTGACAGGCGGGGATACTCACCACTATACTAACGAGGAGCGCGCTGAACACAATACGCCGGGATCGGCCGAAAAGGCGGGAAGTGCCTGAGGCAAATGGCCGCGGCCGGGGCGCCCTCAGGGAGCCGCCCGCGCTGCCGCGCCCGAGCGGGCACGAAGGGAGATCCCCCCGGAGCTCTGGTAACTACCTGCGGCCCGAGACCTCCTGCGTTTGCCTCGCTCGGAGCTTGAACACGAGGTTTACAGTGAGTCCCGCCTCACGGAGCGGATTTGAAGGGTGTGGCTGACACGGAAACCCATCCCCTGACCCCCAAATCCATCAACCTGTTGTCTGCGGTCTGGTAATTCATGAGAGGCGTGGTTTGCCTGGTGGTTTGCGTTCAGAACTTCTAGAATAGTCTCCCAAGGGTAGCTGGGTTTTCCTTGATAAAAAGGCAGCAAAGGGGGCACTGTGTAATCGGTTTCCCATAAAGTAACCAAAAAAGGGGGAGGTGGGGATAACAATTTAAAATACGATTTCCTGTAGCGTTACACAGTCTGGGGGGGATCAGGAACCCGCAGAAAGCTGTTCATCAGGAGCTGGCGTTTTTAAGGCACTTTGGTGACCAGTTTCTTCTGCCATGTGCACGCGTCGTTCTGCTCCACCTGTCGCCGAAAGCGTCGGGATAAATCAAACACTAGATTTATATAATATTTTATATTGGAAATAAGGCATTGCTTTATTCACTGCGCCGACGTGCATGGGTATAGCTCTGCCTAGATGCAGGGCCACTTTCAAAACTTTTCACTTAATTATACATTTTTATCAGATGGAGGAATTAATGTCCATTGGTTATAAACGATATCATTCTTTTTATTAAACAGTATTCTATGTCCTGTTGGTTATTGATTTCTCATGATGCACATTTTCAGACTTTTTACTATCTTTTTCCCTGATAAGGTGTTTTCCAGTGCAAATGCTGAATTGTGTTTGTTAGTGTCTTCTTTACCTTCTGGTTTCTGCAGCATGTCTTAGGAGGCTATAAATTCTGCATTCCAGGTGTCCAGTTTTCAGCAGTACCTCTCACTCCCAAGGCTTTGTTCACTGAAGCTCATCAGGGTTAGTTTAGCAAAACTTAAAAAGTTGGTGATTTTCCCAATCTCTTCTAACAATAGCAGTCAGTTAAAAACAACTTTGCTGCTTGCTGTTTAAAATGAAAAATCACACTGTTTATGAGTAGTACACTCCTTATGATTGATTAAAAACAATTAATTAAAAAGTTAATTAAACCCATTATATGGTAGAAAGGTTCTTGGCTAAACTGAAGTTCAAAAGTTAGTCTTATGAACACAATCACTTACCCACACTGTACCATAATTAAGAGGGGGAAAGTAAATGCTATCTTACTCTTTAGTTCCTCATTCCTGGACTAGTTATGCTTATGTGATACTACAAAGTTAGGTTATATTTGTTTTCTTGGAACAGCTGTTTTTCCTGGGAAAGGAAAGCTGTTGAAAGTATTAAATTTGACTCATTGAAGAAGGGCAAAGGAAATGTGTTTCAAACATTTAGTTCTAAGCATTGCATTTAGACAAACATCTGTCATCAAAGATTCACTATCTTTCACCTGTTCATTCCTGGTGCAACAGTTGACAAGACAATTACTTATTTCCTACTCCAGAAAGAAAAAATAATACTGTAAACCTCTCCCTAGGCATCCTTTTTATCCTGAAAGACTGGGAAATGTATTTGGAAATGTATTTTGAACACTAATGACGTATTACCCATGTATTATAAGAGGAAAACAAACTGTGCTTTTTGCATTTTTAAAATAGTGAAATAGTTATTTCATAATTCTCTTAGAAAATGGTATTTTAAAGGACTGAGTGATCAATAAATTAGGGATAACCTAAAAATAAAAAAGGATCGGGGTGGCAATAATATGAGTAAGGGCTGCAATCCCTTGTCTTGCAGAAAGACATGACGTTTCATTGCAGTTGCATTGTAGCTTTTGGCTCCTGGCACACAAATTCGCAGTTGTTCTTTCTTTACTGACCATCTCCTGCTCTGGAAAAACTCTTATCCTAGTAGCTCTGAAGTTATTTTACAGTGAGATGAGGTCTACTCACAGCAGCAGAAACACGAAGTGACCTTACAGCCCCTCTCTTCTCTGACTGTTGTCTTTGTCATGATGTTTCTTGAGCTTGAAATTCTAACAAAATCCATTAGAAGTGTGTTTTTGAGAAAGCATGAGACAGATTTTAAACTCCATATTCTGCTTACAACAGGCACTCTTCATCTCACCTCTGGAGTGATTCTATTGCTTCAGTCCTGTTTCCTAAAACGTTCTTGATTGACTTCCTGAGGACTGTGGTCTCTGATGGAGGAAAACCTAGTCTTGGAGTCCCACAGTGTTAGCGATGAAATGCTATTGCTTAAGGAAAGAAAAACAGCACCTGTTGAATTTAGACCATGTCGGGGCTGCTTTTTTAGGTATATGACTTTTTGCAGATTCTTCCACTTCTGCAGCTAATAATTTTTTTTTTTTCCCCCAGCACGTCACTGTTAAATGATGCCTTTTCAATGTAGAAGTCTTTATTCTAAAAAGCCCCCTTATTGTGGGGCTTTCTGCTTCTTTCTTCTTCATGCACACGTGGGGTTTTCTGCCCTTTTTGCGGTCAGATATCTCCTGTCCTTTTCCTTCTTACTCCATATTTTCTTACGCGTGATCTGTGACGGTCTCCTCACCCCATGTATTGGTCATTGCTTTAGTGGCAGCTTTGGGATCTTTTTCTGCAGCGTGTGGGAACGTCTGTGCTAAATGTTGCCGTGGTTTAAGGAAGCTCTTGTATTGTCGTGATACATTTATAGATACACAGATATTACCTTGTTTTTGGCTGCCTAGTATTTTTGTTCTGTTTTTTGTATGTATTTAATGATAGGTCGTGTTAGTGGGAAATGGAGGAGAGGAGCTCAATCCTCATAGCACTCATACTGACGTTTTGTGAAGGGAAGGGCTGGGAATTTGATGATGTTCTCTTCCTCTACATCTTTTTCACTGACTCAGAGGTATTTAATTCCGATTTTTTTTCCCCCTGCATTTTTCTAATCAATGCCTTGATTTCACAAGTGAACCAAGTGACCCATCACCGGGGGAAGGGTTCCCGTTCTGTGTCCCAGCTCCTCGTGTCCCGGCGCTGGAAGTGGAAGCCGGCAGGGTCCCGCTGGCGGCTCTTGGGGGTCGCCGAGGGGAGCGGCGCTCTCGCCTGGCTCCCCCTCAGTAGGGTGGTGAATATCCCCGCCTGGCTTGCGGGAGACCGGGGTTCCCTTTCCCGACGGGGAGGCAGCCTTGCCTTTTATTCCTGCTTCATCCTCTTCCCGTCGCACCCCCGTGCGCGGCGTGGTCGGGAGGAGAGCGGGAAGGGTCGGGAATGGCTCCTGCAAAGCGTGGCGATTCGTTTCGGCGGTGCCGCCGCCCCGCCGGCAGGTGCGCGTCCGTGTGCGCCCTGCGGCCTCCCGGAGCCGCTCCGTGCCGCCGGGAATCGCCGCCCGCGCTCCGGAGGAGGGAGGAGGCCGAGAAAAACGAAAGGTCTGAAAGTCTCGATGTTTTCGCAATGCTCGTCACCTCGGCTTATTGCCCTTGCCGTTCTACCACGACGCCATGGAACAACTCGCCGAGGCGGTGTCTGGGAAGAGCGGTCGTGGTAATGCTGCAGAGCGGCGCTGGGCAGCGCCTGCACCCGCGGCACGCCCGTGGGAGCGCCTCGCGTGTCCCATACAAGCAAATTGGCCGGTTAGCTCAGTTGGTTAGAGCGTGGTGCTAATAACGCCAAGGTCGCGGGTTCGATCCCCGTACGGGCCTGTTCCTTTTTCTTTATTTTTTTCTTTTCTTCCTTCCCTCAGTCTCTATCTCTTTTTTTTTTTTTTTTTTCTTCTTTTTTTTTTTTTTCCTTTTCTTTCTTTCTTTTCTTTTCTTTGCTGGACATGAAGAGATCGCTGACCTAGCAGAGAGTATCGCTTTGTTTTCTTTAAGGGGCGGGGGGGTAACACGGAAAGGAACGCGGTACCCCCCGGCCCCAGGAATCTCGACTGGAGCGGTCGTGGAGGGACAGCGAGTGCGAGCCGAGCCGGCGCCTCTCCCCGCCTGCCGGGCACGACAGGAGCCCGCGGCGGCTCAGTTGGTGGAAGGTGGCGGCGGGGAGACAGCGCTTGTGTGTCCAGCTCCTCGTTAGTATAGTGGTTAGTATCCCCGCCTGTCACGCGGGAGACCGGGGTTCGATTCCCCGACGGGGAGGCGGTTGTACTTTTTTTTTTCCTCGGGCGCGGGGAAATGCAACCCGTCCCCCACTTGCTTTTCCCTACGGCGTCGTGCTAAGAGACAATCAGTCCAAAGCTGGGAGGAGCGTGAAGGCAGAGGTGGATGCCTCAGGGCAACGCCCAGCAGCGTCCTGATCCACAGCTGGCCTCCGAGCTGGTCTGAGCAGCATTGCTCTGCTGTCCTGATCGAAGCACAGATGCCCAAGGCTCATTTTCTCCTCAGCCAGCCACCCTTCTCTTCTCATGAGGTAACACTGGAACCTCAACTCACATTCTCCCAGCTATTGATCAGCCAAGTTATGCTGCTGCAGCATATCTTAAACCATTTCCCCCCTCTACAAACAACAAGAGATCATCAAAATACACGTGATTAAGTACCACCTTTTCCACAGCTTCTTGAAAGCACGGTTTAAGGTTTAATATAATACCAAATATTCCCTTTATTCTTAAAAAACAAGTTTTTAAGCATCCCAACATTTCATAAGGGTAAGCAGTGCTATTTAGGCACAGACAATGCTTTCATTTCCCTGAACACATCAAAGTGGTTTGCCATTTTGCAGTCATCTAAAGCATGCAGAGTAGCCCTGTGAGGCCTTCACCAGTCCTTCACAAGGCAACAGTGACAGGGGGACAATGTTAGCCCATCAATCTAAAAGAATGAGTTCACACATTTGCAAGTTCTAACAAGTTTACAGCATAATTAAGGCACGAGGTAAGAGTATAGACACACTGAAACACCACGCAATAGCAGCTTGAATGGGCTGGTTTGCAGGCATTCCTGTTCTCTCAGAATGGCTCAGTGGAAGCAATCCATCTTCTTCATGATCTGTGTCAGTGCACCCAGTCCTTGGGATTTCGCAGAACCTCCAGGATTTCTGCTTCTCTGGAGCTCTCTGGTGGGTTGTGCATGTACTCCCACCTGCAAGGAGAGGGGAAACTCACTCAGACAGCCCAGCTGGCAGCCACTTCTCCTGCATCAGGCTGTGGAGTTGGACTGGATTTGCCTTTCCTAAGGATGCAAAGCTACATACACAGCTGATACTCTTGGCTGAGGTGACAGATAAGGTTACAAATCACAAGGTCAGGAAAAACAAGTGTCATCAGGGTAGACAGGAGAAATGTTAGTTTCATCTTCTTCCCAACTTTTGAAAAAGCTGGAAGGGCAAGGTAAAAGGAAAGAGCAGCGCCCCATTCCCCACAAGGCATGCAGGTTTATTTGCAAAAATTAACAGTCTCTTGTGACACACTAGTATCACAACAAAGATGAGCAGAAAAAGGAACCCACAGAATTTTGACAGTGACACAAGACCTTTTTCCAGAAACTGGATTGGAAGCTCTATGAGTATTTGTTGAGTCTTGGTTTTAAAAACAAGTGGCGAAAGATCCCTTTTTTCATTGGAAAGGTAATTGGAAGAGGCACATCAGAGAAAGGAAAGTGTCAGCAGTCACAGAGAGATGGGTACATCCTCCTTCCATTTTCCTCCCAAGGAATGACCCATTCACACTGTGAAGTGAGCTAGTTACATTGATGAGAAAGAGCAAACCCAGACAATCCCAGGAATTAAAACATAGGACATGCTATACCACCAGGTCAGGGACACATGAGGTGTTGTCAGTGGGATGAAGATACATGGTGAGAACAGCACTGTATTCATGGTTACGGGGCAGCAGGCAGTTCTCCTAGCAGGGGGAGGTCACTAGTGAACTTTATGGAATTCATGATAGGATCTGTACTACCCAGCACACCCAAAAAGCAACCTGAAAGTGGGAATGAATAGTAGATGACAGAATTTGCTGCTGTCACAAGCGTAAGCAAGATGGGTTAAAACCTAAAAGGACAGTTAAAAACAGTATTTAGCCAAGCAACTGAGCAATAAAATGGCAGGTGAAATTCACTGTTATAATAAAATCAACAGGTGAAATGTTGATTGATGTGATGGACACAGAAAAAAGTTCCATACAGATTCAGTTAAATTTTATTGCTCAATAAAGACCATTGTAACAGTTCTATGAAAAGGCCATCTCAATGCTAAACAGCAGTCAAAACCAACAAACAGATGATTAGGATTATGAAAGGAATAATGAATTAAAACATTGGTATGCCATTGTGAGTCACCAGCACACCTGTATCTTGTATACAGATAGGTAGCTTACACTGTATGTTCCTTAGCCCCAGTTCAGAAAGGGCACAGAAAACTTAAACCTAGAGAAAGTGGCAAAAGTATGAAAGAGCAACTGTAAAAAAGACTAAAAAAAGCAGAAGTTCTCAGCCTGGAAAACAAACAATGAAAAAAACACCCAGAAGCCTGTAAAAATAAAAAAACACTTATGGAGAAAATGAACAGGAAGAAAATCATGTTACTCAGTGAAACATCAGATGAAGTAATCAAGTAGAAAACAAAGAGGAACTTTCTTATACAACACACAGTTAAACTGTGGAGCCCCTTGCCACACATTTGGCAGGACTGCCAGAAGCTCTCATGGTTTCTAACGGCTACTAAACAAAAACCAGTGGAGCGAGTGCTATCTATCAAGAAATCTATCAAGAGGAACTAAGCACAAAACCCTTTTTTTTGGCCAGAAAATCTCTATGCCACACACTACTGGCAACTACGTAAGTACAACAGAGAAGCATCTGCATTTGCAGAACAGAGAACTGTACTTGTCCAGCTTTTGTATCTGGCATGAACTCACCAATGTTAAAGAGACTGGAGACCAGGAGAGACCTCTGCTTTAACGCTATGAAGTATTTTACTAAGAACAGTGCCTACTGCAACCCCACATAACTACACCCTTACCTTGCAGTCAGTGGCAGAGACATAAGAATGCTTTCGATTCTTGATCCTGGTGTCAGGAGGCCAAACTTTGTACCTCTGTCATAAACCAAGTTGAACTCTACATACCTGTGGGAATGAAGAGATGCAGCAGAAAAAAAACGAGTTTATCAGCAGAAGCTGGTTGTGCTTTCTGCAACTGGCAGACCTCAAACAAAACCAGTCTGTCTTT
Organism: Hirundo rustica; assembly: GCF_015227805.2. NCBI lineage: Eukaryota > Metazoa > Chordata > Aves > Passeriformes > Hirundinidae > Hirundo > Hirundo rustica. Next base: position 21,786,292 of record NC_053451.1, on the reverse strand, counting down.
CTGCTGAGTTGGGGTCAACTGTTCTTCAGCATCCTCTGCATAGGAACGCAGGTGTGACCTTGCCACTCCACAGAGCACAGGGAGAAGTGACCACAGCTAAGAGACTAGAGCAGAGCAGCTGTTCAAAGGAGAACAGTCTGCAGGCTCCTGTACTCCTCCCAGGCCTCAGCCCTGCTGGCAAGCTCGACACCATCTTTATCTTGGTTTTTCTCTTCTTTGTGAGGGTGTCAGACATAAAAGAGGGGCCTTAAAGATACTGAAAATTACCAGAGGAAAAAAAAAATCTACTGTGCATTCCTCCATGCTGAAGGACACATAAGCAGCAAGGTCAGAACAGTATTTCCTGGCTCCTGGGAAGATCTGGAAAGCAGCAGAAGTCAGGTAGCTTCAGAGTGCTGGCTGGGACTTACAAGTGATAAACAGACTATTTTCTGCTCCCAGCATAGGAACAGAGCTGTGACAATTAATCAGGGATTATCTCGATAGCCAGTACAGGGTGTTTGCACTTGAAGATACAGGAAGGGAAAAGCTCTTATCTATCTGCAGATATGGAAGGCTTTACATAAGCCCCATAACCTGCAAACAGACCCAGGGAAATAGACAGGCCTCAAGAGCTGGTCCTGGCTGCAACTTAGAAAAGCTACTCCTCCTTTTTAAACTTTGCAAGTTTGCTAAATCCCATCCACAGACTGGATCCTGGAAGCCCAGTGTTCCCAAGAACAGTCCCACCAAATTAAGGATGCTTGCTTAAGTGACCAACAGCTGCAGGCCAGTGATCTGAACTTGAATGCTTACACTCTTTCCATGCCAGTCTCACATTTCTCTGCAGAATAGGCAGGAACTAAAGACTCTAAGTTAATTACAAAGCATGTGTAATTTTATTTCTGCATACACTCACACAATCACAGGACATGGAGAACATGTATTGACCGATGTACTTAAGCTTTTGCAGCATTAACAGTTGGTGACATTAAGAAGCATCCTCCTAAGTCTTTTACAGTAACCTTGGACCATGCCAGAATAAAAAAATCCAACCCTCCGTATTCCTTTACAGGAATCCTCAATTCCTTTACAGGAATTTCAATGCCAAGATCAGATGGAATAAATACTTAAGTAAGGAGCTGAAAGTATTCAAGTACAGTTATTTCCTGACTTGCTGGGGTTTTGCTGCATTATTTAATGGGAAGCACCATTCTCTCACCCTTAGCTCCTCGTGTGACAGCACAGCCCTACATCCAGTACCTCTGGGCTGCAGGAGAGGGCAGGATTCAGGACACCCAGCACACCCACACCCCTTTGCCAGTTACACAGCAAAAGCTTCTCTTGCTTTTTGAAGGAGTTGGAAAGAAACAGTGGCTTTTTGTTGGTTGCTTGTGTTGCAACATGGGAGAGTGGAAAATGCCTTCTCTGCGCCCTCTTTCACAACCTAGCATTGGATTTCAGAATTTAGTTCTATGCACAAAAATGCTGAAATTCTTGGTGAGCTTTTTTGGCCCACACAACCTGTAACCACAAAGAACTAGCTCCTATTTCTTTCTTGCCACCTCCTGTGTGTACTTATTGTTCCTCCAGTACTCACCGTCCTCTCCGAAGCTGTTGCCATAGCTTTTCCTCTGGTGTGAAGGAGTCATGGCAGTGCTTTTTCACAATGGGAATGTAACAAGGCACGACAGCTTTGGCACAACTCTTTACAAACTGGAATACTTCCTCCTTGGAGGGAGAGTCCATATCATCAAAGAATATGCCTCCAATCCCTCTTCGCTCGCCACGGTGCTTGATATAGAAGTAGTCATCACACCTAGAAGAAGCATCAGATGATTACTAATATGGTCCAGAGTATTCAAAGACATGAACAGAACTCCAAAAAGCTGCATGGTACAGGACAGAACCAGTGAAATACTGACCACGAGTCAGTTTCTGCAGGGCTGGGTGCCCCACTGTTTCCCTGACTGCCCAGAGCCAGGACAGTGCAGCGTCACCTGGAAAGCACCTCCTGTGTCACCTGCAGTAAAAGCTCTTGTTAAATGGTCTCTGTAAACTGCACATCACCACAAAGTTGCTGAGCACCATGGCAGATGCGTCCGTGTGGGTTGATCCAATCCATAACCTGTACCTACTCGGAACAGGGACATCTGATTTCAAAACTTTCCAAACTAAGGGCTCTTGACAGATTCCATTCCCAGCACTATATCTAGTTCCCAAATTATCTGGACAGCTTTCATATGAACTCAAACTTGGAAGAGAATTTATTCTCTTTGCCACTCAAGTAAAACAATTTTCTTCATCAAAACAAAAGTAATCTAAGGTCCAAAGACCACATAAGAAAGCATCTATCATGGCACCCTTCCTTGGAAAAAGGCTTTTAAATAGTTAAAACTTGGAAGATTGAGTCATTATAGCAGTGGCTTTTCATGAGTCATGTTTAAGTTTATAAATGAGTAAGGGCAGCTTATTCTAAAAGCAATTAATCTCTTTTATTTACAGGGAGTGTTTAGTTGTGAAATTACTATAACTTAAATGACTTAACCCTATCTTTCTTGTAATTCCTTGCTTGGGCATGCAAGTCTCCACATGGAGGAGAAAACAGAGGGAAGTAGGAAGCAGAAACCATCAACATCAAGAAAACCTGGCCTTCCTTTAGGACTAGTTTTCCATACAGGACCAGTTTTCCATATATCCACAATTGTTCTCAAGCATTTGTACATGGCATGGCCATAACAAGAGAGACATGGAGATGTAACAGATAACGTGCACTATTTTTTTATTCACTGGGATGATCCGTGTTTTTTATTTTATGATAGCAGGAAGAGTTAGGAAAAAATGCTGAGTCAGAAACATAGAAGAGAATAAGGCTGACAAAAATCTTAAACCTTGATCAGGCAGACAATGTGGTAAATGTAATAACGTTTATCTTTAGCAAAGCGGGAAAAAGTCTCCCACCCCCTGCAGCTGGAATCGCTAACCTACTTAGGCTGCAAAGAACCTGACCATTAGGGCAGATTCTCTAAACTACCATGCAAAAAATCCTCAGACAGCAAGACTGTAATCTCAAGGCTCTAAGATGTGTCTCTCTACTAAGTGGTTGCCACCCAAACTATAACACCCACTTTATCTCCTGTCCTCAGACAAGACCTAGTAGCTTACAAAAGGGTACCCCCACCTTCCTGTATACACAGCTTGTGGCAGATAGGAATATCAGACAGAGAGCAGCAAGTTCCCACTTAATAGTGGAAGATCCCATCACTTGTAGCTCTCAGCTCAAGAACATTCAAAGCTTGCCTCTTAGAAAATGTGCCACTGAACTCCCAGTACACTTCTGATTTTCATTAGGGCTTTCTGATACTTTTCAAAAGGCAGCAGAACCTACAGTTCCTAGCATTCACTGAACTGCCAACATCAGTGCTGCTTTCTGCTCCCCTCAAGCACACCTTCCCCCACGTACCATTTCTTGTACTTGGGATACAGCTTCGGATCGTGCTTGTCACAGGCTTCTTTCAGAGTCTTGTGAAAATGAACAGCGTCCTCTTCATTCAGGTAAGTTGGAGTGAGGTCAGTCCCACCACCAAACCACCACTGTTTAGTTCCTATAGCAGAGGCAAGCAGCAACATTTTTCTTTTAAACTTCTGAACAGCAACTTGTTGCTAGTGGTTCACCAAGAACTAACAACTACTTTTGCAATACAAAACAATATCATTTCTGAGTGGTGTTCCTAAACTTCAATAGTGAAAGATTTGACTACAAGGTAGCGCAATGATCAGTGACTTCAGGAAAACATCAAACAAACTTCAGCGCAGTGAAAACCATTTTGGACCACTGATCCTGACTATAGGATAGCAGTTTCCTCTGATGGGCTGGTGACTCTTAACAGAGCTGGGAGCAAACTTGCACTGGTTCTTGAGCTGGGAGCAAACTCGCACTGGTTCTTGATCTCTTACCCCAGCCATGCACTCGCTCTTCCTTTGGGCAGAGTCAGACATTTCATACATTCCTCGTTGGATTACAATCCTTACCATCTGCTTCTTCAATTTCAAAGTATCTGTAGTTGAAGTGCATGGTTGGGACATGAGGATTCTTTGGATGGATAACAGAGCTCACACCCATGGCACAAAAAGGCAGCTTCCCTAGATAAAAAGACGCACAGAGAAAGCCCTTCAATTTTTCAATAAACTTAATTTGTTATCATTTAAGGAAAATCACTTTCCTTAGGCTCCAAGCCACAACATATTGGGTCACCATAATTTTTAATCAGTCAGCAAGTTACTTCACATCCATACACTTCTGTGCACACAACTCAACTCTGTCATTGGTATTTGTTCTAAAATGTGTCAATACTTTGAAGAACCCACTAGATGAAGACCACTTAAAACACAAGGCACTGCTAAGGCTCTCTAGCATCCCTGGTCCTCACAATTGCTCTTTGCTACACAAGCGTGCCTTGCGTCCCCTTTAGCCTTTCAGGTGGTGTTGGTTTTCTCCCCCCACCTCCCTGGTACATAATTCCTGCACTGTTTCACTGTTGCGCTACAGTGCCATTATTGAGAAACCACCTGTGCCTACACTACGATCCTTACAGCAGCAAGGCAGAGGGAGAAGCACTCCCGTACCTGGCTTTCTAGGGATATGAAAGTCCACCTGTCAGGTTTACTGATTAGAAATCACTATGGTACCAATGAAAATCTTTTGAGCTCTGATCAGCCTGGCCTTCCTCACGTTCCGCTCAAAGGCCAGGCTGCTTTCAGAGTACCTGCACGGGAACACCCAGGTCAACACGTCCCGGTTCCCTATCCCAACCGCGCGCTAGACGCCTTACCGTCCTTGGCCTTCAGCGACTTCCCCCTGCTCCGCATCTGCCGCGCTGCCTCCTCGGACAGGAGCCCAGACACGACGGACACGTTCACGCCCGCCTTCTCGAAGACCTCGCCATCCTGCAGCACGCAGCTGATGCCGCCTCCGCCTGCCAACGCCAGGCTCCAGGTCAGGGTCACCGAGGGATGACCGAGCCCGGGGTGCCGGTGTCCGCGGTCTCCCCCGCGGCTCCCCCGTACCTTCCTTCCTTTCCCAGCTGTCAACGGCGAAGGAGGCGCCGGGGTCCAGGGCGGCCAGAGCGCGACACACCTCCGCCTGCGTCTCCATGATGAGCAGCTCCATGCGGCTCCGCAGCTCCCGCCGCCGCCGCCGCAGCTCCCGCAGCCCGCTCACCGGCGGCGCCATGAACCGCTGCCGCAGCTCCTTCTCCTCCTCGTCCTCCCGGGCCGCCGCCAACGCGGCGTGCCGCCGCCACAGCCCCAGCGCCAGCCCCAGCCCGCCCAGCGCCCCCGCGGCCGCCAGCGCGGCCCCCCGCGCCCCTCGGCCCGCCGGCCCCGGCGGCGCGGAGCTCAGCGCCCGGGCAAAGGCGAGGGCGGGCGGAGCGCGGGCAGCCCCGCGGAAGAGGCGCGCTGCCGCCGCCATGACCCGCAGCGGCGCCGCAGAGCCGGCGGGGCGGAGCGGGGCCGCGCCGGGGCGGAGCGGGGCCGGGGCCGCGCCGGGTATGAACGTGTGTCGGCACACGGAATAGATTAGGGGGGAAAGCACCTCTGATAGCATCCTGTCCGGCCTGTCGTTTATCACCACGTTGTCATCTAGACCACGGGGAACTGACTAGCACGTCCAGTCTTTATCTAAACATCTCCAGGGAGTGACTCCACTACCTCCCTGGGCGGTCCAATCCAATGTCTAATCACTCTTTCTGTGAAGAAATTCTTCCTAATGTCAACCTAAACCTCCCCTTGCACAGCTTAACGCTATGTCCTCTCTTCATGTCGCCGGTTGCCCGGAAAAGAGTGATCCCTACCTAGCTACAACCTCCTGCTAGGTAGTTGTAGAGAGTGATAAGGTCTCCCCTGAGCCTCCTTTTCTTCAGGCTGAACAACCCCAGCTCTCTCAGCCTCTCCTCCTAAGACTTGTGCTCCAGACCCTTCACCAGGTCCATTGTTCTTCCTTGGACCTCCTCCAGCACCTCAACGGCCTTCCTGAATTGAGGAGCCCTGAACCAGACACAATATTTGAGATGTGGTCTCACCAGTGCTGATCATAGAGGAAGAATCACTTCTCTAGTCCTGCTCATCACTCTATTTCTGAAACAGGTCAGAATGCCATTGGCATCCAGCTGGCTCCTACGTGCCTGTACAAGAAAGCCCATCCACACCGGGTGCTGTGAAAGAGTGCAGGCATCCCATAACACTCCCATCTGGATCTGGGCTGCCCATTGCGTGTGGGTTCTGTGACAGGGAGAGGCATCAATGGATGCAGCACTCAGGTGCCACACCTCGCCTGGTGCAGCTTTGGGAGAGGGGGCTGTGCTGTCCTTGTGCCTGTAAAACATTTCTGCATACTGCTTACAAATACCCTGGGTTTGTTGATGCAACTACGTGCGGCTGCAGAAGTCCTTTTGTGAGTAATGGCTTGTACAGGGCCAGGCATTGCTGGAATAGGTGTAAAGTTGTATTTTACCGAGCTGTCCTGTGAACCATGTGGAATTGCTCTTCCACATACAATTGTGTATGGCATTTCTGGTTTTCTACTCAGAGTAATGGGTTTTTAGAACCTGAATAGTTTGTGGGACCACCAGTTTAGTGCAATAGGAATATTTACCATGGGTCTTGGAGGGTGCATGCTTATACATCCTTTGTTTTTTCTGAAGTTGAAATATACATTTTATTTCCTAATGTAATGGAAGAACTAGAGATGTGTGCAGTGAAAGGGCTTTGATCAGTTACAGACACGTGGTGGGATAGCTTGCATGGCTGCAGTGTTGTTGTGAAGGGCTACGCCCTATTTAGGAGAGACAGACCAGGAAAGCGCAGTGGTGGAGTTGCCCTCCCTGAGATACACTTCAAATGTATTGAGCTCTGCCTTTGGGCAGACGACAAACAAGTCAAGAGCTCATGGGTTAGGAAAAAAGGGCAGACTAATAGGGGTGACACTGTTTTGGGTGTTTTCTACAGGCCACCTGAGCACGAGAAAGTGGGTGAGGCCTTCTTCAGGCAGCTTGAGGCAGTCTCACAGTCAGAGGCCCCGGTTCTGGTGGGGGACTTTAACTACCCAGACACTGGCTGGAGAAACAACAGGTGACAAAAGTGATTGAGGGACTGCACTGGAGTGTTTCCTGTGAGGAAAGGCTGAGGGAGCTGGGTCTGTTCAGCCTTGAGAAGAGGTGACTGAGAGGGGACCTCACTGGTGTCTGTGAATTAGTGACGGGAGGGTGGCAGGCTGTGCTCGGTGCTGCCAAGCTATGGGACAAGAAGGCAACTGATAGACAAGAAGTTTTACCTGAACAGGAGGAAGAACTTCTTTACTGTGACCAAGCATGGAAACAGGATGCCCAGAGAGAATGTGGAGTCTCCCTTCCTGGAGGACCATCTGGATGCAATCCTATGCCATCCCTGGGATCGCCCTGCTTGAACGTGGTGGTTGGACCAGATGATCCACTATGGTCCCTTCCAACCTACCCAGCCTGTAATTCTGTGAAAATAAGAATTCAGAATAACAAAGAGGTCTGTGTAGAGCCAGATGTTGAAAGGTACTGCACAGCACAAAAATGGCTCAACCCTGCAAAGACTGGACTTTGGTAAATTCCTTGGAAACAGTAATCTGGTATCTCTGAATTGATTTGCATCTGTAGTACCCAAGTGTAGACCAGTTTCAAGGGTGATTCTGAGGAAAGTGTGGTGATTAATCCCTGTTATGGACCTGGGCTTCATTATCTGCCTCTTTTCACTGCAGAGTATTTTTTTGGGCGGGGAGAGTCTGTCTGTATAAAGTGATAACGTTTGCTTGGAGGCATACTCCACGTTCTCATTTCTGATCTGGTTCTGCTCTTTGGCAGCAGAGGATGCTGTGAAGCTGCTGAAGCCCTGCAACGAGGAACGGAAGATCTCAGAGATTGTTTCTCTTCCGAGCTCAGCTCTCTTCTGCCATCAACTGGAGAACATGATCCCTGATGAGCAAGGAAACCCGGCCCAGTGGAGGTATGAGTGAAGGAGGGAATGTGTTAAGAGAGGTCTGTGGCTTGTAAATAGCTTGGAAGTGCATGAGGCACTGTTTATCATGGAAACGTTTAGATACATTCAGTAGATGCAATTCGAGAACAAACTGTGCTATCACTGCCAGCTCTGGATAAAGAACTGTGGAAAGAGCTGCTTAGAGCAGCCAAACCCCCTAGGATGGTAGTGCCCTTCCAAGCTCTTTACTGTAGTAAAAGCTCTGCTCTTTCAGTAGGTTTTTTTTAGACACTATTAAAAACAAATCAATGTCGGGGCCAAGACATCTAAAACACATTCCTGCTGATATATTGTGCTGGTGGAGTTTCTTCTGTACTAGGCTGAATGCAATCTTTGATAACATCTGGTAATTCAGCTGGATGGGACCTCTGGATGTCTCTTGTCCAGCCCCAGGGGTTCACCATTCCCAGGCTGGATGAGGTTGTGCAAGGCCTTCCTTATCCAGCTGCAGTTAGAAAAAAACCCTTCCTCGTTTTGCCTGGGCTCCTGCCTCAGCACTCCACCAGGAAAAATCTGGTGAGAATTTCCTTGGCTTCAGCCACATTGCCAGGTCAATGACTTGCTCTTGCTGCTGAGGTTTAGAAGCACGACTGCTTTATACACTGGGATTGCTCAGGCTGGATACAGAAGCCTGGTCAGGCTTCCACTCTCTGTTGGTGGTGAGGAGTGACAGAGTGTAAAGCACTCACACTGTTTTCTGTGCTGAATCCTGCCATATTAGCTCCTTGTGGGGACCTCCTCCCTGGCAGCATGTCAAGGCTGAAACATCAGCCAAGTACTGATGTGTGTCAGATGCTCAGCAGTGATACAAGGCAAGAAAATGACAGCTCACATTTTGATCTGCTTTTGCAGTGCATTGTGGTGGTGTGTGGGGTGGGCCTTTCAGTGGAAATACTAATGGAATAGGAAAAAGGCACTCAAGAGTCTAGCTTAGCCCCAAGAGGAAAACCTGGAATTTGTCTTGCATTCACCTGAACAAGAATTGAACCTGAGGAAATGTACCTTGGTGCTTTTTTAGAGAGCTAGGTGAAATTCCAAGGTTTTGGCCTCCCTTATAATCTCCATGCCAATTTTTAAAGTCTGACTGAAAATATGCATGGTGAAATGACTTTAAATATTTTGTCTCTTAGTGTGTCGTCCATTTTCATATCTGTATGTGTTCTGTTGTGAGGGTCTTGCAGTAGGTTTTGTTTTCAGTGACAGCAAAGCCATTTAGTTTTGCTTTGTAGCCAAAACCTCTTCTGGTGCAAGTGAGTGTGATTTGAGAGAAGGTTGTAGGGCTACAGTGATTTCAAACAGATTTGATGAACTGAACTTCTATCTACAGTATTATGTAAGGTGATCTCTTATGAAGAAAAGAATGCTTTTAATTTTATTTCTTTTCTGTTGTTTTTCCCTCTACTTTGAAAAGAGCTCTGAAACTTCTCTGTGGTTGCTTGTATTTAGGTGTCATCTACCTTGGTTTTATTTCTCTTTCTAATGAAAATGTATGGACAAAAATTATATTAACAAAAGAACAGGAGACACTGCATGTTCTAAGGTAGCAAAGCATGATCAGGTCTCATTTAGACTGAGACAGGCACATGCTTTCACTGAGGCTGTTTGATACTTTTATTTTGAATACGAAATTAATACAATTGCTTATCAGAAAATAGGAAGAAAAACATGTGTTGAGAAGAGAAAAAATTCCCCATGAAGCTGGCATTTCTCTGACTTCTGAAATTAAAAGAGCCACTTTCATCCAGTTTATCACACAAAGCATTGATTGTGACTTCAAAAAGATTTTGAGGGCTTGCAGTTAGACAAGTACTCTTGTTTAACAGAGGTCATCTCGAAGGTTTTACATGACAGTACAAGTTGAATTAAGTTATTATCTCAGTAGGATAACAGTGAGAGAGAAGTGAAAGATTTGGTGACCAAGCTGAAACAGTAGGCGATGTGAAGGTTATAAGAGAAAGATGAAAACCTTTCTTTCTGCATCTGTCATCTCAGTCATTTGTCTGGATGGCAGATTCATAGGAATCCTCCTTTTTTTTCACTTCTTTTAAATGCAGGATTGATTCTCCCAGGTGTATGAAGGAAGGAAAGGATAACTACAGAACAAGAAGCTGCTGGAATTCTTTCAGGCTACCTCCTGGAAGGTAGGAGGGGTTATGCAGTGCCTTAGGAAATCCTTTCTTCCATGACTGATTGCTCACCTTTGCATTGTTAAAAAAAGAGAAGTGAAAAAGTGAAGTATGGAGGTTTGCACTAACTGGGCCTAAAATGTGCTTGTGTGCAGCCTCACCTGGAAATGTGCCAGCACTCCAGGTCAGGTACTACATCTTCCCTGTGATGAGATCCATTGTTTTCCCACTTCCTCTGTGCCCTTCCTTGAGCTCTGCCTTCAGATTTGCTATCACATAGCACCATCTTCATAAAAGATTAGCAATTTTCCCCAACCATTGCTACTGCATATGTGACTTCATCCAGGAAAAGCTGAAGCATGACTTCTCTCCCAGGTTTCCAAGGAAAGGGAAACAATGAGCAGATGTGTTCTGTTGGCGAGAATTCTTTTCTTGTACTGAGATCCAGGTCAAACATTACTCTCCTGCCCTAGTGTCACAATTTTTTTTTTTTTTTTTTTTTGCCACTGTAGCTGTTTATACACACTAAATGTAATGTTTACTGTTATGAAAGTCCATACAGAAGCCAAAATACATACCCTTCTGTCCTGTCTGGAAAAATAGGTACATTTTTTATGGTTAAGCTAAAGGACTGTCTGAGTTAGGTCGAAAGTCTTGTGAGACTTGTGGCTGCAGCTAGTTCTGAGTAACAGGCATACATTGTGGTAGTATAACTGAAACTTCTTTACTGCCTGGGCAGCTCAGGATTATCAGGAAGACTAGAGGCAGGGAAGGGTGTGATGCATGTGTTGAGAATCAGCAGGAGGTTTTAGGACAGAAGAGCAATTTCCATGAGAAAAGGTGCTACGCTCACCCTTGCTGACAAGGAAAGTGACCAATGTTAAGAATTGTGGGCAGCACACAGGAGGGCTTCTGTGGTCATTTTAAAGCAGGCAGTTTGGGACTCATGATGGTCCCCATCTCAGTAATTTTTAACCTGGAGCAGTGGGACTCATTCACCATCTGGTAGAGCTCTAGGCTTAATGCACCATCTTTATCTGACCCTTACACTGTACTGCAGGGATAAGGTCAGAATTCTATGAAAAAGAAGATAAAGTCTTTTTCCTGCATCCCCTCCAGAAAACTAATTATAAAGCCTGCTTAGTCCATTACTTGCTATCAAGGAAGACGTCACTCTTTCCTCATGCTGTTAGTTCATAGAAGTTACAACAGGTTTTGCCAGGGCCATTATTCAATTACCAGACCTAACTATCAGACCTGACTAAAAGCAAGCCAAATCCAAAAGTGAGATGTTGGGGAAGTAGAAGAATAAGGCACAATACTTCAGCCAGACAAGCTCCCAGACTGTGTGTCTTCACTTTAGGGATTTCCTGAACCCTGGTGTGATTTATCTAGTTAGTAACTGTCCACAGGTCTCTCTTCTAAATGCTTGTTCAGTGTCTCTTGAGAATTTTCTGCAGCTAAAAAATCCTCAGGCAATCAGCATTGTGGTCTATAGGGCTTGCCTGGAACACAGCTTCTCCTAGCATCATTGGTGGCCCCTTATTCTTGAATATCTGAAGAGATGGTGAAGAGTTTTTCCTATCCATGCCATCAGCCCTGTCTCTGCACCAGAGTGGAGAATCATAACCCTTTATCTCCGTGTATGGTGACCACTGTCCCCTCATGCAAAGGATGTGTCAAGAACACATTGCTTACCCATGAAAATGCATGTTTCTCACCCTGAAACTTCATCAGGAGGCTAGTGGGTTCCTAAAAGAACTCACTGCCTTCAGCAGTTTTTCTTCTCTCTAAACTCTAAAAAACAAACAGTGTTTCGTTACTCCCTGTTCTTGTGTCTGGTTTGAAAAGGAGCACTTTAAAAGGCCAGATGGTAAAAGTCTTGGCAGCACTCAGATTGCAGTCTTGCCTAAAACAAATCGCCACCTTTTGAACCACAGCTTTCACTTCCTTCATTGCCTGAATTTCTTAATCTGTCACCTCACGCTGGTTTAGGTCTGTGGATGGGGAAGTGTCACCAGAGCGGAAATGTCATGGCTCAAAGATGAGCCTGAGGACTGCAGAGACAGGTCTAGGCAACAGTGCTGGGGACTGGGCTAGAGTGGAGAAGTGGAGCAAGCCCCCTATAGATGGGAGTACTTTGTGGCAGAGAGCAGAGTCTTCTGATGAAAGGTTGGGACAGTTTGTTTGGACACTACTGTTTTTTAAAAGTTAGTTTTCCAAAGTGGGCTGAACTCCTGCAAGGGAGCCCTCTTGGGTAAGTGTGGATTGCAAGGACTGAAATGGAATTGAGTCAGTGTATTGGAAACCATAGAGTTAAATTCTAACTGATACTAGATCCTGTCAAGAACTTACTCGGTACAGCTCCCTACCAGAGATCTCAAAAATGCTGGTAAGGTGTAGGATGTTTTAAGGCAGCTGCACCATCTCAGCATTAGACTTCCTTTTTTTGTCTATTTATAGATGTTGCCCGGGCTTGCCTTGTCATGAGTTCTGTGGCATTTCATTGTCTTTCAGCTTTTAAATGAAATGGAGTGTCCTAGACAATACTAGATCTTAGCACTGCATTATCTTCCCCTTTTGGGTACTTATTCTGTTTCATTCTTCTTCAGTGTAATAAACCCCAGAGCACTGTCCCAGTGCCTTCCTTCCCCTGTTCTTCATAGCTGCCTTGAAAACCCCTGGCTAGACTGTCACATGCTCATCACTGGTTTTCCCCAAAGGTCCCAGGTTTGCTGGAACCACAAGTCCTTACAGTTGTTGTCCTGAGACTACTTTTCATGAGAGAGCTGCTTTCTACTCTTCCTTCTGTAACACTCCTGCAGTTTTCCTCTCCCACAAGTTTCAAACTTTTTGTCTCTTCCGGACTTCCTCATTCTCCACTAATGTAGGATATGACCTGTCACAGGAGCATGGTGCCTGCTTCCTGGAGAAACAAAATTTCTCCCTCTAAATTTCTTAATAAGAGGCCTTGGAGAAATTCTCTTTTCACCTATCAAAGGAAGAAGTAAGAGGATTTATTTTTAGAGCAATGGGCCAATGTAAAAACCATGGGACATGGGGTCTTACCTGCTTCTGCTGATTCTTAAGGTAGGCTGTCTCTTGGGTTATAAAGATGAGTTACACATCTTTATAATCTAAGAGACATCTTTATAACCTTTATAATCTAATAAATGTTAGATTTTAAAGTGGACTTTGATCCATTAGTTTTTACAGTCTCTATCTTAAACAGGTAAGGGGCTTAATCTGTTAACTGTGGCAAGTGAATGATATAGGCATGATGAACTAGCTGAATAGTTGTTCCATTGCTTCGCCCTGGTATCAGTGTGACCCTTCTCCATCACTGTCATCTGTTTTTGTTATATTTAGCTATAAGAAGAGATATTGGGATACAATATTAAGCTCTCTCAGAACTGTACAAGTTCTGTAAACTTGTGGAGCATTATATGAACTGCCCAATGTAACAGAAAAGTGGGTTATTTTTAATAGTGCTGTAACATTTCTCTAGGTAATTCAAACCATATACAGTACTCTCTTTTAGACTGTGGACTTATGGAAGATACTGTTCTTAAACATATTGACTCATTCCTGTTATATTTCCATGGCAGTTTTGTCACAGGACTATAGTGATATTATCTACTGCATGACTTTGAGAGCTTCATGAAAGCATGAGCATTTTAGAGAGCAAACACCTTTCTTGAAGAATAATCTTACAATACAGAAAACAGGCAAGGTTCTTTAATTCTTCTAATTTTTAAACTGACTGATTTCTTGCTAATTTGAAGTCAATGTTATCTGAAGCTTAGTTATTTCACTTACACTTGTAAAAGACAAATTACTTAACAATCACAGTTCTGTATGTTTTTATGCTTGCTGTATACTTTTTTGGTGTAATTTTGGCAAGTTCTCCATCAGCTCAGGTATTAGGTTACAGCTTGCATTCAACAGTTTAATATATTTGATTGACTTGTTTAATGCTGAGGTCTTTTGACCTTGAAAAATATTTTCCACTAGCATGTTTTCCAGTCCTTCTGGAAGTACTGGAAGATGAACTCTAAAAGCCGTCACTCATTAGTTTGAGCAGTTTCTTTGTTTAAAGAACAAAACCCTGGGCTTATTCTACAAGGGAGACCTACTGGATCCCTGAAAGGTTTGGTTGTTATTTCGTGAATTCAGAAACTGTTGAGATTCAATGCAATTCTTCTTCTGAAAGTTTTCTCCATATTGTGGGTATGGTGATGGCAAAAGATAAAATGTATGTTTTTATCTTTATGTTCTTTGTTTTGTCTCTGTATCTCCTTTTGTGCTTGTAAATCAAGGCCCTGCCCCACAGACGGGAACAACCTGGTGATTGTGGTTCCACTGCTGCTGACCTGGTGTTCAGCCTATGGCCTGTGGGTGATTTGGGAAGGGATTATTCTATCACGGAACAAGAAGTCAGAGTGTCTACGGAAATTAGCAGGAGCAGGCTTAAAGCAAGCAAAGGCCAGTTCTGTTTACACAGCACAGTTGGAATCAACTGAGAGTGAGAGGTGCAGAGTGTTACAGAGACCAGGGGTGCAAATGAGCTTAAAAAAGGAACTAAGAAAATCATAGAAAGGCTTCTAAATGCACTGATGTAAAACGAGCTCCTGGCTCTGTCTGTCCCTGAACAGCGAATTAGCAGATCTCACTATGATGTATTAGAAGAAGAATAAAACTTGCCCCATTTTTTGTACCCTTTCCCAAAATGCCCATTACTGGCCACTGTCAGAGGAAGGAGCCTGGATTTTTATAGGTTTGATCTGATTCACTGTGGCTGTCCTTAAGTCAGTGACCCCCAACATCCCACTGATTCATGGCCGAGTACACATTTTCTAGTGCAGAAAAAAAGGTGAAAGTCATGTCCTCAGCCACACCACATCCTGCACTCATTTTGTTAATACGGAAGGTTAATCAGCATAAACGCATCTGCTTGACCTAAACACATGCCCTAGACCAAAAGCAGAAGTGCATTAGATCCTGGGATGGTTTGAGAAGAAAAAGTAAAACAAATCAAATTACTCTTAAATCTGCTGTGTTCTTATTTGGTTAGCTCAATGTCCTGAGGTGACTTTATGATGCTTGTGTCCCCAGTTGTCTGTTCTGTCTATGCTCACAAATATTCAGGGATAGTAAGAAAAATTATGGCTTCCAGTGTAGTCCAATGTCAGAAATGTAATCCAGAGTTTGTCCTTAATCCCACGAGGATCCTCTCAAATGTTTCCAGTGCATTTGGCAGGAATATTAAATTACAAAATCTAGGCTGCGTGCCAGAAAGAAAAAATAGAAGGTTCACAATAAAAGTAGTGCCCCTGCTCTATGCTTCTGCAGGAGCAAAATGGCCTGTCAGTATGGACTATAACTTTCAAAATAAAACAAATTAAAAAGGCAATTTCTCCTAAGTGTCTTACAGCAATCCATTCCAGTACTAAAATAAGCACCATTTGATGCCTGATGACAGTTCAAGGAAGTAAGTGAAGGTGATTGAATTGTCAGTATATCGAGCTGTTCTTTTGAGCTAAAAGTATTTATCTGTCTCATTTCCAGCTCAGGCTGGGTCCTGAGCTCCAGAGCCTGGCTTCTGTTTTTTCTGTTGGCTGGAAGGAACTTGCAGAGTACAGCAGGGTTGTTTCAGATTCACCCTGATACAACCAAGGCCAGAATTAAGACTGCCTGTTCTGTTGAATTTACCGTGAGATGTTTATATTTTTGTAAACTAAATCGTTGACTATTCAAGGAATTCCAAGAAAAGAGAGTTGGAGAATTTTAAGGTCTTTAATATATGTCAACCCTCCTCCGAAGCTTTGAGGCATGAATTACATGGAACTCAAGACTGGTTTTATTTGTCAAGGTGAATTCCCGTTTGTCTCTCATTTAGAGAGTGAGCTTTTGGCCATTTTTTATAAAGTCTTTATACTAGGGTACTGGCATGGGTATTAGCTCCCCACTAGGGAAAAGGAAAAATTATAACCTCTTTATTAAGTTAGTTGATACTAGAAAATTTTCATCTTACATCAGATATGTTATTTTTGACACATTTTCCTTCTTTTGGAGACAGTGGAACAGGCTGTCCAGAGAAGATGTGGATGCCTCATTCCTGGCTTTGAGCAAACTGGTCTAGTGGAAGGTGTCCCTGCCCATGGCAGGGATTTTGGAAGTGGATGACTTTTAAGGTCCCTTCCAACCCAAACCATTCTATGATTTTGTGATTCTGTCTGTCCCACGTGGCTGTTTTCTTTCCCACAGACTCCTTCTGAAGAGTCTGACATTCTCATCCCTTCTAGGCAATTCTCCAGCTGTTTCTGCAAGAGACAAAACCACCAATGGTTTGTTTAGTCATACAATTGTGTTTTACTAGTCTATTTGTATTCTCTTCCTCTGGCTTTATTGAAGAATTGACTTTAAGATCAGCTACAAGTTCATTTAGAAATTCCAGCTGTACCTTACCCAAAATGAACATCTTACAGATGTGTATAGATGTCACTTTATTGGCTATTATTTTAAAATAAGAAGAGTATGAACTTCAATCTCCAGATTTTCACAGATGATATGATGAAGTAAACAAAATGTGATGTAGTTACATTGAGCTGGTACCAGTATTTTATTGCCACACTGTTTAGCACCAATGCTAAGAAGTCTTCATGGATGGTGCTGTACTTTTCTGGTGCCTCCCACTACAGAAATATACTAACTCAGGCATGAAGGTCACAAAATCAGTCTTACTTTCTGTCAAAAATGGAGAGGCTGAAAAACACTTTTGTCATTCATATCAGACAGTTACACTTTTTTGCAGTGGCAGGAAAGGGTGGAGAGGAAGAAGTGCTGACCTCAGAGTCGCTTTCATGATTATCTTTCTTGCTTTTTCTTGGTCAGAGGGATATTGATGTCTGTAGCTGGGGCTCACCTGCAGCTGCATGTCTTACCTTACAAAGAAGACCTATATAAGCTGTCAGATTTGCACCAGATACGTTAGAAGCCACATCCTGTATCACATGCATAATTGCAACCATAAATAATAAATAGGACACATTTTACGTGTGGTGCTCAAGTTTTGCTGAACATCACCATGAGACAGCATATACCTTGCTATTTTTATTCTTTTTACAACTCTGTTCAGATGGAAGGTTTTGAAAGAATGCTGAAGCTAGAAGGAAGGTGACAGATCAAATACGTGGAGGAGCAATGCACACTCTGCCTCTCTTGTGAAAAAGGTAGATATGGGTTCTGGAAAACTCTGTAGGCACAAAGCTTGTCAAACCCGCCACACATTTTTCAGAGGAAGCCAGGCATATATTCAAGAAAATGTTGCTGGCAACGTTAAAGCTGCTCAAAAAAAAAATAGCAGCACTGCATTCTAAATATAAGTTTCTCTTCCTTTTATATATAAATCACTAGTTACTTTCAGCAAAGGAAACCATAACATATATTTTTCTTATAAACCATGTATCTAGTGACTTTTTTTTTTTTCCCTTTTGAAGATCAACTTGACCTTTTGTTAAAACAATACCACAGGGTAATTCATTAGTGTTAGGAGAAGGGGCAAGGCAGTAGCATTGAGAGAGAAGCAGACTGAGGTTTCCCACTTGTTATTGTCAAAAATGTGTGTGGCCAGGTGACAGCATATCAGCTAATTTCACACAGCAGTTATTTTGCTCTGTGACCTCTGTTTTCAAGACAATGAATGCTTAACTCAGACTGTATGAAAGTAAGTCATATGCACTTTCCAAAGGCTCTCTGGCAAGTCATCATGTAAACCCCAGTTCTTCATCTGCCATGTTTGCTGTGAAGGAGCATCGACTGCAGAAACAGCCATTTCATGTGCCTGTGCTGCAAACAGTGTTACATTGTACTGGCATTGTAATGTGAGGGACTAAAATGCATAAATAGCTGAGTGCACGGGATATCGGAGGCCAAACCTACTGAATAATTAAGTTCACAGTAATCAGAAGAAATATGCCCAGCATTTGAACAAGAAATGCTGGCCTCTTTTCTGGGTGTAGACAAAAAATGAAACAAAATTAACTGGAACACAATCTCAGATAGGCTTGGGTTCCTAAATGAAAGAAAGAAAAAGGAAAAGGACACAAATTCAACAACTGAATCCAAAGTCTTCAGTAGGTTTCAGACTTGACATGGCAGGATCCAGGGAGAGTGGAGCCCAAATGCTTTTTTTTGGCGAGGTTTGTTGATGTACACTACAGCCTTGAGAAAATACGGCAATCACCTATCTTCCCATCAAGAAGTGACCTGTCACGATACTCTTAGCTTCTTACATTATGTTGTGCAGGTTTGGTAAAAAGCCTTCACCCCCCAACTTTTAGCATATGGTTGCACTGCTTAGTGCCGGCTTGAAAATGAACAGCAGCAGATTGGGACTCGTGCTGCTTTCCCGGTTTGTTTGTTGCATTTTTCACGTTTGCTGTTGTTTCATTATAACAACCTGGATAGTATATCAGCTGCTTTAGCTGAGAAGAAATTGGTGTTTCATATATATTTTTATTATTGTTTTCAGGCATGTTGGTCCAATCATATTAACGGTAAAGACTGAGCAGTGATTAATGAACCATTTGCAGAATGTAAGTGAGTTCTGATTCACATTACATTCTGATGAGTACAAGGACAGTTACCAGTAATTTCAGAATGTTTGCTAATGTTGCAAGCTTCAATGTCTGGGATATTTCCTAGGCCCTGTTAAAACAACTTGGGTTCATGTTGTCTGACCATACATCTTTAAAAAACTATTGCCAACCAAAACCATTGGCCATGGGATCTTAGAATATCTTCAGTTCTTAAGTCTCATATTCAAAGATGCTGAGGACCTGCAGCCCTGGTTCTTCCTGCGGAGAGCCACTTCCCCTTGGGACTTCTGGGAACTGGCAGAATTTGTTGCCAGCCGAGCATCCAAAAATGACTGTTTGAGTCATTCGGCAGTAAGACCCTGGGGACTGAGCCAGGCTTCCTGTTCTGCATTTATGCAGTGCGTAATGTTACAGGGGTCTGGATCCAGTGTCTTGTGAGCTATGCAATACATTAGATATTAATAGTCATAAGTAAGGAATATGGCTTGGCTGCTTCTGATTTCATCTTTTTCAAATCTTGCAGAGCTGAATGTAGAAATCTAGAGTCTCTAGACCTCAGCCTCCATTATTTGAGCAGTAGGCTATCCATTGCAATAGTTATTCAGTTCTAGACACAGCACTTCCCCATAAAGTAAAATAAAAACAAGGAGATGGAAAGAGAATACTTGATGCAGTGTCTGTTGTTTTGTTTGCTCAAATAGCAATTACAACTCTTTCCTGTGCAATTAGATATGAGGCCTCCTACTGCCAGGTCCAATACAAACATGCTGGAAAGTACAATCTTTTCCACACGATTCTCTTAAAATGAGAATTGTGTGTAAAATTTGTACTTGGACACTGAGATTATCAGCAGAGTTTAAGGAGATGCAACATTGCCCAAGCCATCCATTCAATGATCATTCAAAGATCAAAGTTCAAAGTCACAAGATTTATTTAAAATACATAATAGCTTAGGGTTCTTCTCTATTTGCCATCTTGCCGGGGGGGGGGTCAGATTTTTCAGCCTTAGATCTTTAACAAGGCTTATGAAAGACTACTTTTATCAAGGCAGCTGAAGGTTATGTGTAACCATGTGATTGCATGAGTTAGTCTTCAGACAGGAGCAGATATTACACTATTTAGCAATGTGGAGTATCATTATTGTCCTTTTAAATTGCCGTTCAGCACCAGTGAAAGATGGTATTTCTAGTAATTCTTCCTAAGAATATCAATGGACCCTCTTGTTGCTGTAATCTCAAGGAATGCTAATGAGGCTTCTCTATAGCCATAGGGAGATCACATTTTGCAGGATGTGGGGATAAAACACTCCTTGGAGCAGCATGCATGTGAGTGAATGAATGCTTCCTTTAGGAAACGTCCAGGTTTCTTTGCAGGGTCACATGTGTGTCAAAGCAGCACTTGCAAAATACCAGCTATGATTCAGGCGCTCTCATGACTTCAGAAGATTAAAAGTGAAAGTTGCTGAGAACCATAAGGCAGTACAGTGTGTGATCATCCTCTTTTTAATGTACTCTTGATGCCTCTTCCTCTGTGATCGGCTACTTTCATGATAGTAAAAATGGGGCCTGAGTGAATTGGTTCCAAGATCTCCTTGGTGGGCTTGCTGTAGCCTAAAAGCTGCACATTACCTAAACGGTAATATGCAAAACCTCTCAGCATTTCCTCTCCACTGAGCCTTGCAGAGGGAACTGGCAGGCAGCACATGTGGACCTCCCAGCAGGTCTCCAACCAATTATGCCAATGGCCACATACTCCAAAATACTCCAAAGCACCTGAGTTCAAGGTCAGGCTTTGGCGCCATGTGAGCCTTACATAGGAAAGGAGTGTCCTGACTGCATTTGTGCTTTGTTTCCATTCTCCAGTATTCAGGTCAGAATATACCAAATCAGAAGATATTAAATTAATTAGACTAATATACCCTATTTCTCCATACAGAAGTTAAAGTTGTATGCATGCATCACAATTTTATCATTGTCCAAAAGCTGAAACATACATTTGTACTTCAGAAGGTGGCATGTGATGTATTTACGTTGGCATTCACCTGAAATAACAGTGGAGACAGCATTTCCAGATAGAACTTGGGATAAGCCTCTTTTGTTGAACTGTGATCTTGTCTACAAACCTTACTGTAGCCAGCCCAAGATACACTGGCCTGGTGACTGTCTTAACCTGTCTTCAGATCTCCCTTGGGTTTGGAGTTTGGGTATGGGGTTTTGGGGTGGGGTTTTTTTGAAGGGTATGTTGAAGAATCCAAATTGCTTTCTTTCCTCATGAACAAAAGGAAAGCAACAGAAATTAGAAAAACTGCTAACAGGATAAAGTTACAGTTTTAAGGATGGGCAAAACTTGAAATCAGGGTTATAGCAGACGTAACTTCCTTGAGGTCACACCAGAGCCCCCAGCAAGGCACGGAGTAGAATGTTAAGATGTTCCATACACTTTTCACAGTTTATTCATGCCTACAAAACATGTATGGGCAAGCAAAGAGAGAGGGCCAGTTGTTTTATTCTTGAGCCTGTGTGGCTATTTCGTAACCAGTCTGTGGCTTTGTCTGCAAGTGATCAGATAGAGAGGGCTCAGTTCTCCCTTTTGCAGGTGTAAGCCTGGAGATGTGTATGCTCCAAGACATAACCTAATCTTGTGATGTTGCCATATTATGTGAGCTTCTGTGAGATATTTACAGCTCTGACTGAATTTTCTCACAGCTTCTTGATGTAAACATCTTGTTTTTCCACATTCCTTTCTGATGATAGTTAACTGATGGACTTCTAGCCTGGCCAGTGGGATGGAGAGGTGGTAGCCTTGTTCTCCAATCCCTGGTCATTCTTCAAAACCTATAAAAGCGAGGTCTTTGTAAACAATAAAGTCTTTCTTCTTCAGCCTTCATTTTGTGGAGTCAAATCTGTGAGTATTTACTCGTGTCCACTAGCGACATTGGCCCATGCATTGCTGTATAACATCGGATCACATAGGCAATCTGGAGTGATGTAGGGCCCCTACAGGCTGAGGAGCCCATGTGGCATAATGTTCTCTGAAATAGTAAGCACCAGGAAGCCACGATGTTTCTAATGCCAGCAGAAAGCAGCCTGTATACCAGGTAAAGTTTTCAAAAGTGAAAAGTGAATTGTATAGGTCTGCAAATTGGACTGACAGTTCCAGCCCTAGTAATCATTTGGGTGGTGTGTTTATTATTTTTATAGCCGTTCACTTACTATTACTGAAGAAATTCTGGAGCATCTTACTGTTTTCTTCTCTTAATTCAGTCTTATTCTTCTAATACATCTCCAGTTCACGCACGTTTTCCTCCTATCATAGTTTTCTTCCTTCACTGTGTCTCTTCCCAGCGCTGTGTTTTTCCTTCAGCCCACCTCTGTTCCCTCTGCACTTTCTACTCTTGTGCTAGGTCAGGCATGTCATTAGTGTACACTAATGCCTACTGAAAAGGCATCCACACAGAAAACAGTTGTCTAAGATAAGAGGTAGATTGCAACTCATGTATGAGTAAATACAGAAATCACAAATTTAAACAAATTGGTGCATAGCGAGAGTAATTTTTCATTTGTGGAGCAGCTAGAATAGCTTTGCTAGACTTATCTTCTCTCTTAAACTGCTAAGAAATTTGCATCATTCCAGCTGTACCTTAACCAAGAGATCTAATTTAAAACCCAAAATGGCCATAATTAAGAGTGGAGAGGGAATACTGAGTGTATGTGTGTGGTTCCTTAAGTGTGTGTTTGACTGTGTCCCATGACTGTGTCTTGTGGTTTTATTACAGAGAGCTAAAGCATGATTCAGTAGATGAGACAGATCAAGAAGAGCCTAAGGCTTTTCCAGATAACTCTTTCTTAAAGGTAGCCACTTCCTGGGTAGAAGCCTTCAGAACCTCCACTCCATGGATGAATGTTAATACCCAGGACTGTTAAGTTTTGCCTCTGCTAGTTCCTTTAAACCTTGGCTATTCAGTAGAGTTGATCAGCCACCTGCTGTGGACATTCCTGGGAGATCCAAGCTCAAACAGAAATGCCTGGGTTGTGAAGCTGTGCTGGCCAACCAGTGCACCAAGGCTGCAAGAAAAAAGCAAACTATCTGCCTTTCTTTTTTTACTTTTTCCTTTTCAGTTCATTGGAGTTCCTCCATTCTTGAGGTGTGTGTGGGGACACCTGACAGAAGCACTCTAACAGCTGCTGGTGGTCTGGACTGTTTATGTTTATGGTGTTTATGGACTCTCACTGTTGGTATTTGCAGCCAGCGGGGTCAAGTGGCACAGACCAGAGTGCGCTTGTTTTCTGAAGCTGTTTTCATTTGTAGGGATCCTTAGTGCAACTTCACACTCATTGAGTTACTCAAACACTGAAAACTTGGACTGGTTTTGTAGCTATTTACATGAACATTGTTTTCAGCGATTTCCTTCCCAGGACTTTAGGGAGTGTGACAAACGCTTGGTAGGTCACCCTAGCAATGCTTTTCTACAAATGTTTGGCAGCTCTTGAAAATCTGAGTCACGTCCTTTGCTGTTCCCAAGTTTCACTGGTGAACTCCCTCTCAGTACTTGGCACCTCCCCACTCCAGCAGTACCCATGCCTACCTGCACACCACAAAACATTTCTCATACTATCCCAAGCGAACTCTCTCTGCAAATATTACAGTATTCTAAGAAGTCAAGGTCTATTTTTGAGCAAAACTCTAACTAAACACTGAGCTTGCTTCCCTTGGTGTTTTGGGGATTTGTTATTTTTATTATTTTTTAGCAACTGCATTCATATAAGCCAACTAAAAGGAATTTTGAATCAAGATGCTGCAAATTCACCTGTAAATTTTTCTACAAAATTACTCAATTAATCATGAATAATTACTGCAAGTAGTTACAAGTTAGCAAATTTACAGAATCGAGATTTTCTTGTAGGCAACATAAGAACAGGACAAACAGACAAACTTTTCAAACATATTTCATTAGTTTAAAACTGTGCTGTTAGTTCTGATAATTAGGTTCAGGTCTTTTGCTGTTGTCATAATAAAGTTTTGGCAGATTTGTTATTGACAATTGTAACAAAACATGTAGCAAGATAAACCATTAGATGTAGTTGAGTCTCCTAGCATACAAATAAGTAGAGGGAAAATTGTACAGTATGTATGAATAAGTTTGGGGTTTGTTTTGTCATTTTAACACTGCTGTGTCATGACCATTTTATGCCCACAGTCAATAAAGCACACTCATCAACCCAGTTAAGTGTGAGCCTCACCATCCTGCATAGGTGAAACCTGCAAAGAAAACTGTATCAATTTTGTCAAAAAAGCAGCTTCTTTAGCTGAAAGTAAGAACCAATAACAATAAAAATTGCTTTATAAACCAGGGTGGGGAAGAAAAGTCCAATGATAGTATATTTCTCTTCACGTTGGTAATTGAAATGTCTGTCCCTTTTCTGCAGGCATAACTATCAAACATACTGATCAAGTAAGTGTTTGCTTACTCCAAAGTGGGGCATCTTTCATCCTTATTTTTTTTGCTTTGCAAGAAAAAAAAAAAAAAGTTTCTTAAAGTTCACAGAATTGTAGAATTTTTCTAGACCAATACCACGATGGTCAAGCCTGCATATTGTTTGTTTGCTTAGTATTTTTATCAGCTTGGCTGTCTCTTTATTGCCTCTGAGGACTGTAGGCATGCTTTATCTTAAAGATGCTGGTAGAGTAATTCCTTTGTTAAATTCCAGTTTATGGTGTTTAAGAAATTCTTTCCCAGTCAAAGGTATGGGTTGGTTGTTGTTTTACATTTTTTTTTCTTCCTGTTGTTTAGGAAAAGCAGGTTTTTCTCAGTCTCATCAGCTTGATAACCAAACATTCAATCTCCAACATTCTCAGTAAAACTGAGCCCTAAAAAGGTGCTGAAGTAATAAGGTGAAACCAGCTGTACCAGTGGTCGTACTAGATATAGTTTTGCAAATCTCCACGTGATTTTCTCATTGTAGTTTTAATAATTTTTTTTTCCCTTTAAATATATTCTATTCCTGTGGCAAATGTTTTTGGAAATGCATATTTTTTTAAAATAAAATTTAAAATTAATAAGATGTTTTTCCTCTTCAAACTTGCCACTGCAATATCTGCAGACAATTATTAATTACCTCTTTTTCAGACATGTATTTGCCTATCTATCTTTCCAAAGACACAATTCTGATGCTTCCCAAACCAGAGGCAGGAAGAGAGAACAGTCAATTCCCATCACAGATGACTTTGAAAATCGACATTTCTGTTTTAATTCCAAACTGCATTAAAAGATAATTGCTAAGCTCTCCACAGAACAGCAATCTGAAAAATGTTGGCTTGCTGATCTCAACAAATTAGGACTGGGCAAGATAAGGAAATAGGGTCTTCCAGTTCCAAAAGCCTCTGGGTTTGCCACAGAAGCTGGGGCTTGTTTGTTCCTTCTCTTTCGGCCCATGCAGTGGGATGGCAGGAGAGGGAGGGGAACATCTGAGATTCTTTGATTTCTAGACTACTGCGGGCAGGGAATATGAAAATCCTGGACACTCCTTCCCTGGAGGGCTGCCAGGATCTGTTGGGCTCCTAATATTCCTGACTTTGAAAGAAAACAAAATCTGCTAAAGAGGCTGGCTGCAGGTCAAGACACTGGAAGCATTCCCCAAAGTCTATCTGTTGAACTTACGAGAATCTTAATGAGTTAATCAGGAGAAGCTCAAGCAGGATCCCAAGGGAAAAGTGCCCCTTGACTTTGATGTAAAATGTATTGTTAAAAGTTAATTAACAATTACAACAGTAGATGAGGGAAAGCAAGCAGTCTGCATAACAGTAGCTGAACATCCCAGGGAACACTGACGGCAGTGACTGGCTGCAGAGTCAGATGCAGCTAATACAAATCTTTTGGAATTTCTGCCTCTTGGTGTCTCACAGTGACATCACATCTGTACCAGCTTAAAACTGAACTGATCCCCTTCCTTAGTTTTGCAGCTGCAACTTGTCCTGATCTTCTTATTCCTTAGCTCTGAAATGCTTTCACAGTCAGCTGACAGTTGTCCACAGCACACACTGATCGCAGCAACTAAAGACCGACCTGAAACATGATGTGTCTGCACTGAACTGCAGTGTTGGCCCAAACCCTCTTTTTCCGGACACTTTGGACATAGATAGAAGATACTGTCAAAAAGCAGGTAATGTTTGTTGAAAAAATTAACTAAAACTGTGCGGTTTCAAATAACCAAACTAGCCCCTTTTCAACAATTTTGGGGTTTTCTTATGTCACCCTTTTTCTTTCCCTTCATATAGCCTTGTCTTCTTCCTCTGTCTTTGCCTACTGGTCTTGAAGACCTAAAAAATCAAGATGTATGTCATCATTTATGTGGGAGCAGTTTGTTGTCTTGGTTCACGACATGACTGAGCATGCATTTTGAAGAGGCCAAACAAATCACCTTTTTATTTTTTTTTTGTAAAAAGCAAAAAGTTTCCACTTAGAATGGCATATGACATCATTCATTTGCATTCACTCTGCAGAAGCTTCTTAACACTGAAAGACATTTTGATAAATCTTAAAATAATCTAAAATAATCAGGCAAGTTCTAGTAAGAAGTGATAGTTAATTTGGTGTATTTTAGTAATCATCCCCTTTACAGGCATTTTAGATGGAAGAAAACCTGTTCAGAAAGCAGGCTGTGATACCAAACATGCTGAAACACTGTTCATAAGCAGTGAATAAACACTGGATAAACAGAAGAGAACAGCCTGTTGGAGTAGAAAACTGGAAACACAGGAAAGAGTAAAGGCAAAAAAGCTCAGCCTGGACAAGGTAAAATCTTATGAGTCCTCTTCTTTCTTAAAATAAGTCTTTAATCCTTGGTACGACTTCTGCAAAGACCACCTCTTCTTCTGTCAAAAAATGAAAGTCATGTAACTTCCTGTGCTACTTGACTCTCTGCAAAGGTCACAGGACCCTTCTCTCCAATAAAGTTGACCTTTTGATTTGCAGCAGTAATGATTCAGATCCTGCTCTCAAATTTCCCTATCATTATCTCTGTTATGCTCTGTTGTAAACCACTGATTGTGATTTCTTGCCAGCAACAGCGGCACAATAGTAGTGGGGTAATTGTCATGTTCATGGTTGTGGCCCTTCAACATCATGAGAGTTACAAGAGCATATCTACTCATGGGATGTGGACTTTACTGTTGACTTTGGATCAAAGTTTTTCACTTAAAGGTTGATGTTCACTTTATAAAGCATTCTCTGGTTTATCAGTTCAGCTCGAAGTATGAGGTTACGGGCAACACTCCACCAAAATTGTCTTTGTTTGCTGTGGGGGTACAAGGCTAATACCTGGCAGCTCCTACCAAGCACAGTAATGGGAAATCCTTAACAGAGCTATTTATTCAGGTGGAATTATTTTGAATATGTACATTAGAGTTGATTTAAACAGAGACTTCTGACCATGCCTGTGCTACCCAGATTGGTCTGGCTTATGGGACAACTGCATAAACTGGCAAAGTGAAGCTGTTTGTCACAGGTAATTTAATTCTGTAATTATCTTTTCCTTCTTCCTCTATGCCTGCAGAGCAAGAATCTGCTCTGGTTCAGAGCAGTTTCATAAGGAAAAGAGCACTGAACTTCCCAATTACTAAAACAAAAAATAAGAAAAACAAACAAACAAGCAAACAAACAGAAAAACCAACCAACCAAACAAAAAAATTAACAAACCCAAAAAGAATCTTCAGAAGGAAAAAAAAGTGCTTGTTAAAATAGACAATGAGGTAGATTCTGCTTTTAGCTGTGAATAATAGAAGGGCAGTGCCTTCTTTTTACTGCTTCTGTTGCAATGACAGCTGGGCCTCACTTGTACATGCTGGAGATAAGACACTTCCACACGGTCATACCAAGTTCAACAACCAGCTCAAAAGCACAAGTAATGATGCAAACATCTGCTGTGCCAGGGAGAGATAATATAACTTAAAGCTGCTTAACTCCGGTTATATTTCTGTTAGAGAAGGTGTGAGTTTGCAGCCTTTTATCAGCTGTGTTACTACGAGCACTGTCCAGTTACAAAAAGCTCTTTTTTGTGTGCATTTCTAAGTATTCTGACTTAGCCCTTCCACATTTTTAGGGGAAGAAGAAGAAAGGTGAAATGCATTTGGCTTCAGATTATGCCAGTTTTATTGGATGAACCCTGCCCTAAAGAGGCATGGCCATGCAACTTTGCACAGTGAGTCTGTGGTTCAAAAATGTCCATAAAACATCTTCATACCCCAGCAATTTATGTTGTGCCAAGGTTCTTTTCAAGTGCTTTACAACAAACTCGAGGGTTGTAGGAAAAGTCCCAAGAACCAAAGGATAACGTGCTACAGATAGAGGGGCAGAAAGCATGGCAAGGGTACCCACAAGTCTGCAGGTTTCTGCTATGGCAAGGAATTGGTTAAATTCACAGTCAGTTTGTGTCCCTTTGTTCTCCTGCCAGCATTGTTTAACTGCTCTCACAAGACAGACTGTCCATGCTTGGTGTAACCCTTCCCTGTATCTTCTCCAGAGCTGCTTTCTTCTCGAGCGTGCGAGCACAAATCATACCCTGTGTTCTGGGGGAAGTGCCACAGAGAGTTTCGTACACTTGCATTGCTGCTTCCCTGCCTCTACTAGGGAAACACTATCTAAGACATGTTCTCCTTTTCTGCAAGTGGTTGAGGATTTATTTCTTGTTTCCTTCAATCATCTTTTGCATGTTCCAGCTCATTTGACTTTTGACAAAACTGGCCTTAATCCTGTACATCTCTACTCAAAAGCTATCTTTGTTGACCAGAATTGTTTACTAGTTCTGACTCCTAAGAACCTCTCTGAAGTGTTTTTTTTCCCCTATTTATTCAGGTCTAAAGTGCTTCCCAGTAAGATTTTTTTCTTGCTGGGAATATATACATTGAGATAATTTTTGTATCTTTGATCTAGGTCTATTCCAATCTTCCTCCACAGTCAAGTCTTCCAGCTCTTCAGTCCAGGTGAATTTGCTAGTGAGTTTCCTTCATCTGACAGTTTGCCCTTTGCTCTTGCTTGTTATACTCTCCAGGGAAATGGAAACGTTGCTGGGTACTCAGCCCAATGCCATTTTCTATGACCAGTTCTTTTTAAGTGTCTTCATTACTTACTAATTTGAGGTTGTCTCTTTTTGTCTCAGTGCCTACTGAGAAGGAATCTGGCAGCTATCACACACATGGCTACCTGGGCCAAAGTTTATTATTAGAAGCATTTGTTTCCCAAATGGTATCTGGGAAGTTAAAATTGGCCATGGCACAATTCCCAGTAGTGTTTCTATAATAACATTTCAGTGGCGGACCTTTTCTTGCACCATTATATTTTAGCTGCAGACAAGAAAGGCCAGGTTTCAATGATGTTTCCAAATCAAAAACAACCACTCCCTAAAAGAAACAGAGGCTCTAAGCAGGTGGCTTGGGCTGCTGGAAGTGGAGCTTCCTGTTTCCATACAATGGGGAACTTTATGATGAATTAGATGATGGTGAGTTAACTGACATGGCTTTTAACAAATTGCAAAGATCAGTCGATGTTTTCCACTTGCATGACAAAATGGCTAAACATTGAAATAGAAGGAGTATTGTACTAAGATTGCACATGGCTTAGATATTGGCCTATTGATCATATCCACATGGGTCAGGTCTAGCTTCCATTTGGAACAGGAGCAGAGCAGAAAAAAAGAAAAGTCAGATCCATGAGCTGTTGTTCTCCTGAGATACAGAGACTAAGCCAGCCTTTTTTGCCACAGGATTGCTCTGTTCAGCTGGGAGAGCCGTGAAGGGAGCATTCTTTCTCCTGTACCACCAGCCTAGTTTTGTGTGGGCTCCTACTGATTCTTCCAAACTGTGCCAAGTGACCGTTTGCTCACTAGCCATGGGCATTGCCTGGCAGGAGTTGTAAGCAGGTAAGTCAGTCATGGAAAGAAATGCATTTAAATATTTCCCACGTTTTGCCTACATCTAAGAATTTGAGTACAACTCGAAGTCTTAAAAGTAAGAAACATGCAAAGCACTCTTCTTCTCAGCATGTGTCTGTGTCTCATTGAAATGAGAATTCTGTTCACATATGACAAGGCTTCTAGCAGGTTGTCATAACATTTCTGACTTACAGAGGCTCACCTAACTTCTCACTTTCCTCCTCCCTGGAATCTAATCATAGCTATTTGTATTGCTTTTATATCCCTGTTTTGTGTGCTGACTTGCTGCATCATATTTTCAAGTAAAGACCAGTCTGAAGAGTACCTGCCAGAAAAACTGTGTACCTGTGCCCAGCAGCAAACCAGCAAAGAAATCCAGGCCAGTTAAGACTGGCTAAAGAAGTGGGCCAAAAGTTTGAAGTGGAAAGGTTACATATCTGCGAGCTGCAGTAGCTGCCTGAGCACTTGTAATAATGACTTGGCTGTACAGGTGAAGCCAGCAGGACACGAGACAAAAACTTGGGGGTCTGAAGACCAGAATCAGAGGCTGTGCTATGGGGAGCCAGTGGGAAAAACAGGGAAGTCTTTTTCATAAAATGCACAGAGAAAGAAACCGGGCATTAAGCTGTGCTTTAAACGGCAAAGGCATCTTACATGCAGGCCTCTCCTTGGAAAGGAGACAAGGAGAGTGGGTCCTGGCATGGTACTGTAGGACTGACAAATCTGTCATAAAAGGGCAAGGATTTCATCTTCCAGAAGCAGCTTATGTCAGTCATCTGAGCACACAGGCCAAGTGGGTAGGGACCCAGAACCACAGGATCAAGGACTTCTTGTTCTCTCTGAGCTCAGTGCCCTCCTGCATTTGGCACTGGGGCTGTGCCTAGGAGTAGTCTGCAAGTACATCTCCCACTGCCCTGCCACCTCCCTCAGCTGATTCTCTCTCCCATGCACCCCTCCATGTCTCTCCTTTTCCCAGATTTCCCTTGTGCCAGATGCCACAGCTGACATCCTCTGGGAACAGCAGTCCACTGCTTGCCTGCAAGCTCCAGGGAGGAGACTGCCGTGTCTCAGACAGACGGGTAGGAGAACTGGATCTTGAGAGCTTTGTCTCCTGCCAGGGGAGGAAGCAGCAGCTCTTGCCTGCTTTGCTGCTTTCGGTGCCATGAAGCTTCAGTTTGAGTTACCCATGGACAGGCATAGAGGTGGAGTCACTCGGTATACTGACATCCATTGGGAAGATGAAGGGACTAGTGGAGAACTTGAGTTCCATATGACACTGTAATTAAACGGAAACGAGAACAACTGGTGGGGCAAAACCTGAGGTTTAATGTTGGTTTTGACCTGGTGAAAACCATAAGCTGCTCAGGACACATTTTCTATAATTTTTCAAACTCCTTTTCCTTTTCCTTTCCACTGTTTCGTTTCCAATGCTCTTTAAGTGAGTGTACTTTGACCTATTTCTTCCTCTGCATATGCCTAATGAAGCAGAAGAATGCCTAGTACCTATTAGACAGTGTATTTCTTTATGGGTTTGTAGATGCTCACGTACAAACACATGCATTAAAGGCTTCACTTTGGCTGGCAAACAGCACTTCCTAATGTGCTCATCACCCCAGACTGCAT
The DNA here is from genome assembly GCF_015227805.2 of Hirundo rustica. Lineage (NCBI taxonomy): Eukaryota > Metazoa > Chordata > Aves > Passeriformes > Hirundinidae > Hirundo > Hirundo rustica. Next base: position 21,754,978 of record NC_053451.1, on the reverse strand, counting down.
TTTACTGGAGTAAAAATAAAGGGAGGCTGTCTCAGCCTACTTGGGTTACCTCCATGACATTTCGTGCCATCATGTATTGTTTGCTGGTGTCCTGTCTCCCAGGTGGAGTAGAGGAGCACTGCAGAGCCCAGGGCAGGAGAAAGCACTCTGCAATTCCCAGGAAAGGCAGGCCCTGGGGACAGAGAATGCAGTCACAGCCTAACGTAGTTCTTTGGTTGACCAGGTCTTGAAAAAGTGACCTCAAACCACGTGGGGGGTGCACACTGTGAGCTCATGACAAACACTGTGGGTTCTGACAAGATGTGCTACAACCACTAACCAGATTTTTTAAAGCTCGTGGGACAGGCTTCAGCAAGCTGTCTCCTGGCAAAGAGTCTCTGGAAGAAATATCATGCAACTACAGATTGATGACTAAAGCGATGTAAGAACTGGTGCTTACTACTACTGGAACTGTGAATGCAGTGAAGAGCAGCTGGGCGCAGCCCTGAGCACCTAGGCAAGGGAACTGAGAGAACCTGTACAAAACTGAGTTGTGCTGAGATAGGTTTGGGAGCTCAGTAGCAGAGATTTGGGCATGTGTGGGACTCAGGGCAGTTCTCATGGTGTGACATAAAGATTAGGATCAGACTGTGATGGTAGGTAGTAAAGCTAGAAGATGGGTGGAGAAGGGATCCCAGAATCACAGAATAGTCTGAGTTGGAAGGGACGCACAAGGATGTTGTGACAGTCTGTATTTGTATAAATGCATTCATCTCCCAAAGCAATTATGAAGGATGACGGTTCTGTTGCATTTTAGTTCTAAGACCAGAAGTGTATGATAGATATGGTGCATTGCCTACATGCAGCTTGATTAGTCATCTTTTTTATTGGACTGATGGGGAAATCACTTCTGTGATGCTGTAACTTTCCATTCTCTTCATACCTTCTTCTCTCTGGTTTTGATTTTCCCATGTTCAAGTTTTCCCGTCCATTTCCTGTAATTTTCCTCTTTTCCTCTGATTTTGCAAGCTGGGATAGAGCTAACAACATTTTCTTAGTTTAGTAATGGCTCAGGAGGTACATGGTTTCTCCTGGAATTAAAATATGACTAGATTTTATTCAGATTTAATTTAGTTATTGCTTTACATTTAAAGGTTTATGGGGTTTTATGTTAGGTTTGGGGAGAGGTTAGTGTCTCAGGAGTGTTGATTTTCAACTGAGAGAGCAAATCTGTTGACCTTTTGGTCACATGCATTGTATTTGCTTACAGGAGCATTCATTTGACTTCCTGCTAGTCATCCATTTCAAAAGCATTTTGAAAGATTCTCATTGTTGTCAAATAATTTGTTTGCAATAGACTATATCCCAATGATTCCTTATATTTTTCTTGTACTTTGTGCCCAAAAATTCACTGCATTGCAGATTAGTTACTAATTTCTTGCTTGTACAGATTATTTGGAAAACAATTAGGAACTAAACTTTTTTTGCACTATATTAATTATTCAAATTGCCATTTGAATCCTTGAATTTAACTCAGCATATTTAGAGGACAACAAACACCAGCTTTCATTCCGTTGCTGGTGTGGGACAGCTACAATTGCCAGAGGAAACCCGAGTGAAATTACATTTCTGTAGGTTAGACTATTACACTACTTGACCAATACAGTGCAGTTTACTCCAGATAAAGGTGTATGCAGCTACCTTAGATGCAATTCTTTGTATTTCTTACACACACTGCCTTTAATGGAAGGGAATAGAACTGTGAGTGAACTGTATCTCCTACGGACTTCGGGCTACAATTGTCAACACCCAGCTCTTCCTAGGGTTAGATGTTAGATGCTTCGTGCAAGACTCTGAGAAAATTGGCAAGCACTTAACTTGCAGTCAGCTGTAAAATCAAATGACTTCTCAGTTGCCACATGGCACCACCACAGGAATGAACATTGCATGTTCACGTCTAGCTCGCTTCAGAGGTGCACCAGTAACTTGAGCTGGCCTCTGAGCTGTGGCTCGGTCCACAGCACGTTCGTGTTCTTCCTCCCGTGCCCTTCAGCCTGCCCAAGATCCCTGCTGGACTGGTACCAATACCCACCTTAGCCAGTGTGAAATAAGCTCATGCCCATGAACTCGTGCACAAAAGATGCAGCTGCAGCACACATATCCTGTCTGGAACAGAAGCAGGAACAGCATCCATTTCCTCAAGGTTTCCTACACTCTTCTGTGGTGAACAGTCCCAACATCTTGTTCTGCAAAAATCTGGCACATCCTGAAAGTCCATCCTGTATCCTAAACAAAGACAAGACCTTGCAAAATAAAGCAAGGCCAAAACAAAATAATACCGGACTACATAATTTAAAGATGTCCTGAAACATACGAGCAGAGGGACTGACATGAAGTCACAAAGTGAGTCTTCTAATATATTCTACCTCCTTTGTTGTGCAACCTTAATTTTTTTTTTTTTTTTTTAACGGTTGTGTTAGGTGAACTGAAGAGTAAGGACTGAAAAGCTGACAGCTAATGGGGAAGAGATATAGAAGAGTTAAATAAGGTAACTTTAGAAGGCACGTGATTTAGCCATGGAAGAAGCTTGGTTTTGTAAAGGGCAGCATCTGAAGGGTGAAGACCTGAGAAATCTCTTGGGACGGGGGGGAAAAGTACTGAGGTATTTTCATCTCAAGGGAAGACAAATTACAGAGGACTGAACTTTGGTTCCCAGCCCAGAACACACTGAAAGTCATCTTGGCAGGCTGAAGACTGGAATGGTCCCTGGAGAGTAGACAAAATTTCCCAGCTTTCAATCTCTTATTTTTATGACGTGTACACATAGGCTGTAGAAAACTGCTACTGAGAACAGAATCCACCTCTGGTCATTCCCAGTGACAGCCATCAAGAAACAGGAGCTGATTTTCCAATCAAGGAAGCATCTTGTTCTGATACAATGCTAAAAACATACTGTGAGGTCACTGAAGGAAATTTTCAGATTGGAAGCGGTCAGGATCATAGAGATAGAAACGGGAGAGGACAATTATTAACAATCTGTCAGATTTCTTCTAGCATGATACACTCCTCTGGGCAAAGTACAGCATTGATGCAGCACAGGATTCCAAACAAACTCATTTTTTTCATCCTCTTTATCAGAGACAGAATTATTTAATAACTTTCTTTTGAAATAGCAAGATCCAGCCCCAAACAGTTGGGTGCTGAGGGCAGGGAAATTATTTTCCAGGAGCCCAGTGACTCCCACCTGCGTTGGGTGGTGCTTCATTTTGCCCCCGGCAGCAGCTCCTCAGGGGGGTAAGTTCTTCCCCTGACGGCTTTCCCTACGATTTCATGACAGGGGGCAAAGTACTTGGCGGGGGAGAAGATCCCAACCCCGCTCGACACACACGCGGTTGACGATTAGTTTCTTAATTCCCGGAGGCTGGGGGTGGTTCGCTGCTCCCCGCTTCGCGGGTCTCCCACCCCCTCTCGTGCTGCCGGGGCGGGGGAGACGCTCCTGCCGCCGGCCCGACGAGGGGGAGGAGAAGGAGGAAGAGCAGAGTCTGCGGCTCCGCCGAGAAGTCACTCAGAAAAAACAGGTTCCCTTCGGAGGGGAAGACGTAGCGCCGCGTTCTCTCTCTTCGCCTGTCTCCTCCCCCTGGTGGACTTCGGTATAAATCGAGGAGGAAATTCAGCAGGCTCAACCTAAATAACGTTTCTGACTAATTACAAAACGTGCTTCCTCCTAGGTTTTTCTCTCGCGGATAGGGCTCAGCTGAACAAGCCCCCCTCTGGAAACCTGTCGTAAGCACCATCATGCGGGAACCGCGCTGGACCTGCCGGAGGCTGCAGCAACAGCCTGGGCGGCTCTGAGCAGAAGCGAGGAGCTCTTTCCTCTTCTCTGTGACGATTTAAAGCTGAAGCAAGCTCCTCCGTCGGCAGCCGGTAAGTGAACACCGCCGCTTTGCCAAGTATAGCTCTGTAAACCCTTGCACAGGCTGAGTGCATCTTGTGGATGGTGCCTGAACCCACGGGACTGGGTGCGCTGGAAGTGCTTGTTCCCGAGTTTTGCCGGCGGGACGTGCGACGGTTGTCGGGAGACGTTCCACGCTTGGACGTGACGGAGCTCGGGGGTCTTTTCCAGCCTTAACCGGTCCATGATCTTCTCGCGTCATTTCAGACGGGAAAAAGCTGCTAGCTTTAACCTCATGCAGAGTTTGTGTGCATGCTTCCAATTTTAAAATTTTCCTCAGGTGAACGCTGATGGCAGCAGCTGCCAAAAACATTGTTATTCAATGTAAATTACCGGGTATTCAAAGGCAGAGCTGGCTATTCAACGCATCAGCGTGTTCCTCGGTGAAAGCGTTCAAGGAATTAAACTGAATTTCCAGAGGGATGGAGCCTGCCTCTACAAGCCTCCTTTGAAGAGAACACAATTTTAATCTGCTTTGAGAGCTGGTGAGATGAGACGTCCCAGACCTTTCCCAGAGATTCCTGGGAATTTCACGGGATAAAAAAGTCTTAACACGGCGGTGTAGTTCCCGGCGGGGATGAGCCCGACTGAAGCCGAAGTGCGGCCGCCCCCCGCTTTCCCGGCGGCGCTTGGATGCGCCTGATGCCGCAGGCGGGCGGCCGGCGCCGGGGACCGGGGGAGAGGCCGGGCTGAGGCGCTGCCCGGCTCCGCATGCGGGGCCGGCTGTCGCCCCCGGCGGGCGGCGGGGAGCGCCGGAGGGTCCGGCGGGCAGCCGGGCGCCTCCGCACGCAGGTAGGCGGCTCCGGGGGCGGGGGTCCGTGAGGGAGGGAAGGGGCCGCCCGAATTTCCCCGGCTGCTCCTGGTAGGCGCGGGGCTGGGGAGCCTCTCGCCTTCCCCCGGCCTCCCGGAGCAGCCCCGCTCGCAGGCCGGGGCGGAGCCGCCTCGGGCCTCCCCGCGGGCGGTGAGTCGCGGCGGGCGGGCGGGCGGGCGGTGAGCGCGGGAAGGGGGATGGGGAGCTCGGGGGGTAGGGGGCGGCGGGGCCCGGTGCTCCGGGGCTGGGGGATGGTGGGCTCATGCCGCCGGCACAGCCCCGCGCAGGGGGAGCCTCCCGGCGGAGCTGACGGTGGCCCATAAGGAAAACTGCAGGGGAGGTTCGTGGTTTCTGCTGAATTGCTTGGGTCGGGTAATCCCACCGTTTTGGCATGGCTGCCGGGCGGGCAGGTTCGGATAAAGGATTGCTTCTGGCGAGGGTACCGAAAGGGAACTGCTCCTTGAAAATGCCGGAGGCCTCGGGGAAGGAACAATGGCTCTGTGGGTAGACTCTGCCTTAAGCTGTGCAGATCTATTACTCGCTTTTTAGGAAAGAAACAAACCCTGAAAGTTTCATGTCCGCTGCCTTTTTTTTTTTTTTTTTTTTTTTTTTTTTAGCTACTTTGGTTATTTTTTGGCAGCGGGGAGGTGGTGGTTCTGTTTTAGTTAGAGCGAGCAGTGAAATCAATCCTGGTGTCCTTTCTCAGAATTTTCAGGGAGAGCGGCCGGTATATTGAGATTTGTGCCTGTTGTGTTGTTATCCCGCTGAAACTTTCTATCCAATGTTCTTTAATTTTTGTCTCTTTTCACCCACATTTTACTTAGTTATTTTTGCATACTGTGATTGCAGAACTGTTAAGAAAATAATGAGCTTTACGATAGGATAAGATTACTTTTTTTAACCTGGTAATTCAGCTGAACTTTATGAAAATGTTACAGATAAAAAATTATGAAAGTGTTATATATGTAAAACATTTCTTGTGGAAAGTGCCACGGTGAAGGAAAGGGAAATGTCCGTGGAGCAGACTTTCCTACCCATCCACATGCAGTACGCTTGTCTCACTAGATCTCAGAAGTGATAGTTCTGAAACTAAAATAACTCTCACATGTAAGACTTCACCAGCTGTGGCTCTGGTTTTTATTTCGCTTAAATAAATCTGCTTACCTTTTTTCCCCGCTCTGATATAGTACCTGCTCCTTTAGCTCAGCTGTCTCTGCTGAACTGAAGGCAGTCCATTAAGGTACACTTCAGGTTTATGGCTGTTAATAAGGCAGCAGAATTAAAGGTGGCTGAGTCTCATGTGTCCCTGAAGGTCATATTGGCTTTAGCAGACTTTTCCTCCTTGTGGGATGTATGAATCATCCCCTGAGGCTCATGAGTTGCCCAGCGTCCTTATCCCTCCCTGTTGAAAGGTAGGAGGAAAAGTTCTCTCTGGAAGCAGTTGCTGGTCAGGGATGTGCCCATGGGAGCAGCTGCAGAGTGTTCAGTTGAGACACTAGAACCTGAAAGCTGTCAGAAGGATCACTAGTACCTGAGTCCTAGGCTATAAACAGCTGGGGAAATAGGTGAGTTACAGTGCTTTGGCTAGAACAACGTCTTGGGCGAGACATTATATTGATGCATGCTGTGTGTGCTGCTAAATAATGGCTTTCGCAATTACACAGGGGAGCTGTCTGACTGAAGAGGGAAATACAGCGGGTGATGTGGTGACAGCTCTCCTTGGCAGTGGGAAGCGCTTGAGATGCTTCTCCTTCACCTCCTTATCAAGGCTTTGATAGCTTACAAGCAGAGGCAGCTTTAGAAGATTTTCAATGATTGCTTTCTTCCTTAGGTGTTAATTTTTGGCTAGAAGCAATTAGGATAGCTTTTTTGTGCCACTAGCACTTGTATCTCGGGATTGTTCTCTTTGTTGGTTTCTGAGCATGCTGTGATTAGTGTCTCTTGGTAAAAATTTGATTTGTCTTCCCAAGACGGGTTTGGAAAAGTTAGCATAAACCTGCTTTGGCTGATTTGTGGTTCTCTTCTTGCGTGTTACTTCATATGCTCGTGGGTGTTGATTTAAGTACACTGGCCTGGAAGAGGACGCAATCAGATGGATCATTTGAAGATAAAACATGCAAGACCACTATGAGTCTCCATGAGGCTGCCTACGCCATTGACTTACAAGGGCTTTTGAGGAAAGGCTCTTGGTTTTGTTTGGGGTTTTTTGGTTTTCTTTTCTTCATTCCTCCGCAGTATAGCTTGAGCTGTAGCACAGGATCTTGGTTTGTTTGTCTTTGTGTGTTAACATTAAGGTTATTTTACTTAAAAGCATGAAAGGTTTGCTTTAGGTATGATGTGGGATAGTCTGCCTTGGCTCTCTAGCTAAATGCATTTTAGGAATTGGCTCAAGACTTCTTGAAATACCCTTTTTATAGCTTCTAGACAATTTTCCCTACAGGTGTTTGCACTGTTTTAACTAAATCAGTTGAAGTGTGCACTGTGTGTTGAGGAGTTTCATTTTCAAGCTTATGACATGTAATTTGTCATTCATTTGAATAATTTATTCATCAATTTCTTTAGCTTTACAGATAAGGTATAGAATAGTAATACTGAATATCCAATTTATGGGGTAATTGAATGTACAGAATTTTATTCCTTCTTCAGAGTCTCTATTTTCTATTTACTCAAAGACCAGCAGCTTTGTAGCAGAATAAATCCTCCCTTGAACTTCCCCTTTAATCCAGTTTCTTCTGCGTTTGCTGTTACATATGACTGCTTTCTGCCTATTCACACCCTTCAAGGGAAATGAAAATAAAGCTACTTGTACATATTTACTGTGTGAATTTCCTGAAGCTTAAAATGTTCTTTTATTCTCCCTCTCCAGAACAGCCTAAAACCTCAGCTTTTCTTGATTTGATTTATATTGAGGTTTAGAGGAAAATGGGATGTGCATGCTGTAGTATATTAATCACTGATACCAGTGGTGGTATTAGTACAGAAAGGTTGAAAAGCGATGGGCAGTATTAGCTAGCATGGGCTGTGAAGCAAAAACAGGGAACGTGTGGGTTGCCTGCAGTGTTACCACCTTTTGAAAAATGGGTTGAGAAAATGCAGGTACAGAATGTGGTAAAATACTCTGCAGCAGTACTTCTTGCCGTGTTCTGTACCTATAATTTTAAAATATCATGTCCTTTTTTACTTAATTTTGCTTGGATGGATTGGCTCTTCAGCCTTCCAAAAACTTGGTAAGTTCTTTGGTCTTGAAGGCAAAAATGAAGCCTTGGTGTCCTGTGAAGAAGACCCTTTACAGCACTGTTACAGAGTAAGCAAATTTGTGAGTGTCCCTGGATCGTACCCATACATCATCAAAGCTTGTATGAGCTGTTCAGTTACCTCTGCTCCCGACCCTAAGAGCAGCACTAAAACTGGAGTATGGTGTGCCAGGGCTGTTTTTCACTTTCTAGTGTAAATGGAGAGCCAGGAAGAGCAAGGTAAAAAAAATGGAGCACCCTCCACTTCCCCTGACTGGGAAGGGAAGGCTGGAATACCTACAGAGCCAGTTGGTCTTCCCTCCTGTTTGGAGGGCCCAGATGCAGTAATCTAGGAACTGGTTTTAAGAACAGGCAGGAGTGAAATGATGGTCTGTCTTAATCACTGAAGCTCTTAACGTCTGTTGGTTTACAGTGCAAGTTTCCATTTCTTGAGCTCTACTTTTGGGCCACTAGCCAGTAGGAAGCTTCATTTGTGAGGTGTGTAGCTAGCAGTCTTAGATTTTCATGGACTCTTCAACTCAGTTTTAAAGTAGTTTTAGTCCTTGTTGTGAGTGCAGGTCAGAAACACTAAAACAGGATCTGCTGCAGAGCTCAGAAAAGTTCTTTGTTAGACTGGATCTGCAGACTGACATTGCATTGCAGTGGTATCCAAATACTGCTTGTTTTCCCTGCTTTGTGGGGTCCTGAGACCAGCAGTGAAATGAGAATGGTGTGAGGGCCCTGAGCTTACCCAGAGCCTTAGCAGAGGTGGGCAGAGGAAACGGGATGGCCATTTAATAGTAAAATACGGAATGTGTGCTTATCTGTAAAATACAAATTGCATCACATGTGGGATGAGGGTGGAAGTCCCTTTCTCAGAGTAAGAAGGAAGCTGAAGTTGTGTTTTTGCCATAATATTTTTTTTTCCCCTCATGTAATTGTAGGTTAACATAGCTCCCTCCTGGGCGGGTAATGTTTGAAGGTGGGTTGGTTGTGCTGACAGTTTTTTGCCTACATTATGACATGTGGGGAGCAAGCACAATGCAAGGGAAGAACCTATGGTTTTTTTCTCACTGCAGTGAAGAGACAGGAATACGTTTGCTGCCCAGGAGCTGTTGGTGAATGAAACCTTGTTCATCATTTGCCAGTTAAAATAGGTATTTCCTGGTCCCTGAAAGTTACAGAACCTGCCAGTCTCGTAATCCACCAGTGTCACATCCGAGCACCCTGGAAACATCGTCTCTATCTCTGCAGTGCTTTGGGTAGTCTGAAGTTGATGTGTGGGACTGAGACCAGGAGGAGGTTAGTGGTGTAGATGGGAGATAGGCTGTACAGTTTGTTTGAGCACAACATTTGCACAAGATTAAATGGAGCCATCATATTGAATCCACTTGGTGAAGCATGGAAACAAGTTAGGATTTGTCCAGATTGCTGAATGTGCACAAGGCTTGCTGGCATGTGGTAGCTAGTCTTGATCATACCCCTTGTGTAGACAAGTTAGTGCCTTCTCATTTCATATCTGGGAAAAGCCTGGGTTTGATATTTTTGTTTTCCCCTGCAGGAAACTGTTAAAACTATGGCTAGCTTTGCTTGCCCAGATGTTCTGCAGTATTTAATAAAGTGATGCTTGTCTCAGATGAGAAGCTGGAGTGCTCTGTAAGCCTGTCCATCACCCCCTCACAGTTTTATAACCGTTCATGGCAGTTTTAATTTTCCATTCTCAGAAAGTTGAGATGTATGGGTATGGGTGGACAAGGGGAAAGAAGCACGAAGTGGCCATGAAATGCTGTCCCTAAGTACTCATCTCCTTCTGTCACTGCTGGAGACAGAACTGGGCTACGTGGACACTGGGCTGACATAGCAGAGTGTTTATTGTGCTTTCATTGCTCACCTTGTGCTGTGGAGCGCCAGGCCGGCTGCATAAACTGGGCTTTGAGTAGCCAGGTGATTAAAATACTGGTTAGTGCATACCATTAGCACAGTTTCTCAAGAGTGACTGCCTTTTCTTGCACATTAAGGAAATACTGTTACTTTATTTTCATTGAAACTATTTGAATGAAATAGTTGTTTTCATTCGTTGGTGCTAAGGGCACACTGTAATTCATTTTCAACTTGGGACATTGGGTTTTAGATGGCGTAGCCTCCAGCTAAGGTTAGTTTTGTATTAAAAGATTTCTAACCTAAATAAAAAGTATTGCTCAGAGCTTTGCAGAAAGAAATGTAAAGTGAAATAAAATATCTCATTTTTCAGAGAACATTACTTACAATAAATACTAGTTAATGTTGACGTGACTTTTTGAAGCTGAGTGACTGAAGTCACCTAACCCTGCCTGTTAAATGGTTGAAAATGGTATCTACATTGTTGAATTTCATACGGCTCTTTTGGGAATTTTGGACACTTACATGTTTGGGCAAGGCATTTCAAAATTTGAGCACATGTTTTTGTTGTTGTTTTTTTTTTTTTTTTTTTCCTTCTCAGTGGCTAGAGACACTTCTGATACCTCTGCCATACAGTTGTGTGACAAGATAAAATGGAACCATATTTTTGAGGTCATTCTGTTGTATGTATTTTCTGATCTTTAATGAAAAAATGAATTTATAGGGTTTCTTTGTTCTACCCAGCCGGGTGTTTATTTCTGTAAAACTCGAGGAGGTCTCAAACACATTAAGTTCCTAATCTCTCTCATTTGACTGAAATCAGCCAAGAGGGGTTCAAAAGTTCTATAGGGAAGGAAAGAAAGGGCATGCATGCACGCACACAAACAGGGTATGGTTGCATAAATCTCATTTCATGCCGAGAACACGTGTGATAGAACAGAACAAAAAGCCTTTTACTGTTTGGCATTTCATGCTCTAATGGAGTTCTGCATCATCTGTGGCATGGGTAGCAATCTGATAGGACACGGTGATGCTGGAGGCTGAGCCGCATTTGGTGCGGTCAGGGTAGCAAGGCAAGGTGTCAGTATGCAATGCAGCAGGTGCAGTGTCTGTTGCTCTAGAGGACTTTAAGTTTTATGCTGAAGGGAATATTAGACTTCATATTTTATCGCTGATGCAAGGGTGGGCCAGTTTGGTTATGGGAGAGCAGATCTGTGCCACGAAATCCATTGCCCTGCTTGTCATCTCACAGTGAGGTGAGCCCTGGATTATTGGACTCTTACTCCCGTCATCAGAGGAGATACTCCCATGCAGCCCTGAGCATCTCAAATGCTCAGAAAAGGTCAGGTAGGATAGGACAGTTAATCTGTTAAAATATATGGTCCTGAAGAAACTCCTCTTCATTTTGCTGTAGCATTTAAGGACTGGTGAAACAGAACTGAACGGCAAAACCAGACGTTCTGTTTCACCTACAAGAAATGAGACTTGGACTGTAAAGGAGCATAACAAACTGACAGAGGGAGCTGTGATATTCAGGAGAAGGTACTGTGTGAAGCCAGTGCTCTAGCAGAGATCAGGCTGCGTGTCTTCAGCCTCCCCTCAGTTTCCTGCCTGGCTGCCCTTGGGTCTCCTTGCTCTCGTCTGGGCTTTCTAGGCATTTTGGCAGCCCCCAGCAGGAGGGCTGTGAGATGGGAGGGAGGATGCATGGGTGGTGTGACAGGCACCTTTGACTCCCCTAAGTTTTAAGTATGACTGTCCTTTTCAATTACTTAAAAAAAAAAAGCAAAAGGAAGCAATACATCAGTTTTGGGGAGGAAAGGGGTTGTGTTTAACCTTCAGTGAGGATTGAGATCTGGTAGTCTAGTAAATGGATGTCTCTGTGTAGCCCTGAGAAAAGCGTACAAGCTTTCCCAGCATGCTGTAGTGAGTAATGTAGGCAGCTTTCCTCCCAGACAGATGGCAATTGAAGATTACTATCAGATACAATTAGCTTTCCTCTTGCCTAGGTAAGAAAACTGAAGTGCGTAATTCAGAGCTATGAGCTGCTCTGTAGGTTGGATACACACTAAAAGTTTGCACTACAATACAGATTGCTGAAGTATCGCTTTATTGGTCTGAATACACAGAAGTACATCAATGAACATGTGCAGGCTTTTCTGCAAGGAGCTCAGTTCTGTTACAAGAACTGACAGTTGTCCTGTGAAGAATTCCAGTTCTGGCTTTACATTGTTGAGCCTGCTCGTTTGTTCTTTGTTTTTGTTACAAATTTCAGTTTTGTTTAAGGAAACACGATGCATGATATTCTAAATGCTGAACTCAGATACACCTTCATCTCTGTTCCGCTTGGGAAGCTCGCTGTCTTACAGACAATTTATCTTTTTTGTATTTTATGCATGTAGACTCACTAGTAACCTTTACTGCTCAGAGAAGATACCAGGACTTTACGCAGTGTTAAATGTTCTATGGGCCTACGTTTTTCTGCAGGGCTGTGTATCTTGTAGCGCTCATTCCTGAGGATATGCACTGTTTGGATATTCTGTGTGGTAGTTTTCCTTTCACATCTAAGAAAAAACAAAGCACTAAAACCCTTCAGGGGATTAGATAAAAGCTCTGATGCAAACTGTACAGGCTGCTTTTTGTGAGTTCTAAAACATTTTGTTTCCACAGAGCATTCTCATGATTATGAAGCGGCTCGTTAGAGCTTTTCTTATGGGTGGTTTTGTTGTTATTGTAAATAATATATTTGAGCTTCAGTGCTAAGAAAACAAAGCTGTGTATTAAGAAGGCCTGTGAAAATAGTCTCAGTGTTTACAATATTCAAGATTTTCCAGTTTGGCACTGTCAGGTTGGGATTAGTTTTCTGATTAGCTCTGAAGTTTTGTGTTCTGATTTTTGTGATCCAAAGGCAAAGTCAATACATCCATTGAGAGCACTGGGGAATATAAGGCATTAGCATTATCAGAGAAGCCGTTTAAACTGCTGGTATCCTACAGATTTCTCCTGAGCTAGCAGGATCCCTGCTGTAAGAAGCTTCCAAGATTTTGTAGTAGTGTGGGGTAAGTGCTACCGCTTAACTCCATTTTCTTCCCTCCCTGAATTAATTTAGCTTTACACTTTTCACTTACTTGTTTTGCTGCATTCCTGAGAATCCCAGAGCTCTCATTTGCACAGATGCCTTGCAGCATATTGACTTGCAGAATGTGCTGGTGGGGTAAATTGCATCACAAACAGCTCAGGATTTACCAGATTTTTTTGGTTGTTAGTTTGGGGCTTTTTTGAGGGGTGGTACGGGGTTTATTTATTTATTTATTTATTCCCTTTGGTAATTGAGCCAAGACAGGGAGCAACGCAAGAAAAATGAAGAAATATGTTGTGTTTGGGGCTCTGACTACAGACATGTTTGGTGCGTAGTGTAAATGAAAATTTAACTGTTCAGTTTTGTATGTTGGCTGGGTGCATGTTCACACCTATTTTCTGGGCCTCTTAATCCACACAAACCTGAGTAATGTAACCTGTTCCTTATTAAAATATGGTGAAATATGGACAATAAAAATTACAGTAAAAAGCTGTGTCATCTGATGATGGCAATCCTGGTGCATTTGAAATTTATCCTGACTGGGTTTGCAAATGTTACTGTGAAAACTAGTCTTAAAAAAAGCACCTGTTTCTATTTAGGGACAGATTGTGACACCAGCATGGATCAGGATTGATACTATTACAGTGAAGTGAGAAAATAGTCTGATCTACTGGGATTTATTGTCAGTGTGGATGGGGAGCGTTTAATTCTTCAGGTGCTGTTAGTGAAGCTAGAAAACCAACCTTCTGTTGTCCGTCAGGAAAAAAAAAAGGCAAGAAAAAACCCACCATGTTTTTCCCCGTGCCCTTGAGAGCTCTGATCTTGCTTGTGAGTGGGCTTTGGTGTTGTGGGTTTTGTGTGTTTTGTTTTCTTGGATTTTTTTTTTGCGGGGACTTTATTTTAACTTGGTGTTGAGATTTGTTCTTTTTTTTCCCCCTAACTGGCGGCTAGGTTTAGTTTTATAATTCGAGCTGTTTTAGTGAGAGCTAAGGTTAAATCACTAGCTCCAGATCAGCCAGGATGTTTTGGATATCCTGAGCATTGTTAGAAGACAAAGTGTGCCTTGTTTTAAGGTGAATTTAAGGCTGTAGTGAATTCGTGCATATAATAAATACAGATTAAGTTTTCTGGTTGGACCTTTATTTGTTTAGATTGATCATAGTTCCTGGAGGAAAAAATGGTGAGCCAGATAGGTTTTGTAACTGAACTGTTTTGAAACGTGACTAATTTGCCTTTTTCCAGCCATTTCTCCTTCCACTTTTTTTCCATTTTTTCCCCCCTCTGGGAAACCTAAGAAGGGGATTGCTGGTTTGACCTCAGTCCTCTGACTCTGCAGGCACTTGTGGACAAAGAACAGTGGTGTGAATGAGTAACTGATGTAGTACTGGGTTGCATATCTTTCTGTTAATAATTTTCTGGCTTTTCAAGCATCGTGTAGTATTTCTGTGGTCTTGGCTATTTCAAAAGGAAGTGAAGAATCAAAACAGCTCGAAGTCATGGTGCTCTGTTCCTTGCAGGAAGAGCAGCTCAAACTGACTGAAACCTTTCAGTTCTGTAAGTCAAAGTATGAGGAGAAAATGACCTGAACTCTGACCCCCAGAAGGTGATCCATGGCTTGTTTATATTCCAGTCCCTTCTGGAAAAAGAGCTGAAGGAAAAGGGGAAACAGACTGGGAAGGAACTGTGTTATCACCATAGCTTGCAGAAGAGCTGCATGGATTTACAGTGCTCTGTTTCTTTCTTTTTTCATTTATTATATAGACACCTATGATGTGTAATACATAAATAGCAACCTAGCTTAGGCTGGCTAAAGCTTTAAAGGTTAATCTGGGAGAACGTAAGAGGGCTCGGAAAAGTCTGTCAGCTGAGGTTGTATTACTGACTGTGTGAGGGGATTTAATATATTTTTTAAAGATACAGTTAGAGCTGGGTTTTTTATGTTTGGCTAAAGCTTTGGGAATTGAGGGATCAGGGCTATCTGTGCTCAGCTCATACTTGTTTGGCTTAGCATGCACAGGTTAGCTTCTGACCAAATCCCAAATAATTGTTTGCAGTGTACTGTGCTGCATCTCTGTGGCTGCTGGCTGTGACAGAAACTCGTCTGTGTTCCAAATACACAGGAGGAAGAAGGAGGGAAAAGTGAAGAGTGTTGATGGGAGGGCTGTAGAGGGTCAGCAGAGGGAAAGCATATGGAAACATCTGTTCCCAGCTTACGTGTGCCTTTGCATAAATTGTCTGCTTTGTGTCCTTCCTCATCTCAAGGCATAAAACCAAGCAAGATGAGGCTGTGGACTTGATCTTACTCGTTCTTGTAATTATAGGCACAGTTTCTGGAAATCTGTGATATATACAAAACACCAGTTAGATGAGAATCCAGTAGTTATTACTCTCTTTTCCCTCAAAGCCACAAGTTGGATTTGGATCTACCCAGGGCTGACTTGTAAGCTTGAGTTAGCAGTGTTTAACTGTGTGTCTATTATTGGAATGAGTCCTAAGCCATCCTGGAACATTAAAGAATATTTTTTCCTATCTTGGAGGGGAAAAATAATAATAAAAAATACCAGATGAAAATTATCAATCCAGTTACCTCTTGTTTGTGCTTGCAGATTTAATTGTGTGTCTGCATCATGCCATGGAGCATGCTGTCACCTTGACCTGGTGCCAGGGATCCACGCTGCATTGCAGTGTGATAATCAGCCAAAATACTGGCTCAGATCTCAAGGGTGGCATAGCAACCCTGTGATAGCCCCAAGCTGGAGGTGGCATGTTCTGCCTCTCAGCAGGGCTAAAGAACTCAGCCTCAGACAGTTCACTGAATACTGCTCCTGTTTGAGGGCCATTTAAGTGGTGTACCCAATGCCTGTGCTCCCTTGTGTTTTGCTCACCAGGATTTTCTGGCAGGATGCACTGGCTGATGCTTTGTGCTTCTGTTTTTCATCTGTGGAGCTGGTATTTCATGTCGCTTAGAAGTGATGTGAAATTATGCATCAGTAGGCTCAAAAGTGATCTCTCTGTGAAACAATACACATAATTGATTGTGGTGCCTCAGAGAATAAGATCACATCATTTTCTTTTGCAGCCAAATCGGGACCTGTTTCAGGAAGCTTTAAAAGGCTTGTAACTTGACCTGGGCTTGTGTACATGCCTTTTTGCTCTCCAAGAAACAGTCTGATGAGCGCATGCAGCCTCTCATTTCTCTCTGATTGTGCCCCCACTGTGGGGTATGTGTAAGAGCTCCTGGGTTCCCGGGAAGAAGAGGGAAAAAGGAGTTCACCACTGAACAGATGACACCTTCTCTCCTGCAGTAAGAACAAGGGAGTGTTGAGCATGGTGATGAGACTGTGAGTCAGGACACACAGGCCTTTTGCAGCTTCTGCCAAACCCTCTGTACCGATGACATGTTGTCTTTGAAGGCTACAAACTTGTGTTTTTCTCATCTTGTTTGATCTGATGAAGTGAGAATGTGTGGGGCTGGATATAAGGTTTGGAGAGCTGTAGGTGTTGTGTTGTCTGTTCTGCCCAAAACCCAGAGATGAGCTGTGCTTGTTCCTGCAACCTTTGGGGAGGCAGCTAGCCTTCCTCTTCCACCAGATACGCTGTCTAGGTAAATTGGTATTAGAGAGGGTGAAAGTACAATAGATATTTAACTGGACTTGAACTATTTCTCAGTCTCCTTTAACCAAAGGATATGCTTGTGTGGGAAGAGTTTTCTGAGATTATAAATACGTCTGCACATCCACACAAGAGGGAAAACGACGCAGAGATCTTGTAGACTCAGGACAAAAGCAAACTGAAATAGCGATCATTAATGAAAAATACTAAGTTGCTTTTTCATTTTGCTTGGCTGAACAGGCAGTTATGCTCTGAAGGACAAAATACCAGTGTCAATTATGGAAAGACAAAAATGGAGTAAAAGAACCCACAATTGAATTGTCCACAAAGTAATAAATGTATTGCTGTCTCTTGTGGTACAGAATGTGTTTCACCATTAGGAGGATGATGAAGGGGAGGGAGATAAACACTTAGGCCCTAAAACCAATCTACTGCAGCCTGTCCTGAGACACTGCAAAAAGTCAGAGATGGCACAGCTCTAGTCTGTGTCTCCACAGTAAATTAATGTCAACAGAGGCTACATTTGTGGCTGTAGGAGCTGATAAAGAACAAAGATTGACTAAATGTTAAACGTCTCTACTGCTGTGATGTCATATATAGTGGACATTATTCCTTGCCGTTGGGTACTTGGAGAAAAGGTTATCTTGCTATTTGTTGGCAGGCTTGCTGCAGTATTTGGACAGAGAGGAAATTATGGGGGAAATTTTCCCTAACAGAGAGAAGTTGTGTTTGGACTTTTTTTTTTTTTTTCCCCCCCAGACACCTGCGTACTGTGGAAGTAAAATGGGTAGTCTGGTGTGCTCCTGGAGGGGAAGAAGGCGTCAGTTGTCATAGACAGGCAATTGTTCCTCTCCTGCTCATCCCCATGTTGTTGGAAGAGATTAGGGCAGAAAGTGTCTTATCTTCCAGTGCAGGGAATAACTTTGGCAGCAGTTACATGTATGTGTGGTGTGATGTTGGCAGTCCTTAGTGACATTTTGACACAGTAAAACTTTAGGGTTTTTTTAGTGTCACGGTTTGTAGAGGTTTTCAGGAACAGGAATAACTGCTTTGGTTTGGTACGGGGCAGGACAGGTTAACAAGAACTTTTTCCAATTCTGGTGCTGCTAAATGTGCAACTTCAAAAGTACAACTTCAAAACCAAGTCCATTTTGTTGGAGAGTTAGAAAACTAGTTTTAATTCTGAACCACTTTGATGGCATAAACCAATATATCTAGCTTAAAAAATATTTCTGAGGACTTTTTGTTTCTTAAACTAGAGTCAAAAAGAATATTGGAAATTATGAGAATTTCAGGTGCATGGGAGTGAGGGAAGGCACTGGACTGACTCAGCCCTTTTTAGACTGTGTGGCAGCGCTGTTGTGTAGTCTCTCTGCAGCATTCCCTTTCTGAAGAGGGGGAGAATTAATGAACAATGAAATTAGGCACATACTTAGAGCAAGAACCAGAAGAGTGAATAATGAATAGTGTTTAGATTTGGCAGAAGAAATATATCGGTGCCATACTGTACTGTTCTTTTACAGCTTAAGAAAGATGGTGATACGAACCTCCTTCCTCAATTATTCTTTTGCTGCATGGTTGTTTGACCAGGCATGTGCTACATCCTGAACAAAAGGAGGCAGTGCTGCAGGTCACAAGCTCAAAGCCACAAAATACTGACTACATCTTAAAAATGCTGATGTTTCTTTTTAAACCTTTATTAGGTTTTTATGTGCTTTTTCTGCTGTCCCTTTAATTTTCAGGGTCTGCTCAAAGCATATTTTCAGGCTCACTTCCTCCCACACAACTACGAGGGCTAGGAATCTGAGGTCCCAGTGAGCTGAAATTTTCAGGCTGTCACTTAATGCAGCAGCAAAGAGCTTAAATCATCTTGTGACAGTTTATAGAGCTAAGATTGTTTTAAGCTGCATAGTATTTAATTTAGTAGTAACCACTTTTTAGTTACTTAGTGCCTCTACTTCAGTAGTAGTCAGAGTTATAGTCAGAGTTACCTTACAAAATAAGTAGGACAGAGGGAAAAGCTTCCTGCATTGTGCTATTAATGCTAGTAAATTTTAAGGAAGAATGGAAGGCTTATGAGAGTTATGAAAGAAAGGTGATGGTAGTGTGGCCATTTGATTGCCCAGTCCAGCAGCTGTAGACCCCTACAGGGTTTATTCTGTGGCATGACTGCATCAACCGAAGTGCAATTGGGAGATAACCCCAGAGGGTGTGAGATAGTGGCTCATAGCAGATACCACACTGTACTCGAATAAAGACTAATTGTGAGTAATGATGTGCCTCTGACAAGGATGGGGTTCCCTGCTTCCACCAAGGGAAGAAAATACTAGCCTCAGGTCTTAAATAGGTAATAGATCATATATCCAGATGAGTCTTTCGGGTGGGTTGATGGGAGCTTGGGGGGATCTGTCTGTCAACAGGAGATGCAGACTGATCTCTGAGGTTGTCTTAATCCCGTAACAGAGTCAGTCTTGTCCAATTCTGTAACTCTGGGAGAGGTGGGAAGTTGACCCACAGAAGTTAGCTTAGATTACTGTTAAAAAAAATGCCCGTGAATTTTTTGCAGCGCTTCTGTATTCCAATCCTTGCTTTTAGAAAATTGACCAGCTGACACCATGACCATCAAGTGCGGTCATACTGGGTCTCTTTTCCTTTTATTGTGTAGATCACTGTAGGGTCTTAAGAAAGAGGAGGAATTTGAATAGTTGAGTTCCAGCTTTGTCTTCTTTGGCATTGAGGGGAGGGAACCATGGCTTCTATCACTTGGGTTGATGGACTTAAATCAATCTGCTGGCTTTTGTGTTGAAGTGAATGAACTGGGATGGAACTGCTGTTTTCCATCTGAACTGTGTCTTCTCAATTTCCTATTTTCTTGCATCTCTGACTATGGGATTTTTCTAGTGCAGTATTTGCATTGTAGGAATTTGTTTCTCTTTGGTTAACTTTCTACAGCACTCATCTGCTTTAAAATAGGAAGGAAGAGCTGGAAGATGCTGTCATCATTCGAAATACACCCAGAATAATTTCTTCTGTAAACAAGGCAGTGGTTCTGTTTACTAAACCAGATTAAGAAAGACAAGTCGTCTTAGTGAAGACTTTCTTGGCTGCAGAACTTTCTCTCAAACACAGAATGAAGCCAGGCATTGGGGGATGGGATGGTGAGAAGATATTTGTATAATTAAAGACCATTTGATGTGTCTAAGGGCTGAGTTAGGTACACTCTTAATGACTGGTTGTTTGGAACTGGGGTGGATGTGTTATCACATGTGTGCCAGGCTGAGTAAAACACTGGAAGTTGTTACAGATCCCTTATGATCCTGTTCAGAGAATGATGCTGACTTCTGTTCTCTTGTTTTAATGATTTTTTTTTCTAGGCTGTATGAATAGCTTTTTAAATACTTTGCAAGTGGAACAATTTCTTTTCCCCTTTGCGAAAAGTACTGTTATGAACAATATTTTTGTTTTTTAGTAGATCCTTTATGGCCTGCTTTTCCTTGTCTTTTCTCTGTTTTGTAGCTTGGTCTGTCTCTTCAGCATGGTTCTTAGACTGAAGCCAGCAAAATTAGCAATTTAATCAGTTGCTAATGTAGCAACTTTATCTGAAGAGCTGGTTTGTTCTGTTTAACTGAAGTTAGCATTGATTGAATTAGGGAGTAAGGATAAACACTTCAGTGGTATGTTTTGGCAAACCTTTTCAAAGCCGGAGGGAGTAAAAATACTAATAGTGAAAGGAAAAAAAACCTACTAGAGAGTGCAATGTCTTTTTCGAGTAAATAATAGTGTCACTTTGGTTGGAAAAGATCATGGAGTCCAACCATTAGCCCTTCACTGCCAGATCCACCACTCAAACATTCCTCAAGTGTTACATCTAGACATCTTTTAAATACCTTCAGAAATGGTGACTCAACCACTTACTTGGGCAGACTGTCCAGTGCTTGACAACCCTTTTTTTTTTTCTCTTAATACCTAATTTAAATATCTCCTGGTGCAACTTGAGGCTATTTCTGCTTGTCATGTGACTTGTTCCCTGGGAGAAGAGACCCACCCCCACCTTGTTACAAATTTATTTTAGGTGGTGTAGAGGGTGATGAGGTCCCCATTGAGCTGCTGTTTCTCCAAACACTTCACCAGTTTTGTCCTTCTCTGGGCTTGGCTCTGGTACCTCAGTCTCTGTCTTGTAGGCAGAGACCCAAAACTGAACACAGGGTTTGAGGTGTGACCTCACCAGTCCTGAGAACAGAGGAGTGAGTGATCTCTTCCCTCGTGTCGCTGGCCACACCATTGCTGATCCAGGCCAGGATGCCATTGGCATTCTTGGCCACCTGGGCACACACTGGCTCATGTTCACTCCTGTCAACCAGCACCTCCTGGTTCTTTTCTGCCTGGCAGCTTTCCAGCCACTCTTCCCCCAGCCTGTAGTGATGCTTGAGGTTATTGTGACCCAGACAGAGGAGTTCCACTTGGCCTTGTTGAACCTCCTCCAGTTGGCCTTGGCACATTGATCCAGCTTGTCCAGATCCTTCTACGGAGCCTTCCTGCACTCCAGCAGATCAGCGCTCCCACTCAACTTGGTGTTACCAGCAAACTCACAGGATGCACTCAACCCAGACCATATCTTTTCTTTAAAAATAATAAACAGGACTGAGCCCTGGGAGCCCCACTATTGACTGGCTGCCGGCTGGATGTAACTCTCTTCTCCACTTGTGTTTGGAGCCAGCCAAGCCGGCTTTTTACCCAGTGGAGAGCACACCCATCCAAACCATGAGCAGCCAGTTTCTCTAGGAGAATGCTGTGGGAAATGCTGTCTAAGGCTTTACGAAGGACTTGGTACACATTATCCACAGCCTTTCCCTCATCCTTTGTGCTGGGCACCCTGTCAAGCAAGGAGATCAGGTTGGTGGAGCCAGACCTGCCTTTCATAAACCCATGCTGCTGGGCCTGATCCCTCACTTGTCCTGTAAGTGTCTTGTCATGGCACTCAAGATTACGAGCCAGTTGCTGTTAATGACATTTGACTGAACCCAGTAGGTGAGTTTTCCTCTGTTTTTGGAGTTTTAGGGAAAAACTCCTACTGAATTACTGCAATAACTTAGAGAGCTCTAGAAGTTGAGAGTGACTGTCAAGACAAATTTGCAGTGACCCTTCAAGCAGAGTCAAGGGAATTGGAGCTGAAAAGAGGCAGTGCTACTTCCCAAAGAGAGTTGAAAGGTTGGAATTGCGACAGCTGCGGTCTGTGAAGTATTTCCTCCAGAGAAGGGCAGGATAGCCTGTAGGACATACTTAAGGTTGATAGATTCTACCTGGTTCATTGCATGGCTTTGTTACTGGTAGGTACTGTTAAAAAAACACATCTCTAGCTCTACAGTGGAACTCTGGTGAAAGATAGGAGTGGAAAAGAATAAGGGACTAGTGGCTTGTTGCACAAGTAATCATGACACTGTTAGGGGAGAAGTGGAATACTAGAAGACTGTACCTGTCAAGTGTATTTCCATGGTAACTTGTGGCTGCAATTGCTATTTTGGACTTTAACAAGATTAAGCAACAAGAGTTCATTCATAGCTACTGAAAAGCCTGCTTGCTCTGTAAGATGTGAGCAATCCAGGACTTGATTTTCCTTCAGTCTGTCTTGCCAGATACGTGAGTTTCTGATATTTCTGTTTTTCTTTTACTAGACTTTGCAATGAGGTGAAAACTCTATTTGAAAAATGGACTCCTTCTCTGATATTTCTCCATAATTTCACAAGTTCAACAGAAGGGGTCCTAACTTTTCTTCCTCACTTTGCAGTGTGTGAAAAGAACACTTTCCTGTTGCCTGAGGAATGAAGTTTGGTTTGTGTCAGGAGCTGAACACTGTGCAGGCATAAGCTGATAGTTTCAGGGCAGCTTTAAATGTCAAAACTGGACTTTATGAATATTCAGTGATCCTGGAAAAAAAAAAAGGCAGAAATCTGTGGCAGCTCATACCCTGATCTGTTCCATCAGCATCAGCCTGTCTGCCTCCTGCGCTGTGCCAATGCTTGTTTAGCTGTGAAATTAGGCAAACTGATAGTGTGTGGCGCAACAAACAGGAGAAGCACAGGCACCTAAAAAGGCCGGCTGGTTTCTCTGGGCTGCCAGTGGACAGAAGAGTTCTACTCTCATATGGCCTCAGAGAGAACCTAGTGTCGTCCCGTGCTTCTGTGCAGAGTCCACACATGGTAGGTGCAGAGCAGCATTCAGCTCCTGACACTGGCTCTTTGTGTGAGAAACCAAAGTGGAGAGATCACCTGTCAGACTTGTGGTGGAGAATGTCTGTAATAACAACAACTTTTCTTTTGTAGGTTTCCAGATGCTTTATAAAATGCTTTAGTTCATCTTGTGTTTCAGTTTCTTGTTTTGTTTTTCTTGTGTTTCAGGTCTATCAGTCATGAAACGAATTCTTCTGTTTTTTATCTTGGCTGCTGCTGTTATGTATGGTATCCTGCATGGGAATCTGTGGAGAAATAACTTCTACTGGTATGGTGATGCCTTGCTCATTTAGAGTGCAGACATCTTATGGCTGTATGAGATGTGGCTGTGAGTTCTTGTATTGCTTCATAAGTGTTTACTACCAATCATCATAAGTGATTACTACTCTGTCTGTGTGTGTTTTGTGGTTGAGGTCTTTTGGTACTCTGAGGGAGTCAATATGATTGTTCTGTCCTGTCACTTGTTCTCTTGTGCCACTTCCAAACCTAGTAATTAATTTGAGCCTGGTTATATGGAGTGATCAGGACCTTAGCGGTAAGGAGCCCCTCTGAGGTTCATGAAGATAGGTGCTCAGGTGAGGAGTTACATGAAATGCAGAAATAAGGTGTCCACATCTCCCTCCACCCCATGCGGGTTTAGTGTTCATTTGTTCCATTAAATGTCTGGTCAGTGATGTGGGAGAGGCCTTTTCCACATACGGGAATAACTGCAGCTGCAGGGGGCACCTTTTGAAAAGCTGAAATTTGTTGAGGCCCAGCAGCAGCTCATGAGGGCAGTGAGGCTTCACTGCCTCCAGGCTCACAGGACAAGTGGCTTGGGACCTAAAATTCAGGGCACTTACGTGAAGAAGTTGAGTTTCCATTGGTCTTTTCATGGCTGTGAACAGGACTGACCAGAGTGTTACGAAGATAAGTGACAGTTTTTACAAGTAATGGTTAATGTGCTCCTTTATCTTGTTTATAGTGTACAGTTGACACAAACAGCTTTCTGTTGTGGTTTCTGTTTACAGCAAACCACAGTGTTGTGACATTTCCCTTTTTGCAGGATTAGCTTTTATGGACAGACTTCCTCTGTGAGGGCTTCTCCTTCCTATGTGACTAGTGGAATTACAATCAGTTACAATCAGTAAGTTCAGCAGTTGAGTATTTTTGTGGTGGGGTTGTTGTTTTCTTTTTGGTTTTGGATAGGTGGGAGGGATTGAGGCTTAAAATCTGTAGCCTTTGTCCCCAGAGTCCCTGCTGAATTGTACGTTTGCGTCCAGTGGCTGTTCCGGTTACAAACACAGTGGTGTCTGTCAGAAAGGAATTTGTCAGTGTTATGTTCCCAGTGTTTGTTTA